>NC_029777.3:54358270-54427047 GCF_000817695.3 Arachis duranensis | reverse complement strand
TCTTTCCACTTGTTGCACAACACACTCCATGGTTGCTTGAAATTGATCCAATGCTTCCTTGAGACGATCTCTTGACTCTTGTTCCTCTTGGATAATATGATTAGGATCATGTGGCTCTTGGTTCAATGGATATGAGTATTCTTCCATGGGAGGTTGTGGTGGAAAGTAGTATTCACCTTGTGGTTGAAAATTTTCATTTATTGGAGGTGGTTCATCTTGGTAATAATATGGAAGGGGTAGCTCTTGAAAATGTTGATGTTGTGGTGGTTGCTCTTTGTGTGGTTCATATTGCTCATATGGTTGTTGGTAAGATAGATATGGGATAGGGTCATATGAAGGTGGTTGGTAAGAAGGGGCTTGTGAGTATGGTTGAGAGTTATGTTGAGGATATGGTTCATAGGCATATGGTGGTGTTTCTTGAAAGTCACAAGGTGATTCACCATAGCCATTGGATTGATATGCATCACAGAATGGCTCTTCTTCATAGTGCATTGGTGGGGTTGTTGCCATGAGGATTGATCATAAGCATATGGCTCCTCCCACCTTTGGTTATCCCATCCTTGATACACATCTTCATTATAGTCCTCATCACCTACAACATAATTGTAATCACACTCATAGCCAAAATGAGAATTCATGATAGCAAGAGAGGGCAAAAAAAATAAAAAAATAGGAACAATTAAAGAGAACAAACTAAAAATTAACAAAGAAGCAAAAAGCAAACATATTCAAAATATTTACATATATACAATAACCAATAACACAATTACAATTCCCCGGCAACGGTGCCATTTTGATGATTGGATTTTTGACGGTTTAGAATTTCTCAAATAAAATCTCGTCGAAGTATAGTTTCTAAACCAAGCAATAATCTTTTCATACAAAAAGTTGTTTGTCACTAAAACAAACCCCTAAATTTATAAACCAAAGTATTCAAACCTCGGGTCGTTCTCCCTAGGAATTGTAATGAAGTGTCTTGTTATTGGTTGTGAGTTATTTTGGGGTTTTTAACTCAAGTGTTACTAATTACTCTACCTAGGCCAAGAGGAACAAAATCTACACTATATCTAGAAGAGGCATTTCAACAAACACAAAAAAGGCAATAAAAGTAAACAACATAAATTGCAAGAATTAAAGAGAGATCTAACTACAAAGCCAAGAGATCAACAATAGAAAAGCAAAGAAGAACAATTATTATGAATTACCTCTTATTGAATTGAAGGAAAATGGAAGGAACAATAGTAGATCTACAACAAAGCATAAGAACAACATAAAGGAAATTACAACAAAGGAATGGAAGAAGATGAATGTAACAACAAAGAATTGAAAGGTAGAAGTAGAAGAAAGCAAAGATTAAAACCTAGATCTAAGAACTAATCCTAATCCTAATACTAATTCTACAGAGAAGTGAGAGCTTCTCTCTCTAGAAACTACTTATAAACTAATCCTAATGAGTGAAAATGAACTAATGGTAACTAACTTCTGTTTCCCTCTTCACTCCTTGGGTTAAATAGCATCAGAAATGAGTTGGATTGGGCCCACAAGGCTTTAGAATTCGCTGGCCACGTTTTGCTTTAAGTGAACCAGGTGGCAGCAATGGCGCGTGCGCGTACTATGCGCGTGCGCGCCATCATACGTGTAGCAACTATGGCAAATCTTATATCGTTTCGAAGCCCCATATGTTAGTTTTCTAACCCAACTAGAACCGCATCATTTGGACCTCTGTAGCTCAAGTTATTGTCGTTTAAGTGCGAAGAGGTCAGCTTGACAACTTTCCGGTTCTTTCATTTCTTCATGAGTTCTCCAACTTTTCATGCTTTCTTTCTTCATTTCCTTGATCCAATCTTTGCCTCCTAAACCTTAAATCACTTAACAAACATATCAAGGCATCTAATGGAATCAAGGTGAATTAAATTTATTTATTTTAAGACCTAAAAAGCATGTTTTAACTCTTAAGCACAATTAAAGGAGAAGTTATAAAACCATACTATTTCAATGGATAAATGTGGGTAAAAGGTCATAAAATCTCTTAAAATCAATACAAGATAAACCGTCAAAACAGGGTTTATCAACCCCAGCAATGGAATTTAGAGACTCATGCCATAGAGATACAATGTAAAACATGAAAATGTCATGAGGTACGAAATAAATATCTAAAAGTAGTTTAAGTCATCAAAACTCAAGCAAAGTATGGACTATTATATATTGCTCGAAAGACCTGGATGCCTACTTTCCAACGCAATTGAGAGTGCACCAATTGGACTTCTGTAGCTCCAAAAAATTCATTTCAAGTGCAGGGAGGTCAGAATCCAATAGCATTTGCAGTCCTTTAACAGCCTCTGAATCAGATTTTTGCTCAAGTCGCTCAATTTCAGCCAGAAAATACTTGAAATCACAGAAAAATGCACAAACTCATAGTAAAGTCTAAAAATGTGAATTTTGCACAAAAACTAATAAAAACATAATAAAAAGTGAATAAAACATACTAAAAACTACCTAAAAACAATGACAAAAAGCGTATAAATTATCCGCTCATCAGATCTCTCTATCCTTTTGCACACTATCACTGAGCCCAACATTCGTGAGTTTGAAGCTCCTTGTAGTCATCCCTTTCCAGATCCTACTTGAAATAGCACAGACAATGTTTAGATTTTTCGGATCTCAAGAATGTTGCCAATTGGTTCTAGCCTTTATCAAGAAGGTTCTAATCCCACGGACTCGGTCCGTGGATCAGAGACTCAAGATATACGCACTCAAGCTGTCGCCCAATGACTACGTTGAGCTCAGATAGAACGGGATTGGTTGTCAGGCACGCATTCATAAGGTTGAGGATAATGATGAGTGTCACGGATCATCATATTCTCTACTTTGAAGTACGAGTGAGTATTTTAGAATAGAATCAAGCGTGATTGAATAGAAAACAATAGTAATTGCAATAATCCATTGAGACACAGTAGAGCTCATCACCCCCACCTATGGGGCTAAGAGACTCATGCCGTAGAAGATACAATATGAAATGTAAAAAATGTCATGAGTTACAAAATAAATCTCTAAAAGTAGTTTTTATACTAAACTAGTAACCTAGGTTTAAAGAAAATGAGTAACTAAGTGCAGATAGTGCAGAAATCCACTTCCGGGGTCCACTTGGTGAGTGTTTGGGTTGAGCTTTGAATTTTTCACGTGCATAGGCCATTCTTGGAGTTAAATGCCAGCTTGGGTGCCTGTTTGGGCGTTTAACTCCAGTTTTGGTGCCAATTCTGGCGTTTTACGACAGAAAAAGGTCTCTGGCTGGCATTTAACGCCAGTTTGGGCCATCATATCTCAGGCAAAGTATGGACTATTATACATTACTGGAAAGCCCAAGATGTCTACTTTCCAAAGCAATTATGGGCGCCAATTGGGCTTCTGTAGCTCCAAAAAATCCACTTCGAGTGCAGGAGGGTGATGCGTGAGCATCTTTTCTATCTTTTCCTAGTGAATTTTCATCTAATTTGTTGAGTTTAATCAATAATTAATTATATTTTAGCCATTATGGATGCTATTTTGAGTTTTGTGCAATACTATTTATTTTAGGTAGCATTCGGCTGGATTTGATGGAGTTTCTGCAGCACAAGAATCAAACGAGATGGCTGCAAGGAGCGACGCGCACGCGTGCCTGATGCGTGCGCGTGAATTGGAGGTATTCATGGCGACGCGTGCGGTGAATTGAAGATTTGCTCAGTGACGCGTCTGCGTGACCGATGCGTCCGTGTGACTCGCAGAAAAGACCATCGACGCGTACGCGTGACTGACGCGTACGCGTGACATGCGCCACGTGCAGAAAAACACAGAAAAATGCTGGGAGTGATTTTTGGGCTGTTTTGACCCAATTTCCAGCCCAGAAAACACAGATTAGAAGCTGCAGAATGGACAAATCAAGTGGTCCCCACCCATCAGCTGAAGACTTGTTAATTAATTCAAATTGAAATTTAAAATCTTATTTTTAGGAAAAGATATTATTTTTAATTTTAGATAATTAGATTTTAAATTTATTAGGATTAGTTATAAAAAGGGATCTGAGGCCATCAGATTGGAACACTGTATATTTTACCATAATCCTTATTTTCTCTCTGAACCATGAGCAACTAATCCTCCATTATTAAGGTTAGGAGCTATGTCTATTTGTATGGATTGATTTGTTTGATCTTTCTAATTTAATCCATGTTTTGATTTATATTTCAATAATTGTTTTCGCTCTTTATTTTATGAATATTGGGTGGAACGGAAGTATGACTCATGTTCTAATTGAGTTCTCGTAAAACTTGGAAAAGCTCTTTACTTGAACAACAGCTTGAAAACATATTATCCTAAATTTATAATTGTTTGTATTTAACGGGATACGTGACATATAATCCCCTTATTTTTGGATAATTAGGATTTTTGTAGAATATAAACTGAAACTTGATCATTACCCTTTAATTGGAATTAATTGAACAAGGAATTGGCAGTTAATGAATTTTAGAGGAGATTAGGAATGTCTAAGGAATTAGGGTCTAGTCACATATAGTTTGCCATGAATTAAATCTTGCATGATTAAAATAGTTAGTAAGAAACATCAATCCAGAAAAATAGATAACTCTGAAACCTTAACTATCTTCTCCATATTTTATTCCCAACTCATTGCGGCTTGCTTTCTGAAATTCTTAATTTACTGTTTAATGCTCTTTGAACTTCCAACACTATTTTCTGTTTGTCTAACTAATCCTATTAAATACTATTGTTGCTTAATCCATCAATCCTCGTGGGATCGACCCTTACTCACGTAAGGTATTACTTGGTACGACCCGGTGCACTTGCCGGTTAGTCTGTGGGTTATAAAATACCGCATCAAGTTTTTGGCGCCGTTGTCGGGGATTGATGGTGATTAACAACTATTAGTTGTTTGATTGCTTAGATTAGGCATTTTATTTGTAATTTTATTAAAATCTATTTTAAAATATATATATATATTTTAAATAACTAAATAGCACTAATATTTTTCTTAATTTCTGAAATTAAGTTTGGTGTTACCTAGTTATTTTAAATTAATTTTTTTCTTTTTTCTATTTATTTATTTATTTTATTTAGTATTTTTTTATTTCTTTACACAGGTTACCTCAATGGGAATTCTCTGCACTCTGACGTAGAGATTTCCATTCTTTCTTGTTTTCTATTTGTTTATGCGCAGGAACAGAGACAAAGAACATCTCTTAGACTTTGATCCTAAACCTGAAAGGACTTTCAGGCGGCGTTTACAACAAGCAAGACTTTACAAGGCTACAGAATCCACTATTGATCTGAATAATACTGATAATGCCAATGTGGCAAACCCGAATGGGAATGAACAATAAAGGAGAGTACTTGGTTCTTTCTCCACTCCTACAACAGATCTGTATGAAAAGAGCATTGTGGTGCCTCCTATAGCTGCGAACAACTTTGAGTTGAAGTCACAATTAGTCACCCTGGTGCAACAAAACTGCCAGTATCACGGTCTTCCCCACGAAGACCCAAATCAGTTTATTTATAATTTTCTATAAATTTGTGATACTGTGAAGACAAATGGAGTAAACCCATATGTGTACAAACTCATGCTCTTCCCGTTTGCTCTAAGGGATGGAGCACAGCTATGGCTAGATTCCCAACCCAAGGTGAGTTTGGATACTTGGAACAAGGTGGTTACTGAGTTTCTCACTAAATTTTTCCCACCAAAGAAGCTGACTAAGCTTAGGATGGAGGTTTAGACCTTCAGGCAGAAGGATGGTGAGACTCTATATGATGCTTGGGAGAGATACAAGCTACTGATTAGGCAATGCCCTCCAGACATGTTCTCCAAATGCACTCAACTAGATATCTTTTATGGAGGCTTGGGTGAAATGTTCAAGATGTGCTTAGACAATTCTGCAAGAGGTTCATTGCACAAGAAGAAGACACCGGAGGAGACTATTGAGCTTATTGAATTGGTTGCTAGCAACCAATATTTATACTCATCTAATAGGAATCATGTGAACTTTGAGGCTCCTCAGAAGAAGGGTGTCATGGAAGTGGAAGCTCTTAATGCTATTCTTGCTCCAAACAAGCTTATGTCTCAGCAAATAAATCTATTTACTCAACACATGGGTGGCATGCAAGTCTCAGCTATCAACACACAAAATTCACCACAAGAAATCTCCTATGACATGGCAGGTAATTTTTTGCAAAGTGATAATTATGATTATGCTCAACCTTCTTTTGAACAGGTGAATTATATGGGGAGTGATCCTAGGAATCCCAACAATGATCCATATTCTAAGACATACAACTAGGGATGGAGAAATCACCCAAATTTTGGATGGATGGATCAACCTCAGAGACCTCAGAATTTCAACAATAGTTCTCAGGGCAGTTTCCAACAGAACAATGATTTGGAAGCAATATTGACAGGTTTTAGACAGGAAACCAGAGCATCCATCAAGAACCTAGAGATTCAAATGGGTCAAATAGCCACTAGAGTTAATGAAATTGATCAGAGGACCACTAATAGCCTTCCTGGTAACACAATTCCAAATCCAAGAGAAGAATGCAAGGCCATCACCTCGATAAGTGGACAAGTGGCAAGTACGGAAGCATAAGTTATGCAGGAAACCAGAGCCTCTATTAGAAATTTAGAGGTGCTAGTGGGCCAACTGAGCAAGCAATTACTTGAGAGGTCTACAAGTACATTTAAAGGTGATACAGTGGTGAACCCAGGAGAAGATTGCAAGGTTATTCAATTGAGAAGTGGTAAAGTAGCTGGCTCTGAGACCAAGGTCAATCAAGAGTTAGTTGAAAAAGAAGCTCCAGAAGAGAAAAAGGAAGAAGTAGAGCACGCCCTTCCAAAGCGTGCGAACAACCCATTCCCAGATTCTGTTGACACCTATCCTACTTTGCCAAAGGCTCCTGAGTACAAGCCTAAGATGCCGTATCCTCAGAGACTTCAAAAGGAGACCAAGGACAAGCAATTTTCAAAGTTCTTGGAAGTCTTCAAAAAGTTACAAATCGATATTCTTTTTGCTGAGGTTTTAGAGCAAATGCCTATCTATGTCAAGTTTATGAAGGAGCTGTTGCCAAAGAAAAAGTGTTTAAAGGGAGATGAGACAGTAGTCTTAACTAAGGAATGTAGTGCTGTCATTCAGAATAACTTGCCAAGGAAGATGCCAGATCCAAGGAGCTTTCAAATTTCATGCACCATTGGGAGCACAACCTTTGAGAAAGCCCTATGTGATCTGGGGGCAAGCATAAATCTAATGCCCTTATATGTGATGAAGAAGCTACAAATTTAAGAGGCACAACCCACAAAGATAGCATTGCAGATGGCAGATAAATCTATGAATCCTGCATACGGATTAGTGGAGAATATCCTGGTCAAAGGGGGCAAGTACTTCCTCCTAGCAGACTTTGTGATTCTTGACACGGGGGAGGATGAGAATGCCTCTATAATTCTAGGAAGACCATTCCTAGCCACTGGAAGAGATCTGATTGATGTAGAAGTGGGTAAATTAATGCTTAGAGTGCATAATGAGCAACTGGTCTTTCATGTCTTCAAAGATATACATCCAACAGGTGAAGAAGAGAGGTGCATGCAGGCTGAGCTTATTGATCCAACACTTCAAAAACCCCCTGGTGATACACAGCAGAATCTGCAGCCAAACTTCCTTTGGCAAAAATCAATAAAATTCCTCCTGACATCAAACCTAAGTTTGGTGTTGGGAATGCATCATCTACCAAGGAGGAGGTTCCCCAAAAAAAGAAAGTACCCAGAGGATGGAGAAACAAAAAGATCTCCACTGAAGGTTTCTCCCCAAGAATGAAGGTGGTGTTGAACAGCAATCCAGCATGGGTTTATACAGTAATCAGAATTCTTTCTCTGGAGCATACTGAGCTACGTTATGGAGACACAGGAAAGAAGTTCAAAGTAAGGGGTGAAGAGCTGAGCCCCTATGATCCTCTTCCCTAGAGGAGCTGACTGTCAAGCTAGTGACGATAAAGAAGCGCTTGTCGGGAGGCAACCCAATGATTTCATATCCTTAGCTATTTTTAATTTTTGTAGTAGTAGTTTTCTTATTTATTTTATTTTTATTGAGTTCTTACTAATTTTCTGATCATGCAACTATGTTATTCCAGGAACCGAACACCTCAAGCTAAAAAAAAAAGCACACAACGCGCAAGCGTCGCTGACGCGAACGTGTCAATCATGTGTGCGTGAAAAACAATATTTGACAGAGAGTTGTGCTGGCTTGGGGCTAGAAGCGTGTTAGAGGCACAAATTTACTCACGCGTGCGCGTCATTTGCAGAAATGGTTCTCCATGCGTGCACGTGCATGACGCAAACGCGTCGTATGAAATTAGTGGTTCACAAGCCATGCAAACAGAGAGTTGTGCACGCGCGGCTGGCTTCACGCGAATCGCACAAAATCCATGGCACGTGCGTCATTAATAAAATTCGCGACCCACGCGTACGCGTGCTGCACGCCTCTGCGTCGCCTTCGCCGCACAACTACACTTGTTCGCCGCACAGTTTTCACTTTTCTTTCTCTCTCTCCCACTCCTAATTCTCTCTTGTTCTTTTATCCTTATATTTTTCTTTCCTCTCACTATTTGTTTTTATTTTCAGTTCTTCTTTGCTTGAGGATAAGCAAACCTTTAAGTTTGGTGTTGACGCTACGCTTATGGGTTTTCTGGCACAAAAGGGAGGCGAATCATCTTCATGGAGGAGCACAACCTGAAGAATAAAACGACTGCTCAAATAACTAAGGTTGTTGAGTTCCTTTCATTTTTTATTCCGTCCCCCTTTTATTATGTTATGTTCCGGTTTCCTGCTACTTTGTTTTGTTTAGCGCATGATCCATTTATTAGTAGATTCATAGGTTCTAGTTTGGTTTTATGTGAAGTGCTTTAATTTTGAAAGATGTTGCATGTATTGCCCACTGAGCTTGAAATCAAAATTTTTTTTAAATGATGTATTGCATGAGAAATTGAGTTAATTTTAAGAGTAATCTTATTTACTTAAATGTGGTGGTCTTTTCTGTGATTTCTGAATGCATGATATGAACAATGTATATTTGAATTTGAATCAAGGGATGTTGATGTATAAGGAACAAGAATTTAGAGAATTATTATGACTTCTCTGAAATAAACAAAAATTTAATCCTTGAAGCAAAAGAAACAGCAAAAGAAAAATAAATAAATAAATAATAAAAGCAAGGTCCAAGGCTCTGAGCATCAATGACTAGGGAGGTCAGACATGATTAAAAGCTCAAAAAGTTGTTTTCCTAGTCATATGCTTGTCGTGTGATTGTGTCAAGTAATCCTTGAGACAGAACACTTAGAATCCAGACCAAGTCCGTTTAACAGAGTATGCCAAAGGATTTGAGCACCACTGTCTGGGAGTAACTAAAAGAAAAATCTGGACTCAAAGAGAGTCCCCCAGTTAAGTGCTTGTGGTGTTTCTGTGTCAAGTAGTACTTGAGACAAAACATTTAAAGTCACGGCTAGGCTCAAGGTGCAAAGCACCAAAGAAAAATAATTTAAACTAAATTTTGCTGTGTTCAAGGATTAAACTAAAATATAAAGATAAGAGAATTCATAATATTATCCATATTCTAATTCCGAATGACAGTGGCATCCTTCTGACTCAAAGGAGAGTGAGATGCCAAACCTATCCAGGATTACAGTTATAAACCCCAATATAAAAATAGACATGAGCTTAATCGAACTCTTAGTCTCATGCAAATTCACATCCTAAGCCTATGTTAGTTTTGGTTGCTTGAGGACAAGCAATAGTTCAAGTTTGGTGTTGTGATGTGTGAGCATCTTTTCTATATTTTCCTAGTAAATTTGCATCTAATTTGTTGGATTTAATAAAGAATTAATTATATTTTAGCCACTATGAATGCTATTTTGAGTTTTGTGCAATACCATTTATTTTAGGTAGCATTCGGCTGGATTTGATGGAGTTTCTGCAGCATAAGAATCAAACGAGATGGCTGAGAGGAGCGATGCGCACGCGTGCCTGACGCGTGCACGTGAATTGGAGGTATCCACGTGACCGATGCGTCCGCGTGACTCACAGAAAAGACCATCGATGCGTACGCGTGACTGACGCGTACACGTGACACACGCCACGTGCAGAAAAATGCAGAAAAATGCTGGGGGAAATTTCTTGGCTGTTTTGACCCAGTTTCCAGCCTAGAAAACACATATTAGAAGCTGCAGAATGGACAAATCAAGTGGTCCCCACCCATCAGTTGAATACTTGTTAATGAATTCAAATTTAAATTCAAAATTTTATTTTTAGGAAAAAATATTATTTTTAATTTTTGATAATTAGATTTTAAATTTATTAAGATTAGTTATAAAAAGGGATCTGAGGCCATCAGATTGGAATGCTGTATATTTTACCAGAATCCTTATTTTCTTTCCGAACCATGAGCAACTAATCCTCCATTGTAAAGGTTAGGAGCTCTGTCTATTTGTATGGATTGATTTTTTTAATCTCGCTAATTTAATCCACGTTTTGATTTATATTTCAATAATTATTTTCGCTCTTTATTTTATGAATATTGGGTGGAACGAAAGTATGACCCATGTTCTAATTGAGTTCTCATAAAACTTGGAAAAGCTCTTTACTTGAACAACAGCTTGAAAACATATTATCCTAAATTTCTAATTGTTTGTATTTAACGGGATACGTGTCATATAATCTCCTTATTTTTGGATAATTAGGATTTTTGTGGCATATAAACTGAAACTTGATCATCACCCTTTAATTGGAATTAATTGACAAGGGAATTAGCAGTTAATGAATTTTAGAGGAGACTAGGAAGGTCTAAGGAATTAGGGTATAGTCACATATAGTTTGCCACGAATTAAATCTTGCATGATTAAAATAGTTAGTAAGAAAAATCAATTCAGAAAAATTGATAACTCTGAAACCTTAACTATCTTCTCCATATTTTATTCCCAACTCATTGCGGCTTGCTTTCTGAAATTATTAATTTACTGTTTAATGCTCTTTGAACTTCCAACACTATTTTCTATTTGTCTAACTAATCCTATCAAACACTATTGTTGCTTAATCCATCAATCTTCGTGGGATCGACCCTTACTCACGTAAGGTATTACTTGGTATGACCCGGTACACTTGTCGGTTAGTCTGTGGGTTGTAAAATACCGCATCAGAGGGTCAGAATCCAACAGCATCTGCAGTCCTTTCTCAGCCTCTGAATCAGATTTTTGCTCAGGTCCCTCAATTTCAGTCAGAAAATACCTGAAATTACAGAAAAACACACCAACTCATAGTAAAGTCCAGAAATGTAATTTTTGCATAAAAATTAATAAAAATATAATAAAAAGTAACTAAAATATGCTAAAAAATACCTAAAAATAATGTCAAAAAGCGTATAAATTATCCGCTCACCAGAGCTCTTGGCTATTGTTTTTGCTCTAGATAAGTTTTGACCTTATTTGCTAGGCTGCAAAGTGGTGATGTATTCGGACCATGCCGCTTTGAAGTATTTGCTAAAAAAGAAGGAGTCAAAGCCTAGGCTCGTTAGATGGGTATTACTCTTGCAAGAATTTAACTTAGAGATCAAAGATAGAAATGGGTCACAAAATTTAGTAGCAGACCATTTGAGTCGGCTTGAACATTTAACTCCGGATCCCACTCCTATCAATAACTCATTTCTGTTAGATTCCTTGCAAGCAGTATCTCAAAGCACCCCTTGGTTTGCCCCGATAGCTAATTATTTGGTCACTCGTGTTTTTCCCCCACAATTTTCAAAGCATCAAAAAGACAACTTGAGAAGTGATGCTAAATACTATCTTTGGGATGATCCACATCTGTGGAGGCGCGGGGCGGATCAAAAAATTAGAAAGTGTGTGCCGGAATCTGAATTCCAGTTTATCCTTCAATTTTGCCACTCCTCAGAGAGTGAGGGTCATTTTGGCCCGCAACGAACAGCGAGGAAGGTTTTAGACTGTGGATTCTGGTGCCCCACTTTATTTAGGGATGCCAATAAATTTTGCAAATCATTTCATCAATGCAGAAATCCGGAAATACCTCACAGAGGGATGAAATGCCCCAACAACCGATGATTTTTTGTGAGATTTTTTATGTTTGGGGCATGGATTTCATGCAGCCATTTCCAAATTCCAATGGGTTTGTGTACATATTATTAGCTGTGGATTACGTCTCCATATGGGTGGAAGCAATTCCTACCTGATGTGACGACGCTAATACCGTTGCTTCATTTTTGAAAAATAACATCATTTGTAGATTTGGGTCACTGCAAGCAATCGTGAGTGACCAAGGAACCCATTTTTGTAACAGGAAAATCGAAGCATTGATGAAGAAGTATGGGGTCGTTCATAAGGTTTTCACATCCTATCACCCCCAAACCAATGGGCAAACAAAAGTATCTAACAGGGAGATCAAGAGAATTCTAGAGAAAGTGGTCAACCCACAAAGAAAGGATTAGAGTTCTAGATTGGGAGATGGATTATGGGATTATAGGACCGCTTACAAGACGCCTATCAGAATGAGCCCCTTTCGCATTATTTTTGGGAAGCATTGCCATCTTCCAGTTGTGATCCAACATAGAGCCTATTGGGCAGTGAAGAATTGCAATCCAAATTTAAAGGGGGCGGGAATGGAACGTAAGCTCCAACTGGACAAATTAGAATGCCTTAGATTGGAAGCATATGAGAATGCTCAATTCTACAAGGAAAAAGCTAAGGCATTCCATGACCAAAATATTAGGAGGAAGAACTTTAAGATAGGTGACGAAGTACTTGTGTACAATTCAAGGTTGCGCTTTATGCCTGGTAAATTGAGATCTAGATGGGATGGACCGTTTAGAGTGGTAGATGTCAAGCCTTATGTGGTGGTGGAGGTAATGCAACCTACAAATGGGGTCAAGTTCAAGGTTAATAGTCATAGAGTGAAGCTTTATCATGCTCAACCCAAGAATGCCAATGAGTTGGAGATTTTCCTCTTTGGGGAAGTTCCTAAGTGACCAATGAAGCCATGCAAGTCAAACTAACTTAGAACTCTAAACAAAAGTGCTTGGTGGGAGACACCCTACCATGGTGACATTTTTCTAACTCTATCTCTTGTTTATAGCTTTTTGAATTACTTGTTTTCTTGTGATATAGTGATTAGCGTAGGTTGGGTTTAATAACTTTGAGTTAAAGAGGTTAGAATTCCTTGTGGACTATGATTGTATGCTTGTTTGAATGATATGGGGTTGGTATGTTGATTTGCCAAGGTTAGGAACCTTAGTTTTATGGAGAAAAGAATTTTCTGAAATGGGGGCATTTGTGCATCCGCACCACCCTGTGCGTGCGCACAAAACTGTGTTTTTTGCCATCTCTGCAGGCGCACAAGCCTGTACGTCTGCACACGCTTTGACATGCCCTCTGGTGGCAGCGCCAGCATAGCCTGTGCGTGCGTACTGCCCCTTTTCTATGCTCTGTGCGTGAGCACAATTGCGTGCATACGCACAAGTTCCCTTTCATGTCTTGTTTGTGCAACCGTACAGACGTGTGCGTCCGCACACTGCTTGTAAGCCCCTATGGTGGGAGCGAGGGAACGGCTTTTGTGAGCGCACACCTTCCCCTTTCTTATCGTCTGTGCGTGTGCACGGACCTGTGTGCGCACGCACATATGCTTTTGTCCACAAATTTAAAAAAAAAAGAAGAAGAGTCCTTCTATGCGTTCGCACCTTTTGGTGCGCTCGCATGCCCTTTTGCAACCTCTCTGGTTGCAGCGATCGCACGCTGTGTGCGTTCGCTCCCTCTCTAAGTTATCGCTGTTGTGCGTCCGCACAGGTCGCGAACTGGGCGTTAATAGGGTGAGCTGCCCTGTTGAGGGGCAGCATTCTTTTCTTTTCCTTTCTTCTTCTTGCTCTCTCTCTCTCTCTCTCTCTCTCTCCTTCTCCTCCGCCCAGTCTCACCGGTCAGTTGCCGCCGGCCGCCGCCATCATCAGCCGCCGGCCACCACCACCATATCTCTACTTTTCTCTTATTTCTCTTCTTTCTTTTTTCCTTCTTCTCTTTTCTTCTTTTCTCTCTATTCACCATCAGTGAATTTTCTCTTCCGGTCAAGCCAACGGCCGTGATTTCGCAGTGGCTATAAGAAGTGCCATTGTTCCCGCCTAGTTCTTGTTATACTCAACCTTCATACCAAAGGTTCTTGGTTTTATTTTCCTTCTTTCTTTCTTTCCTCCTATTTTTGCTAATATTGTTGCACTTGCTTTCATTTCTTTTATGTTGTTGGGATTAAATTTATTGCCTTCTTTTTATTGTTTTCTTGTATTGCAAAGTGTTATTTCTTGATTATTGGGTTGCTTGTTATCAATTTTGACCTTAATTGTGATGGGTTTGCACATTGCATACCGTATGTTTGATAAAATGCCTCGATGAATGTCTTGTTTGATTCATATGACTTGGCCATCATATGTTTTCAATTTATCTTTTGTTAGGCATTATGTGTGAATTGTGCAACTTTATTTGTGAATTTTGATGTTGATAAATTTATGTCACCAATGCATTTTCATGCTCACATGATTTGAGTTCAACCACCCATGTTTGTCGAGAAATTGTGTATTTTGTCAATGGGTGAGCATAAGTAGCAATTGCATTGTGTTGATAGAATCTAAGTTTAGTGTTCATCTTAGAATCTAAATTGAGTAATCCTTTTACAAACGTTCAACTTTTAATGATGTCTTGATCAAGCATCTTTTGGCTTCAAATTAAAGAACATTGTATATGTGATTACCATTTGTCGATGATGAACAATTGACTTTTCTCTTTTGGTGCTTGCTTAGAGTTGGTTGCATGTCTATGTTTCACTTTCTTGCAACATGAGCACTTAGTTGTGAAGCTTTGAGCCTTTAATGGAATTGAAAGTGTGATAGCCGTTGTGTGCGGCCGGTGTGTATGTTCCAACCGCGTGCGCCATTGGAATATATACACCGTCATTCTTGTTAATCACACTATCTTCAAGCTTGCAATTAAGAATTTAGTTTTCTTTGATTTTATTAAGTGTTTCCTCCTTGTTCTAAATTTATTGTTGTCCTGTAACCTGAATTTTCTTCTACTTTCTCGTAGGATGCGGAAAAAGGGTAAGAAACTGGTCGCTTTACCGGTTGTGGAACCTTCAACCCACGCATCACTACCATTTTTCATGGATCAACCGAGTAATAAACCAGACATCTTGATCAACTGAAGAGCACAGTTCTAATATGACAGCTTTAAGAAAAGGTCAATCCATTGGGAACGGACACTCAAGGTTCTGATCAGGTACAAAGCAGTTATCCATAAGCGGATTGCCTCACTTCATTGGGAGTTTTTAGAGCAAGACCCAATCGAAGTCAATGAAACCATGGTGCGGGAATTCTACACCAACTACCAAAGATGGAAAGTCCTTGGATTAAGGAGAAGGCGTCCAAGGGGAGGATGTATCTGACTCCCATACTTCAAAGAATTGGCCGTCCTGGGGCTTCATGGGAGTTTAGCAAAATGAAAAATTCTATTCCTGCGACTATAGCTTACTCCGATTTGAATGTCAAAGCTCGTATATGGCATCAAATTCTAGCAGACTATATCATTCCCAGCACTCATGTTACCCATGTTAGATTCAAGACTGCGTTGCTACTTTGGGCTATCATGGAAGGAAAGAGCATAGCCATTGTGCCTTTATTACGCACATCGATATGGAAACTGATTAAGAAAAAGAACGTCAGCATTCCTTTTCCTTTGATGGTGATGCATTTAGCAACAGCAGCAGGTGTAGAATGGCGTCCGCAAGATATCATGTTCATGGTTCCTAAAGGCAATAAGTTCATCCCGAGGGGTGGTGCATGAAATTGTGATACACACTTTGAAGTTGGAGCACACTTTGAGCCTTAGGCCACGCTTTTAAAAGCATGGCCCATGACCAAATTAAAGGAGAATAGGCAATCAGCACAGACTGCCCTGCTCTTGCCAAGGGCAGGGCAGAATCGTGATGCAAAGTGAGGTTGGAAGCAAGAATTTTCGCTAAGGTAAAATCTAGGCGCTCACAGCATGACCATGCCTTCTTCAAAGGGCTATAACTTGGGCTACAGACGTCCAATTGATGTGCTTTCAGCTGCGTTGGAAAGCTGACATTCAGAGCTTTCCAACGATATATAGCAATTCATATTTGGTGTACAATTGAGGCAGGAAAGAAAGGCATCTTTAAGGGCAAAAAATAACCGAAAATAAATCAATGTGCTTCCACCAAGGTTCGAAGCTGGAGCCTCACCCCAAAGCAAAGTAGTGCTCATTTTTCTGCTCTGCCCTCTTGGAGAGCAGGGCAATGTCGTGCTCCCTTCATGAAAAATCAAGAAAAATTGCTCCCCCAAATATTTTCACAAGGGTTTGAACTTGGGAACTCTCCTTGGCGCACACAAGCATGAGCGCATGACACGGCCAGCGCACACATTGGCGCACAGCTTAGACGCACGGGCAGGGAGGCAAGGCGCACCAAAGCAACATTGCCCTGCCCTCCACAAGGGCAGGGCAGCATCCTGAAGGTCTCTCCTATACTTGGCACGCGACATGCTTCCTCACACAACTTCCCTGCTCTGCCCTCCACAAGAGCAGGGCAGCCTCCTGGGAACACCCATGGGCCAAAATTCAATTCAAATTCCCTTTGAACTCAAATCTTCACCAATTGAACCAAGGCCATCCAAGACCCATCTCTCCTCAAATCCAAAGCAAGAAAAGCCCACATCATCACTCAAAGGCACATGGATAAATTAGATTAGGATTTTTATTTTAATTGTAATTTGTTTTAATTTCATTTTCATTTTCACTTTGAAAAGCCTATATAAAGGCATCAACGAGAGCTCGATTGAGGAGGCTAGCTCCATTAGGGAGTAGTAGTAGTAGTAGATAGCTCTCTCTCTTTTAATTTTCCTTGTTAAATCTGAATCTTGGATTGAGAAGTGAAGGAATTATGTTTCCTTCTTGGTCTAAGATCTCTCTTGGTTGTTCTTCTGCATAATTTCAGAGAATTGATAGTTGAATTTGAGTTTTCATTTGCTGCTTCATTTCTTCTTTCTTCTGCAAACTTGTTTTCTGTTGAATCAAGGAAGGGAGTGAGATCTAGACTTGTTCTCTAGTATCATCCAACCCCTGAGATCTTCAACTTTCCTTTAGCTATTGCAATTGAGCTGCATTTTACTTTCTGGTTGGTTCCTCAATTCAGTTTACATTAAGCTTGCTGCAAATCTCATTTACATTTCCTGCACAATTTTAATTCCTCTGCAATTGCTCTAAGTTCCAATTCACTGCAATTTTGCTTCTCTGTCTCACTCTTGTGAGTTATTACTACTTGATGCGACCCGGTATGCTTGCCGGTTGGATTTGTGTGTTGGAAATTCGTTTTTCCACAAAAACACCATCAAGTTTTTGGCGCCGTTGCCGGGGATTGATTAGATCAACAATGATTAAGTGGGTGAGAAGTCTAGATCAAGCATTTTCTTTGTTTTTGTTCTCTGTTCTAAGTTGAAACCAAGGTGTTTGTGTTTTTTGCCTCACTAAGAAATTCTGTCTCTGTGACATGACTTTCAATTTTCAATGGTGTTGTGTTTTGCAAAATTCAAATGGAGTTCAACTCATCTTGCAGTCAAACAAAACTTCATGGAATATTGCCCACCATCACAATATGATTCAAGTCATTATTCTAATGATGGTTGGGAATATCACCAAGAAGATACAAATTCTGAGCACTTCAATCAATGGAGACTTGCTCCAGAGTCACAAATTGATCAAGCTGAGCACATGAGATACTGTCCAGAACCACAGAATGACTTATATCATTATCCTCATGGTTACCACAAAATGATTCATATCATTATCCTCATGGTGGATGGGAGTATCACCAAGAAACTGCAAATTCTGAGCAGTCAAATCACATGAAAAATTATCCACCCTCACTTTCCAGTTTCTCATTTGAATGTTCTTCATCACATGATTATGCCTCAATACAAAGTTTCCTCCAAAATCCATACAAGTCATCCCATCAATCACACAACTCATTCCACACCCCTCAACACAACTTCACCACAACACATCTATGTCACTAAAATTACTCTCAACCTTCATCTCTTGAACCAGCAGACGAGGATTACCTTCAATGGTCCAAAGAACCCTTAGAAAGCCGATGCCAAGCCATTGAAATACATAGAAAACTTGTGGAAAGATACACACAATCCCAATCCTGGAGAAATCATCTTCAAGAAGATGAATGGGCCCTTAGAGCAAACAAGAAGGAACCTAGAACCATCAAACAGAGAGGATGAAGACCAATTTGTGGGTGAGGAAGTGGAAAAGCAAGATGAGGAAGCCTCTGTGTCAAGTGAAATTTCAATAGAAAAGGAGGTTGTCGAGGTGTTTGAACCTGTAGCTTCATATTCACAGAAGCTAATTGACGTGATAGAGGAACCTGAAACTTCTCTCCCAAAGGAATTAATGGAAAATCATGAAGAAGAAATAGAAGAAGATACTCAAGAGAATTCACACTCAAGTGAAGTAGAGAAGTGCACAGAGGAAGAGCTCATTGAACCATCACTGCAAGGAACTCTTGATGAAGACAAAACTCCAACAATTACACAACCACCAAGACTTGGACTCAAGGAAGTGAAGGCAATTAACAAAAGCACCGAAAAGAGGATTGTGACCAAGCTACAAAAGACAATATTCATGAAGAAGAGAAGGTCAACTACAAGCAATCTTCCCCCTGATCAAGCAAGCAAGCTCAATCAAGCCAATTTCAAAAGAAATCTTGCTGAAAGGAGACCAAGACAAGGGATAATAGCTGAATCTTTCCCTCCTTTGAGGTCATTCCTCTTAACAAATTGGAAGAAGAGGAAGAAAGTGAAGAACAACATGTCAAGCTAATGACACTAAAAGAGCACTTGTTGGGAGGTAACCCAACCGTAGGTAACATTTATTCTCTGCTTTGTTTTCGTTCTTTACTTTGTTTAAATTCAATAAGTGGGCATATGGTTACATTCTAAGTTTGGTGTTGTCTTGCAACAACTTGTTTTCAATCTTTTTGGATGATTGCATCAAATCAAAAATGGAAGTGACACACTAAGATTCTAAGTTTGGTGTGCCACTTAATTCTCTATGCAATTCATTAAGCAACACCACTTGTCTGCATAATCATAAGGCCTTTGCAGTGTTGTTTTTCTTTTGGTTTGACACTTTATTATTCTGTTTAATTTAGTTATTTCTTTATTTTTAATACTTCCACTTATTTTGCTTCTTAACTGTTTTTGTTAATACATCACCAAGAGATCCTTATTCATGACATATTCTTGGCTTGGTGATTGTATTCAACAAATAACAGTTTCTTTTGTTTAGTCTTAGTTCAAATAAATTGACATATGGTTGCATTCTAAGTTTGGTGTTGCAATGCAACAAAATTTGGTTCCAATGCTTACTAGATACTTGTATTAATTTCAAGTGAAAGTGTCACACTAAGTTTGGTGTGCCACTTATCTTTTATGCAATGTATTGTGCTCACCTTCTTATGTTTGCAATCAAAATGTCTCTGTGCTCCGTGCCTTGATTGTTATCCTCAATTTTGCTTGCTTGAAACACATGTACTACTAACATTTCATTGTGTAAGACATTCATGATCCATCTTAGCCCCATAGCCATTGTTCTAATATTGCTTGAGGATGAACAAGCATTCTGAGTTTGGTATGAGAAGGAGGAAAATGGGAGGAAAATAACAACAATAGAGAAGATGAACTACAAGGTTGTAAAGTTCCTTTTCCTCTCATTTGTTTCATAAACTGCATGATTGTCTTTACCTTCTCTGTATACATATGTGTATGAATAAGCATAGCTTGAATTTTGATTTATAATATGTTGCTGTGGCATTATAACTACCAACTTGAGCTTTGTGAATTCAAAAGGAATAAAGCATCATGATCATAAACAAACAAGGCATTAAAGAAGATTTTAGCATGTGCATACAAGTATTGGAAAGCTAGTATGATTAATTGTTGCTCAATTGCATTGGATTTTATTTAATTGAAGTTTTTCATCTAGTACATTTTGTGAAATCTTTTGAAATCATGAAAACCTTGAAGAAACAAATACAATTAAAGCAAGAAAAGAAAAAGGGAAAGAATGAGAAAGCTGAAGGCTCTGAGTACCAATGGCAATTTATTTGCTAAGTGCTTGTGGTGTTATGTATCAAGCCAAATGCTTGAAAACAAAACACTTAGAAGTCAAGGCTAGGCTCAAAGTGCAAAAGCACTCCCTCAAAGCTCAAGGCTCTGAGCATCAATGATTAGAGAGTCAAGAAAAGAAAAAAATGATGAGCTTAATGAAGTCCTCTAATTAAATGCTTATGGTGCTTATGTATCAAGTGGTAATACTTGAAAAATTTGGTCCAACATGAGAAAGCATTTCTAGCATGATCTCCTCATCCCTTTTCCAAGGCTCAGAGGAGATCCAATTATGGAGAGCTTCTTTTCCAAGACAACTAACCAATTGAATTAAGATCGAAAGCTTTCTAGCAAATCAAAAGAGAATAAAGAAGAAGAGAATGAAAACTATAATTGATCCATCAAATTACAACAGAGCTCCCTAACCCAATGAAAGGGGTTTAGTTGTTCATAGCTCTAGGAATCAAAAATGGCAGAAAAGAAGAATCCATGCTAGAAGTACAGAAAAGTAAATATGCAGAGAGTAGTTCCCAAAAGTGCTAAGCCTTCTCTCTAGTTCAAAACTAATCCTATTTATACTACTCCTCATGATTGATGACATGTCATCATATACCTATTTTTCTATGTTTTTTCATACAAGAAATTGATGATTTGTGCTTAAATATTGAATGCTTTTATACTTAATTGGTATATTTCCTTGATCTTTTAATTTTATAAATCTTGTAGGAAATAAGAAGAAAAAGAAGCAAAGAAGCACAAAAAAAGGAGAAAAAAAGAGCTTTGGGACACACTTTGAAGTTGGAGCACACTTTGGAGCCTTAGGCCGCGCTTTTAAAAGCGTGGCCCATGACCAAATTAAAGGAGAATAGGCAATCAGCACACACTGCCCTGCTCTTGCCAAGGGCAGGGCAGAATCGTGATGCAAAGTGAGGTTGGAAGCAAGAATTTTCGCTAAGGTAAAATCTGGGCGCTCACAGCATGACCATGCCTCCTTCAAAGGGCTATAACTTGCGCTACAGACGTCCAATTGATGTTCTTTCAGTTGCGTTGGAAAGCTGACATTCAGAGCTTTCCAACGATATATAGCAACCCATATTTGGCGTACAATTGAGGCAGGAATGAAAGGCATCTTTAAGGGCCAATAATAAGCGAAAATAAACCAATATGCTCACTTTTCTGCTCTACCCTCACCCCAAAGCAAAGTAGCGCTCATTTTTCTGCTCTGCCCTCTTGGAGAGCAGAGCAATGTCGTGCTCCCTTCATGAAAAATCAAGAAAAATTGCTCCCCCAAATGTTTTCACAAGGGTTTGAACTTGGGAACTCTCCTTGGCGCACACAAGCATGAGCGCATGACACGGCCAGCGCACACATTGGCGCACAGTTTAGACGCACGGGCAGGGAGGCAAGGTGCACCAAAGCAACATTTCCCTGCCCTCCACAAGGGCAGGGCAGCATCCTGAAGGTCTCTCCCACACTTGGCACACGACATGCTTCCTCACACAACTTCCCTGCTTTGCCCTCCACAAGAGCAGGGCAGCCTCCTGGGAACACCCATGGGCCAAAATTCAATTCAAATTCCCTTTGAACTCAAATCTTCACCAATTGAACCAAGGCCATCCAAGACCCATCTCTCCTCAAATCCAAAGCAAGCAAAGCCCACATCATCACTCAAAGGCACATGGATAAATTAGATTAGGATTTTTATTTTAATTGTAATTTGTTTTAATTTCATTTTCATTTTCACTTTGAAAAGCCTATATAAAGGCATCAACGAGAGCTCGATTGAGGAGGCTAGCTCCATTAGGGAGTAGTAGTAGTAGATAGCTCTCTGTCTTTTAATTTTCCTTGTTAAATCTGAATCTTGGATTGAGAAGTGAAGGAATTCTGTTTCCTTCTTGGTCTAAGATCTCTCTTGGTTGTTCTTCTGCATAATTTCAGAGAATTGATAGTTGAATTTGAGTTTTCATTTGCTGCTTCATTTCTTCTTTCTTCTGCAAACTTGTTTTCTGTTGAATCAAGGAAGAGCTTGAGATCTAGACTTGTTCTCTAGTCTCATTGATTCCTTGAGATCTTCAACATTCTTTTAAATTGCTGCAATTTAAGCATCGCTTTCTATTTTTAATTCTTCAAGCAATTTTTCATTCTGTATGAATCTGCTGCACTTACTTCATCTTTTACTTCTTTGCTTGATTGCACTTTACATTTTCTTGTTGAAGTTTTAATTCCCTGCACCCAATCCCCTTTACATTTGATGCAATTTACATTTCTTGTCATTTAAGATTTTGCCAATTTACTTTTCTTGCTCTTTAAGTTTCTATGCAAGTTACTTTTTGCACTTTATAATTCCTGCAAATTTACATTCTGTTGGCTACAGTTCATCCAATATCCCTTCAATGTTAGCTTGACTAAACTAATCACCCACTAAAGTTGCTTGATCCATCAATCCCTGTGGGATCGACCTCACTCTTGTGAGTTATTATTACTTGATGCGACCCGGTACACTTGCCGGTTGGATTTGTGTGTTGGAAATTTATTTTTTCGCAAAAACACCATCAAGGATTTGGGGCGTGTTCCGCTATTTGGGCCCTTCTTTGGGCTTTCCTGGTGACTTGGCCGAGCTCTTAAGAAAGAGGATGGGTTGTCCTAACCTGAATAGGTCGGTCACTTTGTCTGTCGAACATCCCGGGTCGGACAGCTCGACCCAGGGTATGAACAGTGCCCCTGCTTGAGCTCAATCTTCTTTTTTGAGGTCGAGTCCTTGACTTCGGTTCTTCTTTGGTGAAGCCGAACTCAAGCATCTTGTCGATTCCTTTGTAGCAGTTTTTGAATGTAGAACGTTTCCTCTAAAAGCGCGGGCTTTTGTATCGGTGCTTTGGGAACGTGCGAGGGTTTAATGCTTTCATTAATTTTAGCATTAATTGCCCCGTTTCTCTTTGGTTATTTACTTTGATTTTGAAAACCCAGAAACGGTTTCTCTCCTTCACCCTTTTCGTAACTTCTTTTCTCCGCTCCCTTCGCTCTCTGTTTTTCGTCTGCGCTTCTACTTTCTTGTGTTGCGGCGTCGCTTGGCGTTTCTTCTGGAGCTTCTGTTTTCACCTGAAGTTTTGCAGTTTTGCGTTTCTCCCTGCAACATTTCTCTTGTTCGCGTTCTTTCTTTTGCTTGTGAGAGGGCGTTTCCAGATTTCGTCTTCCATCTTCAATTTCTTTGAAGCTTGCCGCTCTTTCAGGTTGGTACTAGCTTTCTTGCTTCTTTCATAGCTTCGTCTTCAGTTTTTAGGTGAAGCTTTGATTTTGCATGTTTGAAAGTTTGAATCTTTTTGTGGTCTTGTATTTTCTTGTCACTATAACATGTTTTTCCTGTCTTTCTTTTATGCATTCTCTTGGCATTTCCGTCGAGGCTTTCTAGAGTTTTATTGTTGCTTCTGGTTGTTTCCTGTCTTTGATGATTTCTACTTGGCGTGCTTTGATTTTTGGGAATGCATTTTGCTTGGTAGACTGTAATGACTTTTTGTGTTTTTCTTTGATGAAAAATGTTTGCTGTTTTGAATTCTTTCTGAGAAATGATGGGGTGTAAGCTGTAGATCTTGCCTGGAAACCTTGCTTTGTTACTGCCTCCAAAGGATGCCCCAAGACTTTGGTTTGAGTCTTGGGGTTTTCCTTTTCTTGTTTCTTCGCCTGTATCATATTGACGTAGTTGTTTTCTCCCTTTGTCCGGGATGTTTTTAGTAACCCCATATTCTTTTTTTACTTGTAGGATTAGTTGGCCTCATGTCTTCTTGCAATAACATTGTAGAGATGTCTTCCAGAGTTCCCAAGGAGATGTCCGATTAGCTGGACTCCCTTGTTTTGTTGTGTGTTTCTGTTGTGGATGCTGAATTTTATACAGAGCTAAGGAAGCGCCATAGGATTTGTGGTAACAATGCCCGTGAGGAGGATTACGAGCTTGTTGCTCCTGATTCTGATGAGAGAGTTTGTTTTCCGACTTCTATTGAGAGGGAGCGTCCCTTCTTCTATGCCTATGAATACTTTTTCAGTCAGTTGAACATTACTTTTCCTTTTACTGCTTTCGAGACCGACCTGTTGTAGTCGTGTAATATTGCCCCATCCCAGCTTCACCCAAATTCCTGGGGTTTTATTAAAATTTTTCAACTTCTCTGCCGAGAATTAGATGTAACACCCTCTCAGACTCTTTTCCTTTATTTGTTTGTTTCTGCCAAGCCTGGCGGTTCTTCAAAAAAGAAAGCTTCCTGGGTTTCCTTCAGGTCTGCCCAGGGCAATAAAGTTTTTGCTATGTATGATGAGTCCTTTAAGGACTTCAAGAATTACTTCTTTAAGGTTCGTACTATCAAGGGGGCCCGCCCTTTTTTCTTGATAAAAATGATGAGCCTTCTCTCCTTCTAGAGTGGCAGAGGGATGTGAGAGTGTCTCGCTATACCTGGGAGATGCTTGATGATGTTGAGTGATGACAAGTCATCTTAACCTAGTTTCACTAGTCTTTTTCTTTGTTTTCATTAGGTTTTATGCACTTTCTTGCATTCTAAGTAAGTGATTTAGAATGGAAATGCATGACTTCTTTGAATCAAACAACCACCATCTAATTGATGCTAAATCATGAGGTTTAGGCTAAATTTAATTGAGTTTTAATGATTTATAAACCTTGTGAATTTGGTGATACTTTGATTGGTTGTTTTGATTAATTGTAGGTGAAGAAAAGAAGAAAAGAAGAAAACGTGGCCTAAAAAGTGTGGCTCAAGGAAGAAAAAGTGTGGCAAAGAAAGGAGGAAATGTGGCGCATGAAACCTTGAAGCTCACTCCAAGAGTACAATGCTCACTAAGTGAGCGCTACACTCACTCCCATGGGACCAAGGCACAATGCTCTGCTCACTTTGTGAGCTGAGCACAATAGGAAGCCAAGAAACAAGGAAAAGAAAAACAATGCTCAGCTCACCAAGTGAGCATTAAGGACTGCAGATGCTGTTGGATTCTGACCTCCCTGCACTCAAAGTGGATTTTCTGGAGCTACAGAAGCCCAATTGGTGCGCTCTCAACGGCGTTAGAAAGTAAACATCCTGGGCTTTCCAGCAATATATAATAGTCCATACTTTGTCCAAGATTTGATGGCCCAAACCGGCGTTCAACATCACCCTCAGAATTCCCAGCGTTAAACGCCGGAACTGGCACAAGGATGGGAGTTAAACGCCCAAACTGGCACAAAAGCTGGCGTTTAACTCCAAGAAGAGTCTCTACACGAAAATGATTCAATGCTCAGCCCAAGCACACACCAAGTGGGCCCGGAAGTAGATTTTTATGTCATTTACTCATCTTTGTAAACCCTAGGCTACTAGTTCTCTATAAGTAGGACCTTTTACTATTGTATTTTCATCTTTGGATCTTTGGAGTCTTTTGATCTTTAGATCTTTTGATCACGTTTGGAGGCTGGCCATTCGGCCATGCCTAGACCTTGTTCTTATGTATTTTCAACGGTGGAGTTTCTACACACCATAGATTAAGGTGTGGAGCTCTGCTGTACCTCAAGTATTAATGCAATTACTATTGTTCTGCTGTTCAATTCCGCTTGTTCTTGTTCTAAGATATCACTTGTTCTTCAACTTGATGAATGTGATGATCCGTGACAGTCATCATCATTCTAACTTATGAACGTGTGCCTGACAACCACCTCCGTTCTACCCTAGATTGGGTGGATATCTCTTGGATTCTTTAACCGAAATCTTCGTGGTATAAGCTAGAATTGATGGCGGCATTCAAGAGAATCCGGAAGGTCTAACCTTGTCTGTGGTATTCTGAGTAGGATTCAATGATTGAATGACTGTGACGTGCTTCAAACTCCTGAGGGCGGGGCGTTAGTGACAGACGCAAAAGAATCACTGGATTCTATTCCGACCTGATTGAGAACCGACAGATGATTAGCCGTGCCGTGACAGGGTGCGTTGAACATTTCCACTGAGAGGATGGGAGGTAGCCACTGACAACGGTGAAACCCTTGCATGCAGCTTGCCATGGAAAGGAGTAAGAAGGATTGGATGAAGACAGTAGGAAAGCAGAGAGACGGAAGGGATCAAGCATCTTCATACGTTTATCTGAAATTCCCACCAATGAATTGCATAAGTATCTCTATCTTTATCTTTATGTTTTATTCATTATTCATAACCATTTGAGTTTGCCTGACTAAGATTTACAAGGTGACCATAGCTTGCTTCATACCAACAATCTCTGTGGGATCAACCCTTACTCGCGTAAGGTTTATTACTTGGACGACCTAGTACACTTGCTGGTTAGTTGTGCGAAGTTGTGCTTATGCCATGGTATTGAACACCAAGTTTTTGGATTCATCACCTGGGATTATTTGAGTTGTGAAAAGTATTGGTCACAATTTCGTGCACCAAATGCTCAGCTCACCAAGTGAGCATTGTCGAAAGCATTGAGGAATAATTCAAAGAAAACAAGTTGCAAGTGCATGCCCCAAGACTTTAACCCATGACCAAGGAGGATGAGGGAGGCGCTACTCACAAGGAAAATAAGCCAAAAATGGCCAAATGCATCCCCCAAGGTTCGAACCCCACACCTTGAGGAAGCAAGGAAGCAAGGCACCACAAGAAAACCAAGGAAAAGCTTCAGCGCATGCTTCCCATGGGTTTCGAACCAAGGACCATCCCTTGAAAGAGCCAATGCTCAGCTCACTTAGTGAGCAGAGCATTATAATTGGTGCATCACACAAGAACATCTCGGCATGGCCAGGGGAGTGGAGCGCGCACCAAGACACGGGCCAGCAGCACAAGATGCGCACCAAATTGGCACCAAGGCACCAATGCTCAGCTCAACTTGTGAGCTGAGCATTCCCCTGATGCTTGGCACGGTACAAGGCAAATACACACAAGGCCTCAATGCTTAGCTCAACTTGTGAGCTGAGCATCCTCCTGGGAGCACATCTCAACTTGGGCTGAAATTCAATTAAAAATCCAACTTAATTCATTTCTTCACCAAATCAAAAGCCCATCCAAATCCCAAAATCCAAGAATAGAAAGTGTATAAATAGGAGCTAGTTTGACGTAATTAAAAACCTTTTTCTTTTATTTTGGAACCTCTAGACTTTACTTTGAATTTTGCATTTTTTAATTTTGAGCTTTTACTTTTGAATTGAGATCTGAGAGAATTGGGGAGGAGAATTGATCTCTCTTCTTCCTTGTTCTTGTTTGAGCACTCTCTACTTTCATTGCCTTGGATCTTGGGTGAAGAATTGAAGAACTTCTGTTTCAATCTCACCTTGAGATCTCTTCTTTAACTTTCTTCATAATTAAATTTTACTTTCTGTTCATTTCTTCTTCTTCTGCTATTTCTGCAATTTGCTTTCCTTTATTTCTTTTGCAATTGTTCTTGTTGGATCAAGGAAGGATTTGAGATCTAGACTTGTTATCTAGACTCTTCCACTCCTGAGATCTTCAACCACTTTCAATTTGCTGCAAATTAAGCACTGCTTCTCTGTTCTAAATTCTCCAAGGCATTTCACTCTTCTGTTTGAGACCCACTTCAATTCAATTCATCTTCTGCTTTTCTGTTTGTTGCAATTTACCTTTGCTTGTTTAAATTCTGAAATCCCAATTCCCAATCCCTTTTATGATTCAAGCAATTTACATTTCTTGCACTTTAAGTTTCAGCCATTTACATTTCTTGCAATCTAAGTTTCTGCACTTTATATTACTTGCATTTTAAGCTTCAGCTTCTTTTACTTTCCTGCTATTTAATTTACTGCAATTCTCCCCTCTCCCTTTACATTTCAAGCAATTTAATTTCCGTCAATTGCAAACAACTCAACCAATACTTGATTTGCTTGACTAAATCAACCACTAAACTAAAATTGCTCAATCATTCAATCCCTGTGGGATCGACCTCACTCATGTGAGTTATTATTACTTGATGCGACCCGGTACACTTGCCGGTGAGTTTTGTGTCGGATCGTTTTCCACACATCAAGTGTTTGGCGCCGTTGCCGGGGATTGAATTATATTGACAATGATTAAGTGAAGTGGAGATCCAGATCAAGCACTTTTTCTTTTCTGTTTCTTTATTTTCTTACTAACCCACTAACTGTTTGAATTTTTGCTTAAGCTAACTAACTTCACTCTAGCAATAGAGTGTTTAATTCTGGTTCCTGGTTCTATGTTTATGTCAGGAGGAAGAAGCGATGAATCCACACCTTTTGATCCTGAAACACTTTGGAGGTTGAGAAGAGAACCAAGAAATGGAGGAAAATCCAACAAATCCACTAGGAGGAGCAACCAACAACAACAACAATCCACCTCAGAGAAGAGTTTTGGCTTCCTATACATTTGCAAATCCTAGACATTATGGGAGTAGCATTCTCACCCCAAATGTTAATGCAAATAACTTTGAACTAAAGCTACAACTCATCACCTTGGTTCAAAACAATTGTTCTTATGGAGGAGGACCACTTGAAGATCCAAATCAATACTTGTCTACTTTCTTGAGGATTTGTGACACTGTCAAAACCAATGGAGTGCCTCCTGACAGCTACAAGCTACTGCTCTTCCCATTCTCTCTCAGAGACAAAGCCACTCAATGGTTGGAATCCTTCCCAAGAGACAGCATCAACAATTGGGATGATTTGGTAACCAACTTCCTTGCCAAATTTTACCCACCTCAAAGGGTCATTAGGTTGAAGACTGAGGTACAAACATTTACACAAATGGAGGCTGAACCCATCTTTGAGGCATGGGAGAGATACAAGGCTCTAAGCAGGAAGTGTCCTCCTGAAATGTTTACTGAATGGGATAGGTTGCAGAATTTTTATGAAGGCTTAACATTGAAATCCCAAGAAGCATTGGATCACTCAGCTGGAGGCTCTTTGCAACTCATGAAAACCGCAGAGGAAGCCCAAAATCTCATTAATATGGTGGCCAACAACCAGTACTTCTTTTCTCACCAAAGGCAACGTCAACCATCACAAAAGAAAGGAGTGATGGAGTTGCAAGGAGTGGATTCAATCCTAGCTCAAAACAAAATGATGCAACAGCAGATTCAACAACAATTTGAGCAAATGGCCAAGAGGATTGACAATCTCCAAGTTGCAGCAGTCAACACGAGCCAACCATCAACCACTTGGGGGCAAAATGAAGAAATTCAAGAGGAGCAACAGCAAGAACAAGTCCAGTATATGTACAATCAGAATTCTGGATCAAATGAAGTCTGTGGTGATACTTACAATCCCTCTTGGAAAAACCATTCCAACCTCAGATGGGGAGACAACCACAATCAAACTTAGCAGCTATGGCAAAGGAACTCAACTCAAAACAATTGGAAAAACACAAACCACAACAACCAGCCAAATACTAACCAAAACACATAAAGAAAACCACAAAACACTTACCCCAACTCTAACCATCATCCATCCAACAACCAAGTCTCTAATCAGAATACTTACCATCAATCATCAACACCCCACAACCAACCAATCTCACAATACTCTCAGAGAATCACTAATCTGGAGATGCTCATGGAAAAGATGATGAAGCACCAAGAGATAATGATGGAGAAACTCATGAAAAATCAAGAGATGGCAAAACAAGATTAGGAAGCAGCATGGAAGGATCAAGCCATAACACGTAAAAACCAAGAAGCCTCAATCAAAAACCAAGAAGCTACAATCAAAAACCAAGAAGCTTCAATCAGAAATCTTGAGAGGCATATGGAACAAATGGCTAAACAAATTGCAGAGATGGGTGAGAAGCAATCAAATGCATCCCCTATTGCTACTCAAGACCACACAAGGGACAAAGGAAAAGCTACAAAGTGGGAGGAGTGCAAAGCAATCATGGTGAGAAGTGAGAAGGAAGCCATCAATCAGGAAGAGCACAACAGAAAAGCGCCACAAGAAGAGACAGAAGAAAGAAGTGAAGAGGGGAGAAAGACCAAGAATGAAAAAAGCTCAAAGAAAGATGAGGACATCCTTGAAACACAGCTACAAGAGAAGACGGAAGGGGAGAAGCCAAATGTCCCCAAACTTTCGCACCCTCAGAGGTTCAAAAAAGAAAACGAGGATAAGCAATATTCAAAGTTCCTGGACATATTCAAGACACTCAGCATCAATATTCCTTTCTTAGAAGCACTTGAACAGATGCCATTATATGTCAAATTTATGAAAGAAGTGCTAACAAAGAAAAGACCCTTGAAGGAAGGACAAACTGTTGAAATGACAATGGAGTGTAGTGCTATTCTCCAAAGAGGTCTACCAGAGAAGAAGGATGATCCTGGAAGGTTTTATATACCTTGTACCATAGGAGACATAACTATTGAGAAATCATTTTGTGACCTTGGTGCAAGCATAAACTTGATGCCTCTATCTCTCATAAGGAAGCTTCAAATTTTTGAACTGAAACCCACTCAAATAGCTCTTCAAATGGCTGACAAGTCCATTCAGTAAGCACTTGGAGTTGTAGAGAATGTATTGGTAAAGGTGGGGAAATTCCTTCTCCCAGCTGATTTTATCATCCTGGATATGGAGGAGGACCCTAACACTCCCATCATCCTGGGGAGGCCTTTCCTGACTACGGGCAGAGCATTGATAGATGTTGAAAAAGGGGAATTGCTGCTAAGAGTGCATGATGAGCACCTAGCATTCCATGTTTTTAAAACCCTGCATGAGCCCACTCAAGAAGAAGATTGTATGGAGGATAAAGCCAGGGATCAAAGCTTGAAAGAGGCATTCAATGAGTTAACTCCAAGAATTCCAAATCCATGCTTGAAAGAAGTAGAGATGGTGCAACAGACCAAAGAAATCAAGGAGGAACTAGATCCAAAACCCCCAGATGAGAACCTCAACACTCCAGATAAAGAACCACCAAGGCAGGGAGTATCTTTTGAGAAAGAAAAGAAGAAGAGGCCAAGAGGGTGGAGAACAAGAAGATCCCTACTGAAGGCTTCTCACCAGGGGATAAAGTGATGATAAAAACCCAACCAATGAAGGTGTGTCCACAATTATCTGAGTACTATACTGTGAACCGTATTCTTTCACTTGAACACCTAGAGATCATCAAAGAGGAGACTGGAAGGAAGTTCACAATAAGAGGTGAACAGCTGAGGCACTATGATTTTCAGCCTCCATGATCAAAGAATGGAAGATGTCAATCTAATGACAATAAAGAAGCGCTTGTTGGGAGGCAACCCAACCTGAGGTAGTTTCCTTTTTCTAGCTTATTTCAATAAGAAGGTTGAATAATTGGTCTGTAATGCAAGGAGCTAAGTTTGGTGTTTCACACCAAAACAAGTTAAGGGAGAATGAATGATTTTAAGTTTGGTGTTCCACCATAATTTAACTAAAAGCACATTCTCATCTTATGCAGAATGTTGGCTCCAAGCAACTAGACAATTCATTCAATCATCTAGTTATTTTCTAGTTTAGTTCCATTACTTTTAGCAAGATCAAGAAAATCCATAACTGGTTGAGTTGATGCATGAAAAATAGTGGCAAGGAACTAAGTTTGGTGTTCACACACCAAAGTAAGTTCGAGAAGCCATAATCATTTTTTGACTAACCTGTTGCACAAAGGCTTGAGAAGCAAGCAACCTTTAAGAATTATGCAGGACATTAGTCAACCATTGAAGATATTGTGCATCTTAACTAAAAAAGAACACAACGGAAGGAAGAACCAAAGGGTTGCAACTTCAGAGGTTGTATCTAAACTTAATCCTTGCTGTTGTGAATTGTTTTGATTTGGGAATTTTGTACGTCTTGCTGAAGTGTCCATTTGTTTGAAAGTGAAATAAATTGCTAAGTATAATAATCTGCATAATTTTTGTCATCCCTCATTGAGTTTAAATTTTGTTTTGTTTCCCATATGCCTAAATAAAAGAGCTATGTTTGAATTAGAAAGCAAGTATCCAATGTTGCATAAGTTAGAATGGAGGTTAGTGGTGGTATATGTGTTTGATTAAATGTAAAACTCATGAAATAATTGCTGCATAATATCATTTGCATAAAAGTGTGAACTAGCCTGCTGTCATAAAGGTTTTTATCAGTAAAAATCCATTGAGAACAAAATAACACAAAAAGAAAAGGAAGAAGAAAAAGCCAATGTGGCAAGAAAAACAAAGAACAAGGCTAGGCACCAATAGCTTGGACCCTGGGACACATGCCTGTGGTGTTCTTGTACTAGGATTTGCTTGGATAAGTAAATTCTAAGGGGTATTTAAAAACCTGGCCACTTAGATCAACTGATTTGGGATGGCCAATTGAATGTCCATGATAAAGAGCAACCTAGTTACAAAGCATTTAGTTATTCAAAGAGATGCTGGGCATCAATGATCCTAGGAGGAAAAAGGTGAGCCATGTGTCTGTGGTGAAGAAATGTTGGGCAAAAATAAAGCCAAAGGCTGCTGCAACATTTGACACAAAGCCTTCAAAGAATAATAAGCTTGTTAAGCAAAATAAGAAAAGAAAAGTTAGCAAGGGTGCAAGTAAAAAGGAAACCTTATAACAGCAAGTTTAGTAAGCCTTGAGGAAAAGTGTATATTATGTAACAGCAAACAACAAGTGAGCTTTCATTGTCTGCATAAAAACTCCATAAACCAAGTTCAACTATATGGCTAACAAGGATATGCATGCTTCTCTTTTTCACTTCATTTCCTCTTATTTTTTATGCTTGCTTGGGGACAAGCAAGTTTTAAGTTTGGTGTTGTAATGACAAGTCATCTTAACCTAGTTTCACTAGTCTTTTTCTTTGTTTTCATTAGGTTTTATGCACTTTCTTGCATTCTAAGTAAGTGATTTGGAATGAAAATGCATGACTTCTTTGAATCAAACAACCACCATCTAATTGATGCTAAATCATGAGGTTTAGGCTAAATTTAATTGAGTTTTAATGATTTATAAACCTTGTGAATTTGGTGATACTTTGATTGGTTGTTTTGATTAATTGTAGGTGAAGAAAAGAAGAAAAGAAGAAAACGTGGCCTAAAAAGTGTGGCTCAAGGAAGAAAAAGTGTGGCAAAGAAAGGAGGAAATGTGGCGCATGAAACCTTGAAGCTCACTCCAAGAGTACAATGCTCACTAAGTGAGCGCTACACTCACTCCCATGGGACCAAGGCACAATGCTCTGCTCACTTTGTGAGCTGAGCACAATAGGAAGCCAAGAAACAAGGAAAAGAAAAACAATGCTCAGCTCACCAAGTGAGCATTATCGAGAGCACTAAAGAAATAATTCAAAGAAAATAAGTTGCAAAATGCATGCCCCAAGACTTGAACCCATGACCAAGGGGGATGAGGGAGGCGCTAAAAGTGGATTTTCTGGAGCTACAGAAGCCCAATTGGCGCGCTCTCAACGGCGTTGGAAGTTAGACATCCTGGGCTTTCCAGCAATATATAATAGTCCATACTTTGCCCAAGATTTGATGGCCCAAACCGGCGTTCAACGTCACCCTCAGAATTCCCAGCGTTAAACGCCGGAACTGGCACAAGGATGGGAGTTAAACGCCCAAACTGGCACAAAAGCTGGCGTTTAACTCCAAGAAGAGTCTCTACACGAAAATGCTTCAATGCTCAGCGCAAGCACACACCAAGTGGGCCCGGAAGTGGATTTTTAAATCTTTTGATCACGTTTGGAGGCTGGTCATTCGGCCATGCCTAGACCTTGTTCTTATGTATTTTCAACGGTGGAGTTTCTACACACCATAGATTAAGGTGTGGAGCTCTGCTGTACCTCGAGTATTAATGCAATTACTATTGTTCTTCTATTCAATTCCGCTTGTTCTTGTTCTAAGATATCACTTGTTCTTCAACTTGATGAATGTGATGATTCGTGACAGGCATCATCATTCTCACTTATGAACGTGTGCCTGACAACCACCTCCGTTCTACCCTTGATTGGGTGGATATCTCTTGGATTCTTTAACCGGAATTTTCGTGGTATAAGCTAGAATTGATGGCGGCATTCAAGAGAATCCGAAAGGTCTAAACCTTGTCTGTTGTATTCTGAGTAGGATTCAATGATTGAATGACTGTGACGAGCTTCAAACTACTGAAGGCTGGGCGTTAGTGACAGACGCAAAAGAATCTCTGGATTCTATTCCAACCTGATTGAGAACCGACAGATGAATAGCCGTGCCGTGACAGGGTGCGTTGAACATTTTCACTGAGAGGATGGGAGGTAGCCACTGACAACGGTGAAACCCTTGCATGCAGCTTGCCATGGAAAGGAGTAAGAAGGATTGGATGAAGACAGTAGGAAAGCAGAGAGACGGAAGGGATCAAGCATCTTCATACGCTTATCTGAAATTCCCACCAATGAATTGTATAAGTATCTCTATCTTTATCTTTATGTTTTATTCATCATTCATAACCATTTGAGTTTGCCTGACTAAGATTTACAAGGTGACCATAGCTTCCTTTATACCAACAATCTCTGTGGGATCGACCCTTACTCGCGTAAGGTTTATTACTTGGACAACCCAGTACACTTGCTGGTTAGTTGTGCGAAGTTGTGCTTATGCCATGGTATTGAACACCAAGATTTTGGATTCATCACCTGAGATTATTTGAGTTGTGAAAAGTATTTATCACAATTTCGTGCACCAAATGCTCAGCTCACCAAGTGAGCATTGTCGAAAGCATTGAGGAATAATTCAAAGAAAACAAGTTGCAAGTGCATGCCCCAAGACTTGAACCCATGACCAAGGAGGATGAGGGAGGCGCTACTCACAAGGAAAATAAGCCAAAAATGGCCAAAATGCATCCCCCAAGGTTTGAACCCCACACCTTGAGGAAGCAAGGAAGCAAGGCACCACAAGAAAACCAAGGAAAAGTTTCAGCGCATGCTTCCCATGGGTTTCGAACCAAGGACCTTCCCTTGAAAGAGCCAATGCTCAGCTCACTTAGTGAGCAGAGCATTATAATTGGTGCATCACACAAGAACATCTCGGCACGGCTAGGGGAGTGGAGCACGCACCAAGACACGGGCCAGCAGCACAAGACGCGCACCAAATTGGCACCAAGGCACCAACGCTCAGCTCAACTTGTGAGCTGAGCATTCCCCTGATGCTTGGCACGGTACAAGGAAAATACACACAAGGCCTCAATGCTCAGCTCAACTTGTGAGCTGAGCATCCTCCTGGGAGCACATCTCATCTTGGGCTTAAATTCAATTAAAAATCCAACTTAATTCATTTCTTCACCAAATCAAAAGCCCATCCAAAATCCCAAAATCCAAGAATAGAAAGTGTATTAATAGGAGCTAGTTTGATGTAATTAAAAACCTTTTTCTTTTATTTTGGAACCTCTAGACTTTACTTTGAATTTTGCATTTTTTAATTTTGAGCTTTTACTTTTGAATTGAGATCTGAGAGAATTGGGGAGGAGAATTGATCTCCCTTCTTCCTTGTTCTTGTTTGAGCACTCTCTACTTTCATTGCCTTGGATCTTGGGTGAAGAATTGAAGAACTTTTGTTTCAATCTCACCTTGAGATCTCTTCTTTAACTTTCTGCATAATTAAATTTTACTTTTTGTTCATTTCTTCTTCTTCTGCTATTTCTGCAATTTGCTTTCCTTTATTTCTTTTGAAATTGTTCTTGTTGGATCAAGGAAGGATTTGAGATCTAGACTTGTTATCTAGTCTCTTCCACTCCTGAGATCTTGAACCACTTTCAATTTGCTGCAAATTAAGCACTGCTTCTCTGTTCTAAATTCTCCAAGGCATTTCACTCTTCTGTTTGAGACCCACTTCAATTCAATTCATCTTCTGCTTTTCTGTTTGTTACAATTTACCTTTGCTTGTTTAAATTCTGAAATCCCAATTCCTAATCCCTTTTATGATTCAAGCAATTTACATTTCTTGCACTTTAAGTTTCAGCCATTTACATTTCTTGCAATCTAAGTTTCTGCACTTTATATTACTTGCATTTTAAGCTTCAGCTTCTTTTACTTTCCTGCTATTTAATTTACTACAATTCTCCCCTCTCCCTTTACATTTCAAGCAATTTAATTTCTATCAATTGCAAATAACTCAACCAATACCTGATTTGCTTGACTAAATCAACCACTAAACTAAAATTGCTCAATCCTTCAATCCCTGTGGGATCGACCTCACTCATGTGAGTTATTATTACTTGATGCGACCCGGTACACTTGCCGGTGAGTTTTGTGTCGGATCGTTTTCCACACATCATTGAGCGTGCCTTTGTTGTTGTTCTTGAGGATCTATGGGGGAAAGCACCCCATCTTGATACAAAAAGGTTTTTGAATGACCCGTCCTTGGTCTGGACTATTTTGGGTACTTGTCTGACTTATTTCTATACTTGTTTCTTAATTTTTCCTTCTTCTTATTAAGATTGTAACTCTTTGCTGTGGCTGATTCTGTATTTGCAGAGATGTCAAAGAACAATGACCCCATGAGGGCCTTTAAAAAAGTGAAGAAGGCAAATGCTGCTCTGAACATCTCAGCCAAGGTGGTCGGAGAGGGATCTTCTCAGGCCCCCGTGAGGCCTCTTGTGCCGAGTTCTCCCGGGCCGAGGAAAGCAATTCCTACTCCTCGGTTTCGTCAGGTCGATCCTCCACAGACTTCTGCCGCTGCTTCTGGTGCTCCTTCTAGAAAGAAGCAAAAAACAACTGAGCCTTTCAACCTTGATGCTCTCGATTTTGATCCGATCGAGTTTGTAGATCAACAAATCGGTCCTTATGGTGCCCTCTCTATGGATGACGTATCACTTCTTCATCTTTTTGATTATGTAACTCGAAGTGGTATTAAGTTGGCACACATGGGAGCGGCCCTGTATCGAACTGCTCAAAGTCTTCCTCTTCATGCCACTAAAGCTTTTATGGAGGAGGCCAAACGGGAGTTTGATCGAATAAAAGGCTTGAAGGAGGAGCTCGAAGTGAAGGTGGCCAAGTTGGAAAAAGATCTGGCGAATGAGAAGGCGAGTTCCCTCTCTTTGGCTGCCTCTGTGAGGCTAGCTGAGGACACGGTACTGAGGCATAAGGATAGCTATGTCACATCTTATCGGGAGGGAATGCATCTAAAGGAGGAGTTGGAGAACGTCTGAGCTGATTACTCCGAGCTTCAAGGTCATCTTGTTAACAGTATAACTGCTGCCTACAAGAACCTGAAGGAGCAGGTTCGAGTTATTGCTCCTGAGGCCGACCTTACTCTCTTCAACCTCGACAATATTGTGAGGGATGGTAAGATTGTCCCTGATGACCAGGATGATGATGATGCTGACCCTTTCCCAGTGCCTTCTGTCAAAGTGTCGACCTCCTCGGTTCCTCCCGTTACGTCTGATCCGGATTGCCAGATTCTGAACTGAGATGATGGAACTATAGATGTTGTGCCTATTCAGACTTGCCCTCCTTCTCCCCGTACTGATGCTGTCGGGAAGGCTCCAGATCTTGGTTGACCTCCTTTTTTTAAGTATTTGTGTAAATAGCCCGGTTTGTGGGCTTTGAACTCTTTTTTGTAAATGATGTTTTGTTGACTGTTGATACTCTAGTTGCTACTTTTAGCAACTTTATTTTGAAAAACAAAATGGTTTCTCTTGCTCTTGGGGTTGGCTTCAAGCGGCCTGTTGAGTCTTTGTTTTATGGTAACTGCGATATGCTTGCTTGCAGCGTTCTTTAGCATTTACTTGGAATTTTCAGAGTTGTTTTTTATCCATCCTCTTTTGATTGCTTTTGTGGTGAGGTCGAGGTCTTTCGGGTCGAGTTATCTCCCCTCTGTTGGTTGATTTTCTCAGTTGATCTTTTTCGAGCAACCCCTTAGGATTACTTTTTATAACTTTTTGTAGCTTTAGTCCAACTTCTTCATGTTGGTCCCCGTTTCGTTACTAGGTGATCCTTTTTCTTAGATCTTGTTCAGATCTCTTTTGAGGTTTTACCTTTTGTAACTTTATCTTTTTCGGGCCGACTTCGTCATGTCGGACGTCGTTGAGTTACTCGATAATCCTCTTTCTTGGACCTTTGTTCAGGTCCTTTTAAGGGATTTATCTTTTGTAACTTTATCTTTCCGGGTTGACTTTGTCACGTCGGGCTCTGTCGAGTTATTTGATAACCCTCTTTCTTGGACCTTGTTCAGGTCTCTTTCAGGGATTATTCTTGTTTTGTAGGAGTCGATCTCTTCTAAGTTGTTTTTGTAATCCTCTTTCTTGGACCTTTGTTAGGTCTCTTTCAGGGATTACTTTTACAACTTGTCTTGTAGGAGACCGACTTCGTTAGGTCAATCTCTTCTAAGTTATAGCAATTCCTCTTTAATAGGGTTGGCCAGACCTCTTTCCAGGGATTTGCTGATAACTTGGATTGACTTGGTCTGACTTTATAGTTTCAGCCAGTCTTTTTAAGTTATTATATAGCAATCCATAAGACCTCGTCAGGTTCTTTTTGGGATCACTTTCGATAACTTCTTGCATTATTCTATGTTCATCTTTGTCGATTGGTAGATGGTGGTTTCTGTCCTGGTTTAATCGACCTTTAGGTGAATCACATTTTCACCTTTGTCGGTCGATCATTCCTATCGAGATCGTACAGTCAATCTATTCTTCACTTTCTGTTTGATCCGTTACTTTATAATCGGACGATGAATGCTTCAGATTAATGCGTCTTGGGAATTTGTAGAATATCTGAAATGTATTTTATTTAAAGAAAGTGCAAATATATACAAGCGGGAGTTTTTCATACCCTTAAGTCAGATTAAATCTCAAGCTTGACGCCTCATTAAAAACCCTTTTTAGGAAAAAGAGTGCATCTTGTGATGAGATCTTTTACCTTTCCTAACTGTAGTACATTCTTAGGTTACAGGCGTGCCATGATCTGGGGAGTTCTCATCCCTCGAGTTCGGACAGTCTGTAGTAGCCCTTCCCAAGTACTTATGTGACTCGGTAGGGTCCTTTCCAGTTGGCTGCCAGCTTTCCTTCTCCGGGTCGAGTTGTTCCAATATCATTTCGGATTAAGATGAGATCATTCTCAGCGAAACCTCTTGGCACTACCTTTTGATTATACCTGGAAGCCATTCGCCGCTTTAGTGCTTCTTCTCTAATCCGAGCTTTTTCTTGGATTTCCAGAAATTGGTCGAGCTCTTCTCTTTGAAGTTGAGAATTGGTTTGTTCATTGTAGTGGACTACTCGGGGAGACCCTTCCTCGACTTCTATTGGAATCATTGCCTCCACTCCGTATGCTAATCGAAATGGTGATTCTTTCATAGTAGAATGGGGGGTTGTTCGATACGCCCATAGGACTTGTGGAAGTTCCTCGGCCCAAGCCCCCTTTGCTTCTTGCAGTCTCCGTTTCAGCCCGGCAAATATGAATTTGTTGGCCACTTCAGCTTGTCCATTGGCTTGGGGATGCTCGACGGAGGTGAACTGGTGTTTTATATTTAAGTCGGCCACTAGTTTTCTGAAGCCTGCATCTGTGAATTGGGTGCCATTGTCTGTGGTGATGGAGTATGGGACCCCGAACCTTGTAACGATGTTCCTATATAGGAATTTCTGGCTTTTTTTAGCAGTGGCATTGGCTAGAGGTTCTGCCTCGATCCATTTCGTGAAATAGTCTACCCCTACTATGAGGAATTTTACTTGTCCCGATCCGTGTGGAAAGGGTCCGAGAAGATCGAGTCCCCATTTTGCAAATGGCCAGGGTAAGGTCAAGCTGATGAGTTTTTCCGGCGGGGCGATGTGAAAGTTGGCATGCTTCTGACATGGTGGACATGTCTTTACAAATTCTGTAGCTTCCCTTTGTAGAGTTGGCCAATAGAATCCCGCCCGGAGTACTTTTTTGGTGAGAGCTTGCGTTCCAAGATGATTGCCACAAATGCCGTTGTGTACTTCCTCCAAGACTTCCTTTGTGTTGGAAGTCGGTACGCACTTTAACAATTGTATTGAGATCCCTCTTTTGTACAGTGTGTTGTTTATGATAATGTAGTACTGTGCCTCCATTTTTAACCTTTTTGCCTCTTTTTTATCTGTAGGGAGAGTTTCTATTTTGAGGTAATTAATTATGGGGGTCATCCACCCTTGATCCCAACCTGTTATGGCTAGGACTTTTTCTTCTTCCAATATTGATGGGTTCTGCAGTACTTCCTGGATGAGGCTTCTATTGTTGCCCCCTGGTTTGGTGCTGGCTAGTTTTGAGAGTGCGTCAGCTCGGGCGTTCTGCTCGCGGGGTATGTGGCAGATCCTATATTCCCCGAGTTGTCCGAGCTGTTTCTTGGTTTTATCCAAATATTTTTTCATAGTAGGATCTTTGGCTTGGTAGCTCCCTGTTATTTGTGAGGTAACCACTTGTGAATCGCTGTAGATGTTGAGTTTCTGAGCTCCAACTTCTCTAGCCAGTTTCAAGCCAACTAATAACGCTTCGTATTCCGCCTGGTTATTTGAGGCCGGGAATCTGAATTTGAGGGAAAGCTCAAGTTGGGTTCCTTGGTTGCTTTCGATTATCATACCTGCACCACTTTTGGCTTTATTCGAGGAACCGTCCACGTATATATTCCACTCTGTGGGGATCTCCAGGGTGTCTGTGAATTCTGCAATAAAGTCGGCTAGGTATTGTGATTTGATGGCTGTCCGTGCTTCGTATTGGAGGTCGAACTCGGACAACTCGATTGCCCATTGTAGGATTATTCCTGCTAGATCTGTTTTCTGCAATATCCCCTTTATGGGCTGGTTGGTCTGAACCTTAATGGTATGCGCTTGGAAGTACGGGCGAAGTCGTTGGGATGTGAATCTGAGAGCGTAGACAAACTTCTCTATTTTCTGGTAGTTCAGCTTTGACCCCTGCAGTGCTTTACTATTGAAGTAGACGGGTTGTTGCCCACCCTCGTCTTCTCTAATTAGTGCTGAGGCTATTGCTCGACTTCCTACTGCGAGGTACAATAGAGTGGTTCCCCTTCTCGTGGTCGAGATAGGATAGGTGGCCATCCCAAGAATTCTTTGAAGTCTTGGAAGGCTTGTTCACATTCCGTTGTCCACTCAAAGTTCTTTCCCTTCCTTAAAGTAGCGTAGAAAGGGAGGGATCTTATCGCTGACCCTGCTAGGAATCTGGACAACGCTGCCAATCTCCCATTGAGTCGTTGTACCTCTTTGACACAGGTTGGGCTCTTCATGTTGAGTATGGCCTGGCATTTATCTGGATTTGCCTCAATTCCTCTTTGTGTGAGCATAAAGCCCAAGAACTTACTGGCTTCCACTGCAAAGGTGCATTTAGCCGGGTTAAGTCGCATGCCATGCTTCCGTATGGTGTCGAATACTTGAGCCAAGTCGGACAGTAATGTTTATTCACTTTGTGTCTTTATCAACATGTCATCCACGTAGACTTCCATGATTTTTCCGATGTGGTCTGAGAAGACCTTATTCATTAGCCTTTGATAAGTAGCTCCCGTATTCTTAAGGCCGAAAGGCATTACGATGTAACAATAGTTTGCTTTGGGTGTTAGAAACGATGTTTTTTCTTGATCCGGTGGATACATTGGGATCTGGTTGTACCCCGAGTATGCGTCCATAAACGAGAGATACTTATATCCCGATGAGGCATCTACTAGAGCGTCGATGCTTGATAGTGGATAAGGGTCTTTTGGGCAGGCTTTGTTGAGGTCGGTGTAGTCGGTGCACATTCACCACTTCCCATTTGACTTTCTCACCAAGACGACATTTGCTAGCCATAGTGGGTACTTAACTTCTCTTATGAACCCTGCCTGTAATAGTGCTTGCACCTGTTCTGCTACAGCCTGAGACCGTTCCGGCCCGAGTTTTCTTCGTCTTTGTTGTACCGGCCAGGATCCCGGATAAACTGCCAACTTGTGGCTCATCAGTTCGGGATCTATGCCTGGCATGTCGGCAGCTTTCCATGCGAAGAGATCAACATTATCTCGTAGGAACTGTATGAGTGATTCCTTTGCGTCTCCTTTCAGGATCGTGCCAATATTAGTTGTCTTATCCGAGGTGTCTCTGATCTGAACTTTCTCTACTTCGCCTTCGGGCTGTGGACAAAGTTCTTCTCGTCTCTGAACTCTGCCAAGTTCGATTATGTGGAACTCTCCTCCTTCGCCTCTGAGGTTTAGACTTTTGTTATAACAGCAACGCGCCATCTTTTGATCTGCTTTTATTGTAGCTATCCCTTCTGTAGTTGGGAATTTCATACATAGATGTGGAGTTGAAACTATTGCGCCGAGTTGGTTTAACGTCGTCCAACCTATTAAGGCATTGTAGGCTGAGCTTACGTCGACCACGATGTAGTCTATCTTAAGTGTTCTGGACTGGTTCCCCTTTCCAAAGGTTGTATATAGCGATACCTATCCCAGTGGTTGTACTGGGGTATCCTCAAGTCCGAATAGGCTGTTCGGATATGCTCTTTGCTCTTTTTCTTCTAAGCCGAGCTTGTCGAAGGCAGTTTTGAATAAGATGTCGGCGGAGCTTCCTTGGTCAATTAATGTACGGTGGAGGTTGGCATTTGCCAGTATGATAGTGATGACCATGGGGTCGTCGTGTCCCGAGATGATTCCAGATGCGTATTCTTTGGTAAACGTGATTGCTGGGATGTCTGGCGCCTCCTTCTTTCCTTTGACATGGTATACTTCTTTGAGGTGTCGCTTGCGGGATGATTTGGAGATTCCTCCTCCCGCAAATCCGCCGTGTATCACGTGGACGTGTCTCTCTGGTGTGTGAGGTAATCGTTCAGACTGTCCGACATCTTCATCCCTTCTTCTTTTTCTTGGCTCTTCGTACCGGTTGGCCAAAAATCGATCTAGTTTTCCTTCTCTTACTAATTTTTCTATGATGTTTTTCAGGTCGAAGCATTCATTGGTGGAATGTCCTCGAACTCAATGATACTCACAGTATTCGTTCTGATTCCCTCCTCCTCTTTTGCCTTTGAGTGGCCGAGCTGGGGGTATTTTTTCCATATGGCAGATTTCTTTGTAAACATCTACCAAGGATACCTTGAGAGGGGTGTAGTTATGATATGTTTTTGTTTTCTCCCCAGAGCGATCTTCCTTTTTCTTGGATTCTTTTTCTTTATCTCGGTAGGCAGAACCGAACCTCGAGGCTTCCCCAAGTAAAAAATTCTCCTCCATGTTGATGTACTTCTACGCCCATTCTTGTACTTCGTCTAGGGATGTAGGGTACTTCTTTGATATAGATTGGCTAAACGGTCCTTCTCGTAGGCCATTTATGAGGCCCATAATGGCAGCTTCTATTGGTAGACTTTGTATGTCCGTGCATGTTTTGTTGAATCTTTCCATGTAGTTACGAAGACTCTCCTGGTCTCCTTGCTTGATTCCTAGTAGGCTGGGTGCGTGTTTAGCCTTGTCCTTTTGTGTGGAAAATCTGGCCAGGAATCTTTTGGCCAGGTCGTCGAAGCTCGAGATGGACTTTGGAGGTAGGTTGTCGAACCATCTAATGGCTGTTTTGGTAAGAGTTGTTGGAAAGGCTTTGCAGCGAACTACATCCGAGGCGTCAGTGAGGTACATTCTACTTCTGAAATTGCTGAGATGAAGGTTGGGGTCCGAGGTGCCGTCATACAGAGTCATATCCGGAAGTTTGAAGTCCTTTGGGATTTTGGTCTTCATAATTTCCCTGGTGAATGGATCTTGATCCTTGCGAGGGCTGTTCTCTGGAGTGGATCGAGGAGCTTTAGTTTTGAGATTGGCTTCGAGTTTTAGAAGCTTATCTTCTAATTCTCGGCGTCGCCTTATCTCCCGATGCAGATCCTCTTCTTTTTTGCGTTGATGTTGGGCCTCTTTCTCAAGTTGCTTTAATCGATCTTGAAGCACCTCTATCACCCCTGGATTTGATGAATTTTTGTCCCCGTTGGGCTCCGGAGTATCTTTGAGTATAGCATCCACATTCTTGTGCGGCGTTCTATCTTCCAAACCTGAATTGTGGTCATTGTCATGGTCGTCTGCCATGGTGATGGGATGACTTCCAGGTTCCCCGGCAACGGCGCCAATGTTCCGAGGGTTACCTGAAACTGTAGGTCGATCTCGGACAAGATCTTCTGTGCTGGTCGGAGCCGACATGTCCGGCAGGTGTATAGCGGCCGGAGCTGGTGTGTCCGACTTGTGGAATTGAGAATGTTGCTGATCCCTTGTCACCGAAGGGTGGGGGGTACCTGCAAGGGACTCCGATGCTTAAGTTAGCAAGGGTATTAAACAGGTATTGAGTAGAAATCAGAGTATGAGTTATACCTGGGTGCTCCAGTGTATTTATAATGGTGAGGAGTGACCTTCTGTGGATAAGATAAGTTAGTTATCTTATCTTATCTTTATCCTCAAGTGAGGTCATCTTATCTTCAAGGGAACCGCCCTTTTTTCTATAGGCTTGGGCTGCCTTAGGATTTGGGGCGTGTTCCTCTATTTGGGCCCTTCTTTGGGCTTTCCTGGTGACTTGGCCGAGCTCTTAAGAAAAAGGTCGGGTTGTCCTGACCTGAAGAGGTCGGTCACTTTGTCTGTCGAACATCCCGGGTCGGACAGCTCGACCCAGGGTATGAACAATGTTTAAATAGAAAAAGATAAGAGAGGGGGGAAGAATTTTCAAAAATTTTAATTAAAATTCAAAACAATTAGTTAAATAAAAGACAATTTTTTTTAAAGAAAAGGTTAATGTTTTTCGAAAATTAAAAGTAAAAAAGTGGTTACGTGGTTTCGAAAAAAATAAGAAATAAATTTGAAAAAGATAAAAAGTTGAAAAGATTTTGAAATCATGGATTTTTTTAAAACGATATGATTTGAAAGACATATGATTAAAAAGATATGATTGAAATCTATTTTGAAAAATATTTGAAAAAGAAATTTTAAAAAGATTTGATTTTTGCAAAAGATATGTTTGAAAAGATATGATTTTGAAAAAGATATGATTGAAAATATTTGATTTGAAAAGGATTTGATTTTTTTAAAAAAATATGAAGATTTGAAAAAGATTTGATTTGAAAACAAAATTTCTCTCCTTGTGTCATCCTGGCGTTAAACGCCCAGGAGCTGCATGTTTTGGGCGTTTAACGCCCAATTGCTGCATGGTTTGGGTGTTTAAATGCCCATTCAGGTACCCTGGCTGGCGTTTAAACGCCAGTTTTCCTTCTTCACTGGGCATTTTGAACGCCTAGCTTTTTCTCTGTAATTCCTCTGCTTTATGTTCTTGGATCTTCATTTTGCTAAATCCTTTATTCAAGAAGATATGTTTTCAATTTTGAAAAACAACAAAATGAGTCAAAACATATAATTCTTGGATCAAAACACAAGATATATGCAAAAACATTATGAACATCAAGATGAACACCAAGAACAGTCTTGAAGATCAAGATGAACATCAAGAACACAGTTTTCTGAAAGAAAACATGGAGGACACCAAACTTAGAACTTTCTCATGTTTGGGCCATATGAATGCAAGAATGTATATGTAGAACATCATGTAGTGCAGAATAATAAATCATGAAGATCAAGCAAGGCAATTCATCAAGAACGACTTGAAGATCATCAAGAACACAACGAATGTGTTTCGAAAATTGCAAGACAATCAAAATCATGCAATTAACACCAAACATAAAATTTGGCACTAGATTCATACAAGAATCATGAAATATTTTTTGTTTTTATGATTTTATACTTTTTTTGGTTTTTTTTCGAAAATTACATTTAGAAAATGAAAACAAAGAAAATTTTTTTAAAAGATTTTTGAAAACATTTTGAAAATAAAATAAAGGAAAATTACCTAATCTGAGCAACAAGATGAACCGTCAGTTGTCCAAACTCGAACAATCCCCGGCAATGGTGCTAAAAACTTGGTGCACGAAATTGTGATACACAATGGCACCAACAACTTGGTCGCACAATTGTAATCTCACTTCTTTGTCACAACTTCGCACAACTAACCAGCAAGTGCACTGGGTCGTCCAAGTAATACCTTACGTGAGTAAGGGTCGATCCTACGGAGATTATCGGCTTGAAGCAAGCTATGGTCACCATGTAAATCACAGTCAGGCGGATTCAAATGGGTTATGGAGTTTTCATAATTAAAAGATAAATAAAAAATAAAGATAAAGATAGGGATACTTATGCAAATCATTGGTGGGAATTTCAGATAAGCATATGGAGATGCTTCATCCCTCTTGAATCTCTGCTTTCCTACTGCCTTCATCCAATCCTTCTTACTCCCTTCCATGGCAAGCTGTATGTTGGGTTTCACTGGCGTCAATGGCTACCTCCCATTCCCTCAATGAAAAAGGTCCTCTACGGTTTCCCGGATGGCTAATCAGCTGTTGGTTCTCGATCATGTAGGAATAGGATTTACTATCCTTTTGCATCTGTCACTATGCCCTACAGTCGCGAGTTTGAAGCTCGTCACAGTCATCCCATCTCAGATCCTACTCGGAATACCACAGACAAAGTTTAGACTTTTCGGATCTTAGGAATGACCGCCAATAATTCTAGCTTATACCACAAAGACTCTGATCTCACGAAATGGAAGAGATACACGCTCAATCTTAAGTAGTACAGAAGTAGTTGTCAGGCACGCATTCATAGGTGAGAATGATGATGAGTGTCACGGATCATCACATTCATCAAGTTAAAGTGCGAGTGAGTATCTTAGAACAAGAATAAGCTTGACTTGAATAGAAGAACATAGTAATTGCATTAATACTCGAGCACAGCAGAGCTCCGCACTTTAATCTATGGTGTGTAGAAACTCCACTGTTGAAAATACATAAGAACAAGGTCCAGGCATGGCCGTGAGGCCAGCCCCCAAAACGTGATCAAAGGATCAAAAGATAATCTAAAGATCAAAATATAATAGTAAATGTTCCTATTTATAATGAAACTAGCTACTAGGGTTTACAGAAATAGGTAAATGATGCAGAAATCCACTTATGGTCCCACTTGGTGTGTCCTTGGACTGAGCATTGAGCTTTACACGTGTAGAGGCTTCTGTTAGAGTTAAACGCCAGCTTTTATGCCAGTTTGGGCGTTTAAATCTAACTTTTATGCCAGTTTTGGCGTTTTGACTTCAAAATAGTACAGAGAAGTGGTGTTTGAACGCCAGTTTGCATCATCAAAACTTGAGAAAATTGTGGACTATTATATATTTTTGGAAATCTCTGGATGTCTACTTTCAAAGGTAATTGAGAGCGTGCCATTTGGAGTTCTGTAGCTCCAGAAAATTCACTTCAAGTGCAGGGAGGTCAGAATCCAACAGCATCAGTAGTCCTTTGTCAGCCTCTGAATCAGATTTTTGCTCAAGTCCCTCAATTTCAGCCAGAAAATACCTGAAATCATAGAAAAACACAAAAACTCATAGTAAAGTCCAAAAATATGACTTTTGCATAAAAATTAATAAAAACATCCCAATAAGTAGCTAGATCCTACTGAAAACTACCTAAAAACAATGCCAAAAAGTGTATAAATTATCCGCTCATTAAGGGGCGACTTGGAAAAATTAACCACCCCCTCCAAAAGGAAGACACCCACAGCACCACCACCAAGTCTACCAACCTCATCAACCACTTTAACCATTCTCCGTCCTTTTCCCGAATCGTTAGAAGACATCTTGCACGATATCCACCACAACGAGAATTTGGAGCAAAAATGTTTCGAGTGGATAGCGGCAAGGCAAGAAGGAAGAGACCCCGGCCCAATTCCTAGATCCTCATCCAAGCCAGCTGGGGAGGAGTATGATGCGGTTGATCAACCCACTTCCGAGTCCACCAGCTGAAGGTGGCCCCCTTCTTCACTCTCCCAGAGCATAAGCATGCACGGAGGACCGTGCACATACTAAGTGTGGGGGAGGACCTATGATTCCAAGGGGGTAAAAATTTCTCCTTTCAAGACACTTTTGCAATGTTTTTTTGTACTACTTTTCCTCGTTTTCGGTAGTTTTATTTTTTATTGCATTTCGCTTGGTTAGCTGTAAATATTTCTCTGTCGTATGGATCCTTAGTTGTTAGTATTTGCATGATGCATGATAGAATGAATAAGTTGGTGAAACACCAAGGAATTTCCTTGAGATCTTTTCTAGGGCTTACCATCAATTGAATTGAAGAAATGTTGTGTTTTCCAACTTGCTTGAAGTATTTTGTTTGTAAGACATGGGAAAGAGCTCGAACAACATATCTTGTGAGTTTTGAGCCATAATAGATGGTTGCACTTTTCAACCATAATGTTGTTCTTGTGTGGTTATTACTCCTTTTCTATTGTGATCATTGATTTGCATGATTCCTTATGTCCTGTCAGTGTGTTTGAATACATTTAGCATGATTGAGGCCATGTTTGATGATAACCTCACTAACCTATATGGCCAACCCTTGCATGCACCTTTGTGAACCCCCTTTGAGCCTATGAATCCCCTTTGTTCTGATAATAGCACATTGCTCCCCTTAAGTGAAAAACCATCGATGTCTGAAGAACTGAAGATTGATGGTTTAGAAGTTATAATAAATTCTCGTTGCAAGTATAGTTTCTAAACCAAGCAATCAACCTTTCTTACAAACATTTTGGTTGTCACAAGTAACAAACCTAATAAAATTTATAAACCGAAGTATTCAAACCTCGGGTTGTCTTCTCAAGGAATTGCAGGGAAGTATGAATTATTATTGGTTATGCAAAATAGTGTTTTTGGGTTTGAAAAGGTTTTGAATAAGAGAACTAAATTGCAGAAATTAATAAATTAATAACTAGTAAAACTCTTGGCAAGGTATGAAAACTGGAAATCCTATCCTAGTTATCCTTATCAATGGTGATGAGAATTATACTGTTGCTCCCACTAAGTCAACTTCTAACTATGAAGGTCAGTTAAGTAGACAAATTAATTTAATACCTAAAGTCCTAGTCAACTCCTTAGGAGTTACCAATTAATCAACCAAAGCCAATAGTAAATAATCTAAATTAAAAATGAGGAAAAATAATCATGAGTCTGAAATACCTCAAATTATATTTAAATAAGAAAGTCATAACATGAATGGTCATTAAACAAATAAAAGAGAAAAATAACTAAAAAGAACATTGAACCTAAATTCTAAAATTCCTAATCCTAAGAGAGAGGTTAAGAGAGAGGAGAGAACCTCTCTCTCTCTAAAAACTACATCTAAATTATAAAAAGTGTGTTATGAGTTGTCGATCTTCATTCCTCTACTTTGCAGCCTTTAATCTGTATTTTCTGGGCTTGAAACTGGGTCGGAAATAGCCCAGGATTCGCTGAAAACGAATTCTGCCACGCTGATTTTCGCAGATGCGACGCGTCCACGTGGAGCACGCGTTCGCATCGTCTAACAGTACGGCCACTATAGCAAATTATATATCAAATCGAAGCTCCGGACGTTAGCTTTCCAACGCAAGTGGAACCGTATCATTTGGATCTCTGTAGCTCAAGATATGATCATTTTAGTGCGAGAGGGTCAGGCTGCCAGCTTTGCAGTTCCTTCAACTTCTTGTATTCCTTCCACTTTTCCATGCTTCCTTTCCCTCCTCTAAGCCATTCCTGCCCTGTAATCCTTGAAATCACTTAACACACATATCAAGGCATCTAATGATAATAAGAGAAGATTAAATAAAAGAAAATAAAAGCCAAAGAAGCATGTTTTCAATCATAGAACAAATTTTGGGAAGGAATTGTAAAAAATGCAAATTATATGAATAAATATATGAAAGATTGACAAAATCCACTCAATTAAGCACAAGATAAACCATAAAATAGTAGTTTATCAATGTCCTTGAATTACTCTTTGATTAGCTTGGGTGGATTAGTGTGTAAATTCTAAGTGTTGGGGGAAACTTGGGAACACATTGGTGATAGAAGCATTAATTCAAAAAGTTTTGGCAGTTAGGTAAAGCTCATGCATTTCACTAATGAAGATATATGCATTCATAGTTTAATTTAAAAAAAATTATGCATAACAAAGTATGAAATAAAGAGCTAAATAAAGGATGCATATGCCATGTTTGAAAAGAAAATGCATGAATGAGTTGAGTGAGAAAAAAGAGAAGAGAAAAGAAAATGGTAAATAAGGTATGCTAATATGTGTATATAGGTGATATAAGATTAGGTGGATATTCAAGCTAATCAAATAACTAATTCCTTAAGTCCACTTGACCATATCTCATCCTATCTAAACCCTAGCCCCATTACATCCCTCTAAAGACCTTATGATAATTGTTATTCATGCATTAAATACTAGTCGATTGTTGGATGACTTGCAAATCTTTGAAAAGCATGAAAAAAATGAGAATTGAGTGGTTAAACCCTAAACACTGAGCGAATTGAGTACATACACATCCGGTGAGGGGTTCGATCGCTCAATTCTATGTTCTTACGCCTTATATCATATCTTCTTGCAAGTTGTTTGATTGTTTAATTTTGAAAATTTCAATTCAATTCTTTGGACTTTGATCTTAGTGATTGCACTCTTTGCATTAGCCCTAAAGCTTTCTTGTGATGGATTGGAATTTCATGGTTTGTTTCCACCAACTCTCAATGTAGCGCATGTAGGTGATTAGCTTAGGATAGTTGCATACATCTAAGTAGTTTATAAAATAAGTAATTTTTTCCTTTCATCTATCTCCTTTGAATGTGTTTAGCATGAGGACATGCTAGTGTTTAAGTGTGGGAGAATTGATGAATCCATAATTGATGATGATTTTTGGCTAGAATTGAATGGATTTCATCACATAAACTTGCACTTATTCCCTTGAATAGCATGCTTTTGATCTTTCCTCCCAAATTGTGATTGATTGTGAAAAGATGCTCCTTCTATTCGATGGCTTGATGTTGTTTGTGAGTGATTTCAGGTGTATGAGGTAGGAATGTGTTGGAGAAAATGAAAAAAAGCATGCAAAGTGGAGAAAACATGAAGAACTAAAGGAGAAGAGTTCTGAGACGTGTGCGTGGGCACAGCCCCATGTACGTCCGCACAAGAACCCAATCAGAACGCGTGAACCAATCTGAGCGCGTCGTGTGTCCAGCCAAGCATCGCCTAGTGTGCGTGCGCAGAGAAAGGAAAATTCGCAAAGTGTGCGGGCGCACACGCCTGTGCGTTTGCACAGGTGTTCGCACATGACTTCATTAAAAAGACACATGACTCTCGATTTTAGGGTTTTGGAGGCCCATTTCTGAAATCTCTTAGCTCATATTGGATGAAGAATGAAGGGAATAGGATAGCATATCATTAGGGTAGTTTTAGGAGTAGTAGTAGGAAGTTTTAGTTTAGTTTTTTTCTAAGTTTTCTTCAACCTCTACTAGGGTTTTCATTAGGGTTTTACATTCAAGTGCCATTTTCCATTTTTGATCTTGAATTTTGCTAAGTCTCATTGTAAGTATTCTCTTGTTATTACTCTTTCTAGTTACTTTGTTCTTACATTTTCTTCTAATGCAAGTTATAGTTTAATTTTACTTCTCTATTGCAATTTAAATTTCTTGTTGATGAATTTGATGTTTGAAGTTCATTTCATGCTTTCTTATGTCATTCTTGTTGATTGAGATCAATTGTTGCTTTTACTTTCAAGTCTTTTCTCATTTTTACCATGTTTAAGTTTTTTGCCCACCAAGTGTTTGACAAAATGTCAAACATGGTTTTAGGCTAAGTTTTTACCTATTGGCTTGGGTAAAGTGAGCAATTGGGTTCTTAGAGTTGGAATATCCAATATTTAGTGTCAATTCTTTGATTGTTAATTGCTCTTGTTCCCACTAACGCTAAGTTGTTGCTAAGGCAATTAGCAAGCAATTTAGGATTTGTGGGTTAAGGACACTTATGCTCATTTAACTTATCTTCCAATGTGAGAGTTGATCAAGTGAGACTAATCCATTATAATTGTCATAGTTGTGGTTCCAACAAGGAAATGATCCTTAGCTCACTCCAAGCCAAGACCCCTTTTTATGCTTTCAATCTTTCATATTTTGTTATGTTAATCTCTTTCATACTTTACTTGTTTATATTACACACTCGGTTCTTTAATTTCTTCATTAGTTCAATTCATTACAATTTTTCATGTTCTTTTATTGCTTTATATGTTCATCTCTTCATTGAAAACCCCTTGATCACTAGAACCAAAATTTGCATACTCGTTGCCATTGAGTGATTCCTAGGGAGAACGACCCAGAAGCTAAATACTCTCGATTTATATTTGGTTTGAATTGTGATAACATTTGATTGACGGTCAATTTGTTGGGTTAGGACTATACTTACAACGCCGATTCTATTTTGATAATCAAATTCCTAACCTATGTAATTCGGCCGTTCGTCAAGGTAACTTTTTTTTCTTAGTTGTTTCAATAAAAGAGTTAAGTAGATTTCTCTGTATTGCAAGGAACTAAGTTTAGTGTTGCACACCAAAGTAATTCAAGGGTGAATGTTTAATGCTAAGTTTGGTGTTCCACTGCAGATTTCATTAAAAACATATTGCAACCCTCCAAATAGCATGACTAGTCATTAACTCCAAACAATCAGGGGAACTACTTAACAGTTGTTTACTTTCTAGTTCATAGTTTGTTTTCTTAATAAAAGCATATGAGGTTTCCTGCATGTATTCAATTTGCCACATATAGAAGTAGGCAAGGAACTAAGTTTGGTGTTCACACACCAACTTAAGTTCAGAAAATCACAAGCATACATGCATGCTAAACATCTCTCAAGTGCTTGGGGAGCAAGTAACTTTCAATATCTTTACAGGAAGTCATTCAATCTCTTGTAGGAAATATGCATTATCATCGAAAAAGATAAAGAAGAATATAAAAGTTACAGATGATGATAACAAGGAGGAAGCAAAAATGGACACCAAGAGGTTGTATTGTTACTTAACTGTCTCTAGTTTAAATATGTTAATTGAAAGTGCAATTGCACCCCTGATTGATCAGTTTCTTTTTAATCATTATTCATGTGCATTAGGTTGATTTTTATGCTGATATGGCTTGCTAGTTTAAGTGCTTAGATCATGACATCCTACTTAAGTTGCATGCTTTGTTCCCTTATGCTTGAATAAAAGAGAATGTTGAGAAACAGAGAAAAAGTAAAAGGTCCATTTTGATAGAAGATAGAATAAGGTTTTGTGGTGGTATGTGCTTGTTCATTATTTGATTCATGATTAAGGCTAGAGGTTAGCAAGACTTTGAGATATGAACTTGAGTTACATTCTATGAGACTTGACAAATGAAAGAGGTCCATAATAAAAGAAAGAAAATACAAGAGAAAGAAACAGAAAGAAATAATCAAAAGGGCTAGGCACCAATTGCTTGAAATTTTGGATATATGCCTGTGATACTCTTGTACAAAGATAAGCTTGGACAACTAGGTTCTAAGGGGTGCTTCAAATCACCTGGCAACTTGGGTTAACTAACCTGGGATTGCCAACCGAAAGTCCACCATTAAGAGCTGCTTTGAGACAAAGCATTTAGTAACTCAAAGAGGTGCTGGGCACCAATGTCGAAAGCACAAAATAAGCTAAATGCCTGTGATGTGTATGTCCTAAGGAGAGGCTTGATCAAGTAAGTCCTTAGGGGTGTCTCAACACCTAAAATCTTGAACCAACTGGGTCAAGAATGTTGGCTAAAAGCTTACTATAAAAGCTGCCTTAACACATAGCATTTAGCCTTAGCCAAGCAATAAGTCTCAATCAAAAGAAAGAAAGCAAGAAAAGCTCAAACTAAGGACCAACAATAACAAGTCTCATAGGGTGCAAACAAAGTAAGGATCCAAAGGAATGTCACCACTTTGGCCACAAAGAAGAATCACTAAGACATCATGCATAAAACCCCATTAACCAGGATTTAATATTCGTCAATAAAGGCTTGTATCTCTCTGTGTTTTCATTCATTATTCTTATATTTTACTGCTTGCTTGGGGACAAGCAAGATTTAAGTTTGGTGTTGTGATGCCTAGGCATCTTAGGCTAGTTTCACAAGACTTTTTCATTAGTTTTTACTTGATTTTCATCTATTTCTTAGGCAATAAGCAAGTATTTGGATGAATAATATATGCATGCCTTGATTCAATCAAACATTGTTAATTACAAGCATTTTCATGAGATTTATACAAGAATTACTTAATACAATAAATAGTGCATTATCTTGTGATTATGGCAAGGTTTTGAGGCATTTGTTTGGTTGATGATAGGTAAGAAGAAGCAAAGCAAAGGCAAAGAAGAAGAAGAGGCTATAGCGTTAGTGGCCAAAGTTAGCCCACTAACGCTATGGTCAACGTTGCAAAGGAGGAAAAGCAACGTTGGCGCCCGAAGTTGCCTCACCAACTTTGTCCATCAATGTTGGCTCAAGGAAGGAGGAAGCAACGTTGGTGGCCCAAGTTGGCTCACTAACATTGCCCATCAACGTTGCCAAGGAGAAGGGAAGCAACGTTAGTGGCCAAAGTTGGCTCACTAACGTTGCCCACTAATGTTGCAAAGGTGACAAGCAACATTGGTGGCCCAAAGTTGGCTCACCAACGTTACTACACAAGAAATGGTGCCAACATTAGTGTGCTAACGTTACTTCAATTTAGCACACTAACATCTTTGACAAATTTATGAATTGAAGCTTGAAAATATTGGCGACAACGCGTACGCGTGAGATTGAAAAATTGACAAGTCACACGTGTGCGTGGGTGACGCGCACGCGTGAGAAGAACGTTAACACACTAACACTGTGTCATAAACGCTTGTATTAACATCAGCGATAAGGGTCACGCATACACGTTGCCCACGTGTACGGTGACTAGAAGAGCGTTAGTGACAAACATTAGTGTATTAATGCTAGTACCAACACCACTTTTCAGAGGCACTCATGCAACGTTAGTGCACAAACTTCAGCGTTAACGTCAAGAGCCACTCCAAGCCTACTTCAACCAAGGCCAAAAGCCCACATCCAAGTACTTGAAGAACCATTTTGAAGATAAGAAGAAGAGTATATATAGAAGAGCTTTTGAACTTGAAAAGTAGGTTGGAAGATTAGAGATTCTAGAGCTCTCTCGCAACCTAGAGGATTAGAGACTCTAGAGAGCTTAGTTTAGCATTTCTTAGTTGTATCCATTTTACATTTTGTAGCTTTCTTTTTCGTTTTGTATTGAGTTTAGTTTATTTTTATGCCAGTTCAGTTTCATACACTTTTTCTTTTCTTCAATTTTACATTTGAGTTTAGTTTATTTTCATGCAATTTCAATTTCTTGCACTTCTTCTTAGAGCGATGATTAACTAAACCCCAATCATTAGGAGGAGGAGCTCTATTGTAATTCACATGATTGAATAAAATTCTTCTTCTTATCAATCTGCTTGTTGTAGCTAAGAGATAAATTCTTTGCTCATTTTGATCTATTCACTCCGGAAAGGGGTTTAGATCCATTGAATTTCTATGTGAGCCTTGGAAGGGGAATCATGGAAATTAGATTGAAGCTCTATCTCTCACAACTCTCTTGATCAACACTAGTCGGGAGGAATTAAGATCTTGAGATCTTGTGTGGCTAACGGATAAGAGAAATGCACTCAACCTCTTCTCATGACAATTAGATCAAGGAATTGGCAAATTTATTGTGTTTAGAGAAATTGGGTTGCCAAAGAATTGGGACTCAATTAATTACAATCCGCCATAGATCTACTTCATATGATTGAAAATGAAGTCAAGACCCATTGATTCATGATGGATTATGATATCTCCAATCCCTAGTGAATCTTTCTCTTTATTATTCTTCACTTTGATTTCCTTGAGTTCACTTTAATTGCTTTGATTTACTGCTTTCTTGATTCCCAGCGCCCAATCCTCATTTACATTTCATGCAATTTACTTTTCATTGTCATTTACATTCTTGCCTTTATCTTCTTGTCATTTAAGCTTCAGCTCATGTAAGTTTCTTGCCATTTACGTTTCCGCAATTACATTCAACAATTTACTTTCAGTGTTTTAATTCCTAGCAATTTACATTTCGTTGTTTTACTTTCTTTGTTGATTTACTTTCTGTTAATTCAATTTCACTTAAATCATCAACTATTCGCTTGACTAGACAAATCACCTCACTAAAGTTGCTTAATCCATCAATCCCTGTGGGATTGACCTCACTCTTGTGAGTTATTACTTGACGATTTGGTATACTTGCCGAAGGGGATTTGTGCTGTACGAATTCCCGATCATCAGACAATACCAAATTTAGTGTGAGAACACCAAACTTAGTGTGACACAATCAATGTGAAACTAGGCCAAGTACCTAGTAAAAGCAAACATCCTGTTGGTGTATCACACCAAACTAATCCATGAAACACATATGCAACCTTAAACGACGCAAAAAGAAGAATGAAAAGAAAATACCAAACGTTGGGTTGCCTCCCAATAAGCGCTTCTTTAACATCATTAGCTTGACAGTTGTTCCTTGCTAAAGTGGAGGTTGATTATAATGCTTCACCTCCTCTCCTCTCACTTTGAACTTTCTCGCTGTGTCTTCATGTAGTAGCTCAAGATGCTCATGAGATTGAATTTTATTCACAGTATATGGCAACAATGGGTGGTGAGATAACACCACTTTCTCCCCCGGTGAAAAGTTTTCAGTAGGAATTTTCATGTTCTTCCACCCTTTAGGAACTTTTTCCTTGGGAGCTTCCTCTTTATTTAATGCACACCCAACACAAAACTTAAGTTTGATGTTGGGGGTTTGTTGATTGCAAAGGGAGGCTTTGGTTGCAAGCTCTTATTAGCTTCAATTGAGTCTTCAACTTGCTGCACCTTCTCTTTCTCTTTTTTTCTTCCCAAGCATGGAAAAGGAGTCTCTGGAATTAATTCATTAGGTGCTTCCTTCAAGTTTGGATCCTTGGCTTCAACCTTTTTGCAATCCTCTTGATCACTTGAATGATGTATGGTCTTTAAAACATGAAAAACTAAATGTCCGTCATGCACCCTCAACATTAATTCACCCTTTTCAACATTAATAAGGGCTCTCCCAGTGGCTAGAAAAGGTCTCCCTATAATGAATTATGCATTCTCATCTTCCTCTATGTTAAGAATAACAAAATTCACTGGGATTTTTTCACTTTAATCAAGACATTTTCAATTATTCTATGTGCATGCTTCATTGATTTGTCTGCCATTTGTAAAGCTATTTTTGTGGGCTTCAACGCTTGAATTTATAACCTCTTCATCACAAATAAGGGATTCAAATTAATACTTGCTCCCAAATTTCATAATGCTCTCTAAAGGTGGTGTTGCCAATAATTGCACTACACTCCTTGGTCATCTCCACTGTTTAGCCACCCTTCAAGTTTTTTTTTGACAATAATTCCTTCATGAATTTAGCATATAAGGGCATTTGTTCAAGTGCTTCTACGAAAGGAATATTGATGTGCATTGTCTTGAATATTTTCAAAAATTTGGAGTCATGCTTCTCATTGTTTTCTCCCTAGAGTCTTTGATTATAAAGGAATTCTTGGCTTATACTCCTACACTTGAACATTGTCTCTTGTTGCATCTTTTGAAGCTTGAATTTTATGGTCCTAAGAAATGGGCTGCATGTGCCCTATTTGAGGGATAATATCCTCTGGGGCTTCTTTCCTTAGAATGGATGATAAGCCCCAATTTTGTGGTTTATCTTGTGTAGAATTTGGGAGATTTTATCAATATTTTCCGCACTTATTCATATAAATTGCATGGATTTGTGTTTTCTTCCTAATTTTGTTTCATGGTTAAAAACATGCTTTTTTTACCTTAAAAATCGTATATTTTAATCCTCTTCTATTACCATTCGATGCCGTGATGTGTTTGTTAAGTGGATTCAGGATCTATAGGGTAAAGATGACCTAGAATATGGAAAGGAAGCATGCACAAGTGGAAGGAACATGAAGAACGGAGCTTTGGAGAATTGGCCGCGATGCACACGCCTGACCGACGCTCACGCGTGGAAGCATGCTGCTAGGAGTGGCGCGCAAAAGCTGACGCATTCGCGTGGCTTGGCAAAAATTCCACCGACGCGTTGATAAACCCCATTTTTAGGGTTTGTCTTGTACTGATTTTGAGGGTTTTATCAATGATTCTACACACTTTTTGTATGAAAATACATGACTTTGTGTTCCTTTCCTAATTTTGCCTCATGGATGAAAACATGATTATTTTGTACTAAATTAGATATATTTCTAATCCTCCCTTGGTGCCATTCGATGCCGTGACCTGTGTGTTAAGTGGTTTCAGAATATAGGGCATGGATGACTCGGAGGAGTGAAAGGAAGTATGTACAAAGGGAAGGAGCATGAGAAAATAAGCTTTGGAAACTTCAGCGTTGATGCGTACGCGCACATGGCGCACCCGCGTGGAGTTGCGCCATCAAGAGTCAACGCTAGGAGCCAAGATATGAGCCGGCGCATGTAGCGGCTAAGTCATGATCCTCATGGATGTGTCCGCGTAGTTTACGCCTGCGCGCGAATTGCAATTGCCCCAAGGACGCGTGCGCGTGCTGTTTTAAGAGAGACCAAGGATTGAAGGGTTAAGGGACTTTTTGCTCATTTTACATTTCCTTAGATATTTTCTTAGAGTTAGTTACACTTTGGGTAAAGATAGGAATCAAATAATGCACTTGGTGAGATCCATTGTAATACACTTTTACTTTGATGCAATTAGTAGATCTACTCTTCTCATATTCTCAATTAGTGTTCTTTGATCCTTTCACTTTGGATCTAGCTTTGCTTTTGTTACTTGGATTTGGAACTAGTTAATTGAGGTAATTTCATATCCATTACTTGTGATTGTTCAATTGCAAACAATTGTGTGATTTAGACTCTTCATTTCAATTCTCCATTCTAATTTCTTAATGGCTCTTATGAATGCTCATCAATTGTTTGATAAAATGCCAACACTAGTTATGGAGTAAAAGTTTCTCACTTGGCTTAGGGTTTGGACCATTAGGAGAAGTTGAATAGTGGATGTCCATTGTTGATTGAGAATTAAGGATTGCTAATTGGTTTGGGATGCACTAAAATTAGATTCCCTTAAGGTGAAGCTAAGACTTGTGATTCAAGCTAATTACTTTCACTTGACTTTCCTCTATACTTAGAGGTCAACTAAGTGGAGCAAGGCTTAATTGTTATCATCATTGAAGGAAACTATAGTGATAGAATTTCTAATACCAACCCTAGGCCAAGTCCTTTAATATTGATTGTTTGTCATCTACTTTTGCTATTAATACACCGACCTTCAAATGATTCATAACAAAGGCTTCCTAATCAATAACATGCATTCTCTAGCAATTCCAAGGGAGGACGACTCGGGAGATTAGTACTCTCGATTATAGATTGTAAAATTGTTTGATGCGAGGTTTGAATGTCGATTGGACTATACTCACGATTATATTCACTATTGAATTCTATATCGACATGTTAAATTTTGTTTATCAAAATGGTGCCGTTGATGGGGAATTTGCTTATGTGTGCCATGTTATTGCTTAGTGTAAATATGTGTATATGTACATTGTTGCATTTTCCCTTACCTCTTTGTTTGATTGACTAATCCCACTTATTACCATGAGCTTTACTTCTTCTTTATTGTATGACGCGTTCACAACCGAATCCGAGCTTAGTCCCATTTGATCTGGAAATTGAACAAACTTTGCTTCACATTAGACAAGCTCGGAGGCGCTAACTTTTGGGGAAGGTGAAAAGGTTCCTACCAATTCACCAACCTTACCCGAAGTGAATATTAAACCGTCATTTGAAGAAGGCACTAACCATTCCCCCGTTAATACTACTAATAAATCTTCTTTTAATCTAGGTACCAACGCCATGGCCGCTCCAAGGAGAGTTACTCTCAAGGAAGCGGGTGCACCAGATTATGTTCTTCAACCTCTTCACGTGCTTCATCCCAACTTGAATGCAAACTTTGAACTCAAGACCGCTTTGATTAACCTCCTACCTAGGTTCCACGGACTTCCCGCACAAGACCCTATTCGACATCTCAAAGATTTTCATCGTATATGCTCAACAACTAGATGGGAAGGATCCGATGAAGTTGCTATATGGTTGTTTGCTTTCCCCTTCTCTCTTGAAGATAAGGCCAAAGAATGGTTCTACACTCTACCTAGTGATGTCATTTTCGATTGAGACTTGCTTAGAAGAGGGTTCTTAGAAAAATTCTTGCCACCGGAAAGGATGGACAAGCTAAGAAAGGAGATCTCATGCATTGTACAAGGCAAAATAGAACCCCTATGTGAGTATTGGGAACGGTTTAACAAACTCCTTGACGCATGCCCTAATCACATGATCGACACCCAAGTGTTGCTAGGCTACATATGCCAAGGGATGCGAGAACAAGATAGGACTCTCTTGGACTCCTCTAGCAATGGTTCTTTGTCTAAATATAGAACGGCGGAGGAAGCATGGCAACTCATTAATGACCTAGCCGAGTCCAATCAACATGCTAGAAGAAGAGTTAACCGCCCAAAAACCGTGAATGAGGTATCAACTAGTAGCGAGACCACCGCTCTAGCCAAATCCTTGGGAGAAATGACAAACATCCTAAAGCAACTCCAATTGGGCCAACAACAACCTTATCAACAATAACCCTACCAACATCAACCTCCACCATCCCCTCAACAATATAGTCAACAATTAGTTCCTCAAAAAGTGTGTGGCATTTGCTCTTGTTATTCTCACTACACGGATGAATGCCCAAGTCTTCAAGAAGACAACACTTTAGCGGCTACCCACAACATCTATGTCCGCCCAAATCAAAGGTACTATCAACAAGGCGGTAATTTCAATCAAGGGTACCCCCATCAAGGAGGAAGCTACAATCAAGGGGGTGGCAATTATAATCAAAATTAGAGGGATAACCACCAACAAGGAAGTAGGGACAACAACAACAATGGAGGCAACCAAAGATGGAACAACAACAACTCATAAAGCCGACCCCCATACCCCCAAAACCAATCATATGCCCGACAAAATCAAGGAAGAAATTACCAAACATACCAACCACCACATCAACAACCACCACCCAACCAATCACAAGCCCCTCAACTCACATACACTTCCACTTCTTCCAATCAAGATGATACACTTCGGACTATCCTCCAAAGCCAAAAAGAGCTCCAAACCACACTTGCTTCCGGCCTTACCGGCCTTACATCTACACTACAAGCTCTTCTTGTATGCATGGATCCACCATCCAATCCTACTCCTCACCCCCAAATCCAAGTGCCATTCCCTCTCAACCTCAACCCAATCCCAAGGGAGGCATTAATGCCATCACCTTGAGATCTGGAACTCAATTAAAGGAGAAGAGGGCAAAGGACCCATGTCCAATCACAATCACTCAAGAGAAGGAGGGAGTAGAGATAGAAGAGATAGAAGAAAAGGAGGCACCACAAGTCATAGCTGAGGATGAAGAAACTCAACCAACAAGTGAGCTCCCCAAGAATAAGGGAGCCGTGGAAGAAGAAATTGCTCAACCAGTCCCATTTCCGACACTTGCAAAGAGAGCTAGAAAGCACATGGAACTTGACCCCAAAATGATAAAAATGTTCAAGAAAGTTGAGGTAACCATCCCCCTCTTTGATGCTATCCATCAAGTACTTAAATATGCAAAATTCCTTAAAGACTTATGCATGAACAAGGATAGAATTCTTGAGCTAGAGACTATTCCATTGGGGAGTTCTATTTCCGCTTTAATGGGAGCATTACCCGAGAAGTGTGATGATCCGGGCCCATGCATGGTCGCTTGCACCATAAATGGAGTTCAATTTCTAGACTGTATGTGTGACCTCGGTGCATGCGTTAGCATTATGCCCCTCTCCGTCTACAAGGTATTGAGGCTACCACCATTGAAGATATCGACAACAAGATTTGTTCTAACGGACAAGAGCATAATAACCGTGACGGGTGTTGCGGAAGATGTGTTGGTAAATATAAAAGAGTTGGTGTTTTCGATTGATTTCTATGTTCTTGAGATGCCGTCAAGCAAGTTCGAGAGGGCATTACCATTCTACTTGGGAGACCATTTTTGAGGACCTCTAGATTCAAGTTAGATGCCTACTCGAGAACCTACTCATTTGAAATAGATGGGAGAGTCGTGAGTTTTAGCTTAGAAGAAGCAATGAAACATTCACCGGAGAATCATTCTCTATTCCGGTGTGACCCAATTGACAACATTGTTGCCGAAGTGCACCTTGCAAAGTTGGATGAGAAGTACATGATTGAAGACACAAATGAAGATCCAAGTGAAGCAAACACATTACACCATCCGGACCATCCGAAAATTCAAACTCCAAATCAAGACCAAAAGGTAGAATTCAAGCCACTACCACCCCACCTAAAGTACTCATATCTTAATGAAGCCCACAAGCTCCCCGTGATCATTGCAAAGGAGCTAAATCCTCAACAAGAAGAAAAGTTGCAATGCATCTTGAGGAACAACAAAAGGGCCATAGGGTGGAGTTTGGCGGATTTAGTGGGAATAAACCCCCAAGTATGCGAGCACCGAATATTCCTTAAAGAAGGAGCTAGACCCGTTCGACAACCTTAAAGGCGACTCAACCCAACTATTTTAGAGGTTGTGAAAAAGGAAGTCACCCGGCTACTAGAAGCGGACATCATCTATCCCATTTCAGATACTGAATGGGTAAGCCCAGTCCAAGTGGTGCCAAAGAAATCCGGAGTGACTACAATCAAGAACGAAAGCGGAGAACTTATAGCAACAAGGGTGCAAAACTCTTGGAGGGTGTGCATAGACTACCAAAGGTTGAATGCGGCCACTAGAAAATATCACTTTCCAATACCGTTTGTTGATCAAATGCTTGATCGACTAGCTGGTAAATCTCATTATTGTTTTCTAGATGGTTATTCGGGGTACTTCCAAATACACATTGCTCTAAAAGACCAAGAAAAACAACATTTACTTGCCCCTTTGGAACTTATGCCTACAAGCGTATGCCATTTGGCTTATGCAACGCTCCGGCAACTTTCCAAAGATGCATGATGAGCATATTTGCGGACTTCATAGAGCAATGCATGGAAGTTTTCATGGATGATTTCAGTGTGTATGGTGAGTCCTTTGACCATTGCTTGGAAAACCTTGAAAAAGTCTTGGAAAGATGCACTAAATCAAACCTTGTCTTAAATTTTGAAAAATGTCATTTCATGGTTAGGCAAGGCATTGTTTTAGGACATATTGTTTCCAAAGAAGGCATCTCCGTAGATCCGGAAAAAATAAATGTTATATCTAGCTTGCCTTACCCCTCTTCCGAGAGGGAAGTCCGTTCATTCTTTGGACATGCAGGATTTTACCGGAGATTTATCAAGGACTTTAGCAAGGTAGCATTGCCTCTCTCTTGACTATTGCAAAAGGACATTGAATTTGATCTAAGCAAAGAATGCATGGAAGCTTACGACAAGCTTAAAGTGGCATTGACACAAGCTCCTATCCTAAGAGGGCCGGATTGGAATCGGCCATTCGAAATAATGTGCGATGCTTCAAACAATGCGGTAGGAGCCGCGTTAGCACAACGCGAGGGTAAGAATCCCTATGTCATAGCATATGCATCAAAAACACTAGATGGAGCCCAATCCAATTACACTACCACCAAGAAGGAACTCTTAGCTATTGTTTTCGCTTTGGATAAATTCCGAGCCTATCTTCTTGGTTCTAAGGTAGTAGTGTATTCGGATCACGTGGCGTTGAAGTATTTGTTGGCCAAAAAGGAATCAAAACCGAGATTGATTCAATGGGTGCTATTGTTGCAAGAATTCGATTTGAAAATTAAAGATAGGAGTGGTTCGCAAAATTTAGTGGCGGACCATTTAAGTCACCTTGAACACACAAACGGCGATACCACTTCTATCAATGATTCCTTTCCCCTAGAAGGCTTGCATTCAATCTCGGAAGTTATTCCTTGGTATGCTCCAATAGCAAACTACTTGGTTTCACGCTCCTTCTCTCCTAATTTCACCAAACATCAAAAGGATAAGCTAAAAAGCGAATCCAAATATTATGTATGGGATGATCCCTTTCTTTGGAGATGTGGAGCGGACCAAGTAGTGCGAAGGTGCATTCCCCAAACCGAATTCCAAGCAATCTTGGATGCTTGCCATTCTTCCGAGGGAGGTGGACATTACAGACCTCAAAAGACGGCAAGAAAGGTCCTTGATTGTGGATTTTGGTGGCCAACTCTTCTTAAAGACCCTTCCCTTTATTGCAAATCTTGTTCTCAATGCATTAGATTTTGTAATATATCTAAGAAGGACGAAATTTCCCAACAAAACATGCTTTTTTGTGAAATCTTTGATGTGTGGGGCATCGACTTCATGAGGTCATTCTCAAATTCTAATGGCTTTCTCTACATTCTACTAGCCGTCGATTATGTATCCAAATGGGTGGAAGCAATACCCACCCGGACGGATGATGCTCATGTAGTTCTCTCTTTTGTGAGGAATAATATAATTTGTCACTTTGGGTCACCAAGAGCAATCATAAGTGACCAAGGCTCACACTTTTGCAACAAAAGAATGGACGGACTCATGAAAAAGTATGGCATCACACATAAAATTGCCACGACCTATCACCCCCAAACAAACAGCCAAGCTGAGGTTTCTAACCGGGAAATTAAGCATGTATTAGAAAGGATTGTGAAGCCTAGTAGAAAGGATTGGAGTGCCAAGCTTTCCGATGCACTTTGGGCATACCGAACGGCTTACAAAACACCGATTGGCATGAGCCCCTTTCGGTTAGTGTATGGTAAAGCTTGCCATTTACCGGTAGAAATCGAACACAAAGCATATTGGGCCGTCAAGGAATGCAATCTAAATTTGGGTGGGGCCGGAATTGAGAGAAAGCTTCAATTGGCAGAATTAGAATGTTTGAGATTGGAGGCCTATGACAACTCTAGGCTCTACAAGGAAAAGATGAAAGCCATCCATGATAAGAACATTAGGAGAAGGGAATTCAGACCCGGTGACCTATCCCTCCTTTTAAATTCAAGGTTGCGATTGTTACCCGGAAAGCTTAGATCAAGATGGGAGGGACCTTATCAAGTAGAGAAGGTAGAACCTTATGGAGTTTACCACTTGCGTCACCCATCAAGCCCGGATATTTTCAAGGTAAATGGACACTGTCTCAAATTGTACCATGGTGAGCAAAGAAAGAACACCAAGGAAATTGAAGTATTCCTTTTGAAAGATGCATCTCTTGACTAAGAACATTGAGCTAGTGGAAGTCCAACTTAAGGACGGTAAACAAAAGTGCTAGGTGGGAGACACCCCACCATGGTAAGATCTACCCATTTGTATATAGCCATTGAACTCTTCCTTGATTGATGCTTGCTTAACCCTTGACTTGAGTAGTTAGATTTGATTTTTAGAAATTTGCACTATGAACCATTTGAATGATAGAACACAACTCATTTATAGGTCTTTAATGAAGTTTTAGCTAAGTACCTGCTATAGTTGTGATAATATGTGCATTCTCAAAAAAAAAGGGGGGAGGGCAGGACGCGAGTGCACGCTTTATGCGTGCGCGTCCCTAGCACGGATGCAGGCTCATATATTTTCCAGAGAGTTGGGCCACTCTCGCGCCAGCGTTAGGCCCCCAGCACATCACCACGCACGCGTGCGCGCACCAGGCGCTTGCGCGTCCTTAGGCTAAAACGAAATAGATGCGACTGCACACATGCCGCGCCAGTGTCGATGGTCCTGCCGCAACCTTTGGTATATTTTCCAAAGAGTTATGCCAAATCCAGGCCTACTTTATGCCTGAGGCATAAAACTACTGCTGCGTACGCGCACTAGCCGCGCGTGCGCCAACCTCAGAATCGCAGTCCTTACGCGTCCGCACCATGTGTGCGCACGCGCCATGACCCCTGCAGCCAACATCTGGTACACTTTCCAGAGAGTTGTGCAACTTCTGGGCCAACATTGTGCTACTGGCACAACCACACACACGCTTGCGCGCACCTGGCGCGCGCGCTTCCTTGCTTCACCTCCCTTCCCTACGCAGACGCGCACAGTACGCACGCGTCGATGAGCGACGTGAATTATAACTTACATCTCCCTTTTCCACCTCTTCTACCATTCACTATTCCCTTTCTTCCAACCCCTCATTACACCATTCCACCCACCTCCCAGCACCACTTCCGGTGACCACCCACCTCCGGTGGTCCCCACATTTTCTCTCCCCTCTAAGTCTTCACTTCCTTCCACCCCTTTCTCTCACCTACATCTCCATTCCCTTTCCTTCTCTCCCAAGGTACTATACTCTACTTTCCCTCTTGCTCTACCTCTCTCATTTCTTTCTTAGTTAGTTGATTTTGGTTTCTCTTAGGTAGCTTCTTCTTTTCTCTTTTAAGCTCTTCATTACTTGGTTGTCTTTGTTTTTCTTTTTATACTTCTTTATGGGTGTTGTGGTCATGACTTCTTTTACATTAGTGGATTAAAATGTTTTGCATAATTTCATTGCAATCATAGTGCATTATGGTGACTAATGTTGCTTTGTGGGATGTTACATTGCTTTTTTTCCACTTATTTTTGTACTACAAAAAGAATGCACGCCAAGTGTTTGAAGAAAAGCATACATGATCTTTTGAGCTTATTTTGACTCATTGCTTCCCAACTACATGCTTTCTCTCACAAGCTTGACTATTCTTAGGTGCATCGGCCACACTACTCTTCATATTTCACATTCTACTTACTCACTTTACCATGACTTGCCTTCCATCCTTAATATTTAGGGGGTGTATGCTTCTCATGCCTCTTACTTGCATGCTTAAACCGCCCCTATACCACATGCTAGTGATTTGCCTTGTTTAATAAATGTTGTCTTAGTTACATGTTGCAGCTGTCATGTAATGAGGACAGTTAATCCCTTATGGCATAAATTCTCACTTGCATGCTCCTCATTCAGTTGTGTTCCTTTGGGTTTGATATTTCCTTCCTTTTCACTCACACAGGATGGTTATAAAGAAGGACAAAGGGAAGGCCCCGAAGAAACCAACCACCAATAGAGCGCACCAAGAGCCGACGGCCAAGCCCCTCCGAAAGAAGACTAAGGGCCCCTCCAACATTGATGTTTTAGAGAAGGACATTCCTCCAAAAGATTCAAACAAGTTCCCTAACCGCTACTTTGAACTTGTTTACCCAGGGATGATTGAGCGGAACTATCACCCAGAGCCCCTTCTAGTCCTACCAGCTCACATCGCTCCGATGGTGATGCCCCGCATTGAGCGGAGGCAATGGGGGTTCCTCATGAGGCAACCAAAGGAGGCCAACTTATCATGGGTGGTAAAGTTTTACTCCAACTACCACTCACCCCTTCTCACATCGATTTTTGTGTGCCAAAAGCAAGTACCGGTCACGGTGGAAGCCATCCAAGGAGTACTTAAGATCGGGTCATTACCGGACGGGCATGACGCCTATCAAGAAGTTTTGTCGGCATGCTGCGAACGTGGTTTCGATTGGAACGCGGTTCTCCGAGTAATAGCTTTACTCGAAGCCTCTTCGATTCGAGGGACTATAAAGCGAAGGCCAAAGGGCTTAGATGCACGTTTCCTCACTCAAGAAGCCACGGCATAGGTGGTGCACGAATTTGTGATTCGCACAACTGACCAGCAAGTGCACTGGGTCGTCCAAGTAATACCTTACGTGAGTAAGGGTCGATTCCACGGAGATTATTGGTTTGAAGCAATCAATGTTTATTTTATTTGTCTTAGTCAGGATATCAATAGGATTCTTTAGCCTCGTATTTTAATAAGGAAAAGGGCATAAAATTAATAATTATTACTTTAATAAGGAAGAATAAAAGCGTTACTTGTTGTGCAGTAATAGGGAATATGTTGGAGTTTTGGAGATGCTTTGTCCTTTGACTTCAACTCTTCCTTGAAATCCTTCAATACACGCAAGGCTCCTTCCATGGCAAGCTCTATGTAGGGTGTCACCGTTGTCAGTGGCTACTTCCCATCCTCTCAGTGAAAACGTTCCTATGCTCTGTCACAGCACGGCTAATCATCTGTCGGTTCTCAATCAGGTTGGAATAGAATCCATTGATTCTTTTGCGTCTGTCACTAACGCCCAGCCTTCAGGAGTTTGAAGCACGTCACAGCCATTCAATCCCAGAATCCTACTCGGAATACCACCGACAAAGTTTAGACTTTCCGGATTCTCATGAATGCCGCCATCAATCCGGCTTATACCACGAAGATTCTGATTAAGGAATCTAAGAGATATTCATTCAGTCTGATGTAGAACGGAGGTGGTTGTCAGGCACACATTCATGGATTGAGGAAGGTGATGAGTGTCACGGATCATCACATTCTTCATAATTAAGCGCGAATAAACATCTTAGATAAGAACAAGCGTGTTTGAATGGAAAACAAAGGAATTGTATTAAATCATCGAGACGCTGCAGAGCTCCTCACCCCCAACAATGGAGTTTAGAGACTCATGCTGTCACAAAGTATGTAATTCAGATCTGAAAAAATGTCATGAGGTACAAGATAAATCTCTAAAAGTTGTTTAAATAGTAAACTAGTAACCTAGGTTTACAGAATATGAGTAAACTAAGATAATTGGTGCAGAAATCCACTTCTGGGGCCCACTTGGTGTGTGCTGGGGCTG
>NC_029777.3:54357477-54358174 GCF_000817695.3 Arachis duranensis | reverse complement strand
TTATGACGTGTTTTGGGCGTTCAACTCCGGATCATGACGTGTTTCTGGCGTTTAACTCCAGACAGCAGCATGTACTTGGCGTTCAACGCCAAGTTACGTCGTCTTTCTTCGCGCAAAGTATGGACTATTAAATATTGCGGGAAAGCCCTGGATGTCTACTTTCCAACGCCGTTGAGAGCGCGCCAATTGGACTTCTGTAGCTCCAGAAAATCCATTTTGAGTGCAGGGAGGTTAGGATCCAACAGCATCAGCAGTCCTTTTTCAGCTTAACTCAGATTTTTGCTCAGCTCCCTCAATTTCAGCCAGAAAATACCTGAAATCACAGAAAAACACACAAACTCATAGTAAAGTCCAGAAATATGATTTTTGCCTAAAAACTAATATTATTCTACTAAAAACTAACTAAAACATACTAAAATCTACATGAAATTACCCCCAAAAAGCGTATAAAATATCCGCTCATCACAACACCAAACTTAAACTGTTGCTTGTCCTCAAGCAACTAGATGAATAAAAGAGGATAAAAAGAAATCAAGAAGCAATAATATCTTAGAGTTTTAAGTGAAGCTCAGATTCTAATTAGATGAGCGGGGCTAGTAGCTTTTTGCTTCCAAACAGTTTTGGCATCTCACGTTATCCTTTGAAATTCAGAATGATTGGCATCCATAGGAACTCAGAATTCAGATAGTATTATTGA
>NC_029777.3:54355073-54355432 GCF_000817695.3 Arachis duranensis | reverse complement strand
GCTCATTTAACTGGAGCAATCGTTTTTCTCCAGCTAACTTGGCATCAAGGTTCAGGAATCTGGTTGCCCAGTAGGCCTTGTGTTCCAGTTCCACTGGCAAGTGACATGCCTTTCCACACACAAGCTGGTATGGAGAGGTCCCTATAGGGGTCTTGAATGCTGTTCTGTATGCCCACAGAGCATCATCCAAACTCCTTGCCCAATCCCTTCTACGGTTAATTACAGTCCATTCCAGGATTCTTTTGAGTTCTCTATTTGAGACTTCAGCTTGCCCATTAGTCTGTGGATGATATGGAGTGGCCACTCTGTGGCTAACTCCATAACGAACCAAAGCAGAGTAAAGCTGTTTATTGCAGAAA
>NC_029777.3:54354713-54355015 GCF_000817695.3 Arachis duranensis | reverse complement strand
TTGGAGGAATTTTAACACTGTTTTAGTGTCATTAGTGGGTGTTGCAATAGCCTCCACCCATTTGGATACATAATCCACTGCCACCAGAATATAAGTGTTTGAGTATGATGGTGGGAAAGGTCCCATGAAGTCAATACCCCATACATCAAACAACTCAATTTCCAAGATTCCTTGTTGAGGCATGGCATAACTGTGAGGTAGGTTGCCTGATCTTTGGCAACTGTCATAATTAAGTACAAACACTCGGGAATCTTTATAGAGAGTAGGCCAGTAGAAGCCACATTGGAGGACTCTTGTGGCTG
>NC_029777.3:54353218-54353618 GCF_000817695.3 Arachis duranensis | reverse complement strand
TGTAGGAACCAGTTCATTTTTTTCATTATGAATCACTGTCATGCCACCTTTCTTAAGGACAACTTGGACAGGGCTCACCCAGGGGCTGTCAAAAATAGGATAAATAATCCCAGCCTCTAGTAATTTAGTGACCTCTTTCTGCACCACTTCTTTCATAACTGGATTCAGCCGCCTTTGTGGTTGGACCACTGGTTTGGCGTCATCCTCCAGTAAGATCTTGTGCATGCATCTGGCTGGGCTAATGCCCTTAAGATCACTGATGGACCACCCAAGAGCTGTCTTGTGTGTCCTTAGCACTTGAATTAGTGCTTCCTCTTCATGTGGCTCTAAGGTAGAGCTTATAATTACAGGAAAGGTATCACCTTCTCCCAGAAATGCATATTTCAGGGATGGTGGTAAT
>NC_029777.3:54351627-54352902 GCF_000817695.3 Arachis duranensis | reverse complement strand
TGACGTCAATGAGGGTTCGGCCAGTTGCTAGGAAAGGTCTTCCTAGAATGAAAGTTGCACTCTTGTGCTCCTCCATTTCCAGCACCACAAAGTCAGTGGGAAAGGCAAATGGCCCAACCTTGACAATAATGTCTTCAATCACGCCGGATGGGTATTTAATGGAGCCATCAGCAAGTTGAAGACATATCCGGGTTGGTTTGACTTCTTCAGTCAAACCAAGCTTTGTGATAATAGATGCAGGTATTAAGTTGATACTTGCCCCAAGATCACATAGAGCTTGCTTGGTACAAGTACCCTCTAATAAAGCTTGCTTGGCACAAGTACCCTCTAATGTGCATGGTATCATAAAGCTCCCAGGATCTTTAAGCTTCTCAGGTAAGCTTTTCAGAATGACTGCACTGCATTCTTCAGTGAGGTAAACTTTTTCAGTTTCCCTCCAATCCTTCTTATGACTTAAGATTTCTTTCATGAACTTAACATAAGAGGGTATTTGCTCAAGTGCTTCTGCAAACGGAATCTTTATTTCAAGAGTCCTGAGATAGTCTGCAAAGCGGGCAAATTGCTTATCCTGTTCCGCTTGGCGGAGTTTTTGAGGATAAGGCATTTTGGCTTTGTATTCCTCAACCTTAGTTGTTGCAGGTGATGACAAGTCATCATATACCCATTTTTCAAGCTAATTTCACTTGTTTTGTTAGCATTTATGCACTTTCTTGCATCCTAAGTAAGTGATTTGGAGTGAAAATACATAACTTCTTTAAATCAAGCAACCACCATGAATTTAATGTTAATCATTGAGGTTTGAGCTCATTTTAATTGAATTTTAATTGATTTATAAGCCTCTTGAATTTAGTGATACTTTGAGTGGTTGTTTGGTTTATTATAGGTGAAGAAAAGAAAAGAAAAGGAAAAGCGTGGCATAAAAAGTGTAGCCCAAGAAAAGGAAAGCGTGGCCAAAGAGGAGAGAAGCGTGCCGCATTGCAATGGGGGAAGCAACATTGCCCTCCACAAGGGCAGAATGCCCTCTAAGAGGGCAGCATTAGGTGACCAAGCAAACATAGGCAACTCTGCCCTGCCCACTCCAAGGGCAGAGCACAAAATAGTGCCTTGGAGCCAAGAGAAGCAAACTCTGCCCTGCCCTTGTGGAGAGCAGAATCGGGCATCTCAAGGAAAGAAATCAAGAAAAAAAAGTCACCCATGCATGCCACAAGGTTCGAACAAAGAACCATGAGGAAGCCAAGCCTTGAGACCCACTACCGTGCCAAGAAGCCAAAAAAA
>NC_029777.3:54349526-54350452 GCF_000817695.3 Arachis duranensis | reverse complement strand
AAATCACTCAACCAAAACTTGATTCGCTTGACTAAATCAACCACTAAACTAAAATTGCTCAATCCTTCAATCCCTGTGGGATCGACCTCACTCATGTGAGTTATTATTATTTGATGCGACCCGGTACACTTGCCGGAGAGTTTTGTGTTGGATCGTTTTCCACACATCAAGTTTTTGGCGCCGTTGCCGGGGATTGAAATAGATTGACAATGATTAAGTGAAGTGGAGGTCTAGATTAAGCACTTTTTCTTTTCTGTTATTCTAATTCTTACTAACACACTAACTGTTTGAATTTTTGCTTAAATTAACTAAACCTTCATTCTATCTATAGATTGAAGTTTCATTGGCTTTCTGGGTTTGTGTGTTTATTATTGTGTGTTTGTATGACAGGTATAGGAAGATCTTCTCCTATCATTTCTGAAATTGATCAAAGGACTCTTCGGAGACTAAGAAGAGCTGAAAGAGGGAAGAACATTGTTGGAGAAGAAGAATCTGAGGAGGAACTCCAAGAAATGGAAGGAGATCCCAATCAACCAGGAGAAGGAGTCAACAATAATCAACAACAACGAAGAGTCTTGGCTTCATACCTTGGCTTCATACACATTCGCAAATGCAAGGCATTGTGGGAGTAGCATTCTTCCTCCCAATGTCAATGCAAACAATTTTGAACTGAAGCCACAACTCATCACTCTGGTTCAAAACAATTGTTCTTTTGGAGGAGGGCCTTTGGAGGATCCAAACCAACATTTGTCTACTTTCTTGAGAATCTGTGACACAGTGAAAACAAATGGTGTGCCCCCTGACAGCTACAAGTTGCTGCTCTTCCCATTCTCTCTCAGAGATAAAGCAACTCAATGGCTAGAGACCTTTCCAAAAGAAAGCATCAACACTTGGGATGACTTGGTGAGCAAGTTTCTTGCCAAATT
>NC_029777.3:54349014-54349419 GCF_000817695.3 Arachis duranensis | reverse complement strand
GAGGCCGAGAACTTATATGAAGCATGGGAAAGGTATAAGGCTTTATTGAGGAAATGTCCACCAGAGATGTTCACTGAGTGGGACAAGTTGCAAAACTTCTATGAGGGACTCACTCTTAAAGCCCAAGAAGCTCTTGATCACTCTGCCGGAGGCTCATTACAACTCATGAAAACCATAGAGGAAGCTCAAAACCTCATTGATATGGTGACCAACAACCAATATTTCTTTGCTCATCAAAGACAACGCCAACCATCACAAAGAAGAGGAGTAATGGAGTTGGAAGGAGTTGATTCAATCTTAGCTCAAAACAAGATGATGCAGCAGCAGATTCAATAACAATTTGAGCAAATGGCTAAGAGAATTGATGGCTTGCAAGTGGCAGCAGTGAACACCACAAGCCAACCT
>NC_029777.3:54344034-54345870 GCF_000817695.3 Arachis duranensis | reverse complement strand
CAGCACTTCCACAAATTTCTTGAGACTTTCAAGAAGCTAGAGATCAACATACCTTTGGCAGAGGCTTTGGAGCAAATGCCCCTGTATGCCAAGTTCTTAAAAGAGCTCATCAACAAGAAAGGGGATTGGAATGAGAAGGAAACAGTGATGCTTAGTGAGGAATGTAGTGCACTCATTAAAAAAGGACTCCCTCCCAAGCTTGAGGACCCTGGAGGTTTCTTCTTACCATGCACTATTGGGAACCTATTCATTAATAAGGGGATGTGCGATCTAGGAGCAAGCATAAATCTAATCCCATATTCTTTAGTGAAGAAGCTTGGCATAGAGGAGGTGAAACCAACAGAGATGACTTTGGAATTGGTGGATCAATCAATAGTCTATCCTAAGGGGCTGATTGAGAACCTTTTAGTTAAGGTTGGCAAGTTCATCTATCCAGCAGATTTTGTGATTCTGGATTCTTCAGAATATGGAAGTGACTCCATAATACTTGGTCGACCATTTTTGGCCACTGCTAGAGCCATTGTGGACATAGAGCAATGAGAGTTAACCCTCAGGATGCATGAGGAGAGCATCATCCTGAAAGTCTTCCCAGAATTACAAATGGATGAAGAAACAAGCAGAATGAGTGATGATCTCCTTCCAAAGCAATCAACTGAAAAGGAAGTGAAACAGATAAACAAACAGATACAAGAAGAAAAGGGGATTCACAAGGAAGCAGGGGTGATTAGCAAGAAGGAAGGCATCACAACTCAAATAACTGTCAAGAAAGGAAGACCAACAAGCAAGAAAAAGGTGAAGAGTAAGAAAAAGGCTCACAAAGGGTGGAAGAACAAGAAAATCCCAACTGGAGGATTCTCTAAGGGTGATAAGGTGCAATTAATATACCAACAGCAGGGAGCAGAAGATTATTACACTGTCAACCAAATTCTTTCTCTTGAGCATATGGAAATTGAACATCAAAGCACACAGAGAAAGCTGACAGTGAGAGGTGACAAATTGAGACATCACCAACATCAACCACCTTAAAGGGAGGTCAATGTCAAGCTAATGACAATAAAAGAGCGCTTGTTGGGAGGCAACCCAACCTGAGGTAGTTTCTTTTCATAGCTTTTCAATAAAAATGTTGAATAATCAGTATGCATTGCAAGGAGCTAAGTTTGGTGTTGCACACCAAAACAATTTGAGGGAGAATGAAAATTTCTAAGTTTGGTGTTCCACCAAAAATATCATTTGACAACACAGTCTCACCTCCTGCTTGATTTTAGCCCCAAGCAATCAAACACATTATTCAACTGGTGCATTATTCCCTAGCTTTAATTCCTTTAACCTTTGGTAAGGATACATGGTTTCAAATATGGTTAACTTGTTGTATCTGAGACAGTGGCAAACACTTAAGTTTGGTGTTCCCACACCAAAATGAATCCTAAAGCCACACTCAATTTATGCTTACTAACCATATAATCAAGGGCTTGAGAAGCAAGCAACTTTGAGGATTATGCAGGACATGAATCAACAATTGAAGACATTATGCATTTTAACTCAAATGGAACACAACAGAAGGAGAAAAATCAAAGGGCTGCAACTTCAAAGGTTGTATCTAAACTTAATTCTTGCTGCTGTGTGATGTTTTGAATTTGGAAACCATTGTATGTCTTGCTAAAATGTTTATATAGCTGCAAGTGAAATTGTTTGTTACAAATGCCAAATCTGCATAATGCCTGCATCCATCACTTAGCTTGAAAAGTGCTTTGTTTCCCATATGCTTAAATAAAAGAGTTTGGTTTGAATTGAAAAGTGAAATATCCAATGTTGCATGAGTATGAATGGAAGTTGATG
>NC_029777.3:54335980-54336711 GCF_000817695.3 Arachis duranensis | reverse complement strand
TAGCTGTAGTCTATGCATTTGATAAGTTTAGATCATATTTGATAGGATCTAAAATTGTGGTTTATACTGATCATGCTGCTCTCAAGTATTTGATGTCAAAACAGGATGCTAAACCAAGACTTATCAGATGGATTCTACTCTTACAAGAATTTGACATTGAGGTAAGGGACAGGAAAGGCATTGAAAATCTAGTTGCTGATCATTTGTCATGACTGCCACCAGAAACAATTCAAAAGGCCTCATTACCTGTGAATGAAAGCTTCCCAGATGAACATCTCATGCGAATCCAACAGACACCATGGTTCGCTGATATAGCAAACTACAAAGTAGGGAGAAAGATACCACAAGAATTCACTAAGCAACAAGTGAGAAAACTAATCAATGAAGCAAAGAAGTTCTTATGGGATGAACCCTATTTGTTCAGAAGGTGTTCTGATAGAATAATCAGGAGATGTATTCCTGAAAGTGAAACAAGAGATGTATTATGGCATTGCCATGGCTCAGCTTATGGTGGACATTTTGGTCCAGAAAGAACAGCAGCAAAAATACTACAAAGTGGGTTCTATTGGCCAACCATCTTCAAAGATGCTAGGGAGTTTGTCCACCAATGTAATGAATGCCAAAGAGCAGGAGGACTAACAAAAAGGAATGAGATGCCACAGAACTTCATTTTGGAAGTAGAATTGTTTGATCTATGGGGCATTGATTTCATGGGACCCTTTCCCCCTTCT
>NC_029777.3:54329888-54332071 GCF_000817695.3 Arachis duranensis | reverse complement strand
GAATTTGCACTTTCTTTGAGCTTTCTTGAGAGACTTGTCCGAGCACTAAGAGGATCAAGGGAGAATTGACTGATCTCCTTCCTCATTTCCCTTGGGCAATTCTACTCTTCTTTTTCTGAGTTTTGGGTGTGTGAAATTGGGGAAATTCTGTCTCAATTCCCATTCAAGCTCTTTTCAATTTGTTTTTTGCATAATTCAATTTCAATTCTGTTCTTCTACTGCTTTCTCTTCAATTTTCTGTCAATTGCTTTGTGAACTTGGATCTAAGAAGGCAAATAGAGATCTAGGCTCTGCTACCTAGTCTCTTGAGACCTGAGACCCAATTTTACTTTTGGGTTCTTCTGTGAACCTTTGCTGCATTTTATTTTCTTTCTGTTTGAATGCTATTTGCTTCTGATTCAATTTCTGCTCAATCAATTGCTGCAATTTACTTCTTCTTTGTTTAGATCTTGCAATCCCATTCCTCAATTCCCTTTTATATTCAAGCCATTTATCTTTCTTGCCATTTAAGTTACTACAATTTAAGTTTCTTGCACTTTAAGTTTCAGTCATTTACTTTCTTGCTCTTTAAGATTCTGCAAATTTACAATTCTGTTCTTCAATTTACTGCACTTCTCCCTTCCCCTTTACATTTACTGTCATTTACTTTCTGTTAAACACAAATCACTCAACCAGAACTTGATTCGCTTGACTAAATCACCCACTAAACTAAAATTGCTCAATCCTTCAATCCCTGTGGGATCGACCTCACTCATGTGAGTTATTATTACTTGATGCGACCCGGTACACTTGCCGGAGAGTTTTGTGTTGGATCGTTTTCCACACATCAGCAGGTTTATTACCTACAGAAGTGGGTTGGGAAGCCTTTTTAGAAGGGTTATTATCAGCACTTGTTTGTAGCTGATCACCCACTGGCATTTGAATGCCAGGGGTAGAAGCTGGAGTGGCGTTAGACGCCATCTCCCCATTTGTTACTGGCGTCTGAACGCCACAACCATGTTCCCTTTGGGCGTTCAACGCCGGATTCATGCTTGTTTCTGGCGTTGAACGCCAGAAATGAGCATGGTCTGGGCGTTCAACGCCAGCTTTATTCCTCTCTGGGCTCTGACTGTCCTCGGAGGGATTTTGAGTAACCAATTGTTCATTTCTTGGTTTTCTACTGCTTTGAAGTGAGGTATTTAATGTTTTCCCACTTCTTAATTGAACTGCTTGGCATTCTTCTGCTATTTGTTTTGACAGTTGCTTTTCTGTCTGCTTTAATTGCACTTCCATATTCCTGTTTGCCATTCTTGTTTCCTGTAATATTTCCTTGAATTCGGCTAGCTGCTGAGTTAGAAAGTCTAATTGCTGATTAAATTCATTAGCCTGATCCACCGGACTGAGTTCAGCAGTTACTGTTTTAGCTTCTCCTTTCATGGAAGATTCACTGCTTAGATACAGATGCTGATTTCTAGCAACTGTATCAATAAGCTCTTGAGCTTCTTCAATTGTTTTTCTCATATGTATAGATCCACCAGCTGAGTGGTCTAGAGAAATCTGAGCTTTTTCTGTAAGCCCATAGTAGAAGATGTCTAATTGCACCCATTCTGAAAATATTTCAGAGGGGCATTTTCTTCGCATCTCTCTGTATCTCTCCCAAGCATCATAAATGGATTCATTATCTCCTTGTTTGAAGCCTTGGATGCTTAGCCTTAGCTGTGTCATCCGTTTTGGAGGGAAATAGTGATTCAGGAATTTTTTCTGACAGCTGTTTCCATGTTTTTATGCTGTTCTTAGGCTGGTTATTTAACCACCTCTTAGCTTGATCTTTTACAGCAAATGGAAATAGTAATAATCTGTAGACATCCTGATCTACTTCCTTATCATGTATTGTATCAGCAATTTGCAGAAATTGTGCCAGAAACTCTGTAGGTTCTTCATGTGGAAGACCAGAATACTGGCAGTTTTGCTGCACCATGATAATGAGCTGAGGATTCAGCTCAAAGCTACTAACTCCAATGGAGGGTATACAGATACTACTCCCATATGAAGCAGTATTGGGGTTAGCATAAGACCCCAGAGTCCTCTTGGACTGTTCATTCCTACTTGCTTCCATGATGGATTACAAGAGATAATTTATATGTTGATTTAGAAAAAAAAATGGAATAAATAAAAACAAAATATATAAAAAGAAGTTAAAAATA
>NC_029777.3:54328718-54329363 GCF_000817695.3 Arachis duranensis | reverse complement strand
GTCACCATAAAGTGACACTTCTCCCAGTTTAAAACCAGGTTAGTCTCTTGGCATCTCTTTAGAACAAGTGCTAAATGGTTAAGGCAGGAGCTGAATGGGTCTCCAAATACTAAAAAGTCATCCATGAAGACTTCCAGGAATTTTTCCACCATATCAGAGAAAATTGAGAGCATGCATCTTTGAAAGGTTACAGGTGCATTGCACAGGCCAAATGGCATCCTTCTGTATGCAAATACTCCAGATGGACTTGTGAATGTCGTTTTCTCTTAATCCTGGGGATCTACTGCAATTTGATTATAACCTGAATATCCATCCAGGAAGCAGTAGTATCATGACCTACTAGTCTTTCTAGCATCTGGTCTATGAATGGTAAAGGAAAATGATCCTTTCTAGAATCCTACTCGGAATACCACCGACAAGGTTTAGACTTTCCGGATTCTCATGAATGCCGCCATCAATCCGGCTTATACCATGAAGATTCTGATTAAGGAATCTAAGAGATATTCATTCAGTCTTATGTAGAACGGAGGTGGTTGTCAGGCACACGTTCATGGATTGAGGAAGGTGATGAGTGTCACGGATCATCACCTTCTTCATAATTAAGCGCGAATAAACATCTTAGATAAGAACAAGCGTGTTTGAATT
>NC_029777.3:54283233-54328504 GCF_000817695.3 Arachis duranensis | reverse complement strand
TAGGTTTACAGAATATGAGTAAACTAAGATAATTGGTGCAGAAATCCACTTCTGGGGCCTACTTGGTGTGTGCTGGGGCTGGGACTAGAGTCATCCACGAATTAAGGACTTTCTTGGAGTTGAACTCCAAGTTATAACGTGTTTTGGGCGTTCAACTCCGGATCATGACGTGTTTCTGGCGTTTAACTCCAGACAGCAGCATGTACTTGGCGTTCAACGCCAAGTTACGTCGTCTTTCTTCGCGCAAAGAATGGACGATTATATATTGCTGGAAAGCCCTGGATGTCTACTTTCCAACGCCGTTGAGAGCGCGCCAATTGGACTCCGGTAGCTCCAGAAAATCCATTTTGAGTGCAGAAAGGTCAGGATCCAACAGCATCAGCAGTCCTTTGTCAGCCTCCTATCAGAGTTTTGCTCAGGTCCCTCAATCTCAGCCAGAAAATACCTGAAATCAAAGAAAAACACACAAACTCATAGTAAAGTCCAAAAATGTGAATTTAACATAAAAACTAACGAAAACATCCCTAAAAGTAGCTTGAACTTACTAAAAACTACCTAAAAACAATGCCAAAAAGCGTATAAATTATCCGCTCATCAACCACGTTTTGTTGATTCTACTAAAAACTAATTAAAACATACTAAAATCTACATGAAATTACCCCCAAAAAGCGTATAAAATATCCGCTCATCAATAGGCCCAAATCCTAGCTCACTACGTGCTCCCAAGCACCAATGGGTCATCCATTACTGCCGAGCTTGCCTTATTGGTTTGGTGCATCCTAACCGAGAAACCGGTCGACATCCCGCATGCCATTCGACAATCCATGGGGTGTATTCATGTTAAGGGAAACTTGCCCTTCCCCGCCATGGTAACAAAATTAGTCGCGGCGGCCGGTGTTCCCCGCGAGACCAAGGACTGGAGGACCTTAATTCCGGTCGAAGGTGATTTTGTTCCGACTAAAAGGTGCCTCAAACCCCCGGAAGTTACCAAGAACCTTGGCATGGCCATTCCCACTTGCAACCCTACCACCTCATCCGCACCACCAAAATCATCCGCCCAATGCCTTGAAGACCTTTACAAGAAGTTTGACCGTTACGAGCGGCACAACCAACGCCGATATGCTCACGTGAAGAAGCTTCTAAGCTTTGTCACCCCACCTATGGAGGAACCGGATATCTCCACATCCACCGCAACATCGAGCGGACATAGCGCTGACAAGGGAGATGAAGGACATTCCGGACCCGGCCACCCGTTGCGCATCACTTATAGCACAGAGGACCGTGCTAAGTTTTAAGTGTGGGGAGGTCGGCCAACCGATCTTCATATATAACACCCGAATAAACTTTTGAATCCCTTTATAGTTAGGATAGTTTGCATGATTAGGTTTTCTTTAATACCATTTGCATACCATTTGCATGATAAGTCTACTTGGTTAGAGTAATGAATTCTCTCCTAGGAAACTAAGATTTTAGGGCAACCTTACCAATTGTGATGCTAAGCTTGCTTGGAGATTGTACTTTGGAACATGGATTTTGAGTTAAGAACACAAGCAAGCGAGCTTTGAACCTTATTGCGTGGCTACATCTTATAGTCACTTACCTTCCTTCTTGTGTGCATTGTTCTCTCTCTATGATTGTGATCCTTACTTTGTTTGACTCTATATGTCCATTGTTGTATGTGTGAATGCATGTATATGACTGAGGCCATCAATTCACTTAGCCACTACCCAAATAGCCTTACCATATGAACAACCCTTGCAACTAACTTTGAGCCTACGCTTAACCCACTCATTCTTCATTCTAGCACATTACAAGCCAAGAAGCGAAAAACCATGAATGTTCCTATGTGGATCTTTGATTGGCTTAGGCTAGTGTGTGTGTGTGTCATTCAAGTATGGGAAACGGGGTGGGACATTGGTTGGGGTAAAATGATGTTTTCGTTTTATATTTTTATATTTGGGAATCGGGTACATACTCATGTGTTAATTAAATATAAGACCTTATGCATTGATATTCATGAAAGAAAAAAATGAGGAAAACAAAGAAAAAGAGAAAGAAAAATAAAACAAATGTGAAAAAAAAAGAGAACAAGAAAAAAAAGAGAAAGAAAAAAAAAGGGGACAAAATGCCCCAAAGTAAAGTTCAATAAAAGTCAATGCATATGTGTTGTAAAGCAAAAGAAAATGCATGAGTATGTGGAAAAAGTGAGTAATGGGTAGTTAGACTAGTATATAATTATATAGGATGTTATATAGGTTGGGTGGGAAGTTTAGGTTAATCAAAAGATCCAATTTTTAGCCCACTTAGCCAAATATATAAACCCACCTTGACCCTATCTCCATTACAACCTAGGAAAGACCTCATGATACATGTGCGCATGCATGTAACAATTGTCGATTGTTAGAGGAAGAACAAATTTTGGAAAAGCATGAAATAGGGGAGAACTGAGTGATCAACCCGATACACCGAGTGGATAGAGTGCAAACACTACCGGTGAGGGTTCGAAGCTCCAACCCTTGTTCCCGACTCTCATGAGCGTTCTTCATGCAAGTTGCGCATAAATGAGCAAAAAGTAAGGCATTGTAGCAGCAACCTTGGTGAATCCATAAGGAAACATTGTTTGTTTTGACAGCAAGTAATAAATGAGCTACTTTTGATCTGCATAAAACCCCATAAACTAAATTCGACCATCTGCTTAATAAGGACATATATACTTATCTATTTCATTCTATCTTCTCTTATGTTTGATGCTTGCTTGGGGACAAGCAAGTTTTAAGTTTGGTGTTGTGATGACAAGTCATCTTAGCCTAGTTTCACTAGTCTTTTTCTTTGTTTTCACTATGTCATCTTAGCCTAGTTTCACTAGTCTTTTTCTTTGTTTTCACTAGGTTTTATGCACTTTCTTGCATTCTGAGTAAGTGATTTGGAATGAAAATGCATGATTTCTTTAAATCAAACAACCACCATTTAATTGATGCTAAATCATAAGGTTTGGGCTAAAATTAATTGATTTTTAATGATTTATAAACCTTGTGAATTTGGTGATACTTTGATTGGTTGTTTTGATTAATTGTAGGTGAAGAAAAGAAGAAAACAAGAAAGCGTGCCTTAAGAAGTGTGGCTCAAGGGAAAGAAAAGTGTGGCAAAGAATATGAGGAAGTGTGGCACATGGAAGGAGGGAAGCCACAATGCTCTCCCCAAGATTCCAAGGAAGCAATGTTTCAATGCTCCGCTCACCTTGTGAGCTGAGCACAATTTGAAGCCAAGAAACAAGGAAAGGAAAAACAATGCTCAGCTCACCAAGGGAGCATTATCGGGCATTCATCAAAAGAAATTCAAGGGAATTATTTGCCAAATGCCTTCTACGAGAGTCTAACCAAGAACCAAGGGGGAGTGGGGAAGCGCTACTCACAAGGAAAATAAGCCAAGAATTAGCCAAATGCATTCCTCAAGGTTCGAACCAAGCACCTCAAGAAAGAGAAAAGAGAAAAGTGCTACTTCCCTCACAAAGAAGAGAAACCAGCGCATGCTTCCCTCAAGTTTCGAACCAATGACCTCCCTTGGAAGCTCCAATGCTCAGCTCACTTGGAGAGCTGAGCGCTACTCCTTGGTGCATCACACAAGAACTTGGCATGGGCCAAAGGAAATGAGTGCGCAACAATTTGTCACGGCCAGGGAGCAAGACGCGCACAAGGCATGCATGCAAGGCCCCAATGCTCATCTCACCTTGTGAGCTGAGTATTGCCCTGATGCCTTCCCCAGCATAGCACGCTACGCAAGGATCCCCACAAAAAGGCCTCAATGCTCAGCTCCCCACTTGAGCTGAGAATCCTCCTTGAAGAAAATTCTCCATGGGTTGAAAATTGAATTAAAAATCCAACTTAATTCATTTCTTCACCAAATCAAAAGCCCATCCAAATTCCAAAATCCAAGAATAGAAAGTGTATAAATAGAAGCTAGTTTGATTTAGTTAGACCTGGAGAATCACTTTTGAATTTTCTTTTAATTTCCATTTTCATTTTTGAACTTTTACTTTGGAATTTAGTTCTTAGAGAATTGGGAAGGAGAATTGATCTCTCTTCTTCCTTGTTTTTGCTTGAGCACTCTTTACTTTTTACTTTGGATCTTGGGTGAAGAATTGAAGAACTTCTGTTTCAATCTCACCTTGAGATTCCTTGCTTTAAATTTTCTGCATAATTAAATTTCAATTTCCATTTACTACTTCATCTTCTACTCTTTCTGCAATTTACTTTCCTTTATTTCTTTTGCAATTGTTCTTGTTGGATCAAGGAAGGATTTGAGATCTAGACTTGTTTTCTAGTCTCTTCCACTCCTGAGATCTCCAACCCTCTTTTAAATTGCTACAAATTAAGCATTGGTCACTTTCTGTTCTTAAATTTTCAAAGCATTCTTACTCTTCTGTTTGAGATCTACCTCAATTCAATTCATCTTCTACTTGTCTGTTTATTGAAATTCACTTGTTCTTGTTTAAATTCTGCAATCCCAATTCCAAATCCCTTTTATAATTTAAGCAAATTTACATTTCTTGCACTTTAAGTTTCAGCCATTTATATTTCTTGCAATTTAAGTTTCTGCACTTTATATTACTTGCACCTTAATATTCATCTTCTTTACTTTCTTTTCCCTTTAATTTACTGCAATTCTTCCCTTCTCCTTTACATTTCAAGCAATTTAGCTTTCGTTAATCACAAATACTCAACCAATACTTGATTCGCTTGACTAAATCAATCACTAAACTAAAATTGCTCAATCCTTCAATCCCTGTGGGATCGACCTCACTCATGTGAGTTATTATTACTTAATGTGACCCGGTACACTTGCCAATGAGTTTCGTGTTGGATCGTTTTCCACACATCAAGTTTTTGGCGCCACTGCCGGGGATTGAATTAGATTGACAATGATTAAGTGAAGTGGAGATCTAGATCAAGCATTTTTTTTCTTTTCTGTTTCTTTATTTTTCATTGATAACACACTAATTGTTTGAATTTTTTCTTAAGCTAACTCAAACTTCATTCTAGCAATAGATTGAAGTGTCACTGTTTTTTTTGTGTTTCTTATGTTTTGCTTGTATGACAGATACAAGAAGAGCTATACCCAACTCTCATGAACGAGACGAACGCACTCTCAGGAGAATGAGAAGAGCTGAGAGAGGGAAAAACATTGATGGAGAATAAGAGTCTGAAGAAGAATTCCAGGACATGGAGGAACAGTCAAATAATTCACCAAATCAACAAGGATGAGTAGCCAATAACAACAATAATTCACCACAAAGGAGAGTTTTGGCTTCCTATACATTTGCAAATCCTAGACATTGTGGGAGTAGCATTCTTACCCCAAATGCTAATGCAAATAACTTTGAACTGAAGCCACAGCTCATCACCTTAGTTCAAAACAATTGTTCTTATGGAGGAGGACCACTTGAAGATCCAAATCAACACTTGTCTACTTTCTTGATGATTTGTGACACGGTCAAAACCAATGGAGTGCATCCTGACATCTACAAGCTGCTATTATTCCCATTTTCTCTCAGAGACAAAGCTACTCAATGGTTGGAATCCTTCCCAAGGGACAGCATAGACAACTGGGATAATTTAGTGAGAAAGTTCTTTGCCAAATTTTACCCACCTCAGAGGGTTATTAGATTGAAGACTGAAGTACAAACATTCACACAAATGGATGCTGAACCTTTGTATGAGGCATGGGAACGGTACAAGACTCTAATCAGAAAATGTCCTCCTGAAATGTTCAATGAGTAGGAGAGATTGCAAAATTTTTATGAAGGCTTGATGAAGACTGCAGAGGAAGCTCAAAATCTCATTGATATGGTGTCTAACAACCAGTACTTCTTTGCTCACCAAAGGCAACGCCAACCATCACAAAGGAAAAGTGTGATGGAGTTGGAAGGAGTGGACACAATCTTGGCTCAAAACAAAATGATGCAGCAGCAAATTCAACAACAATTTGAGCAAATGGCCAAGAGGATTGATAGCCTCCAAGTTGCAACAGTTAACACAAGCCAACCATCAACCACATGGGGGAAAATGAAGAAACTCAAGAGGAGCAACAGCAAGAACAAGTCCAGTACATGCACAACCAAAATTCTGGACCAAATGATGTCTATGGCGATACTTACAACCCCTCATGGAAGAACCACCCCAACCTCAGATGGGAAGATAACCACAATTAGACTCAGCAGCAATGGCAAAGAAACTCAAGCCAAAACAGTTGGAAAAACACAAACCAAAACAACCAACAGAATAATAACCAAACCATATACAGAAAACCACAAAATACCTACCCCAATTCTAACCATCATCCATCCAATAACCAAGCCTCTAACCAAAACACTTACTCTCAACCCTCAACACCCCACAATCAACCAATCTTACAAGACTCACAAAGGATTACCAACTTGGAGCTCTTAATGGAAAAAATGATGAAGCACCAAGAGATAACATTAAGGAACCAGGAAGCCTCCATGAAGAATATGGAGAGGTAAATTAGACAGCTCTCTAAACAGATCGCCATTGAAAGACCATTAAGCTCACTACCAAGTGACACCATTTCTAATCCAAAAGAGGAGTGAAAAGCAATACAACTAAGGAATGGAAAGATCCTGGTGAAATATGAAGCAGCAACCAAAAAACCAAAGGAAAGTGACGAGAAACAAGATGAAGGAGAGAAAGCCAATGATGAAGATGCAACAGCAAGCAAGCAGCCTCAGAATCAGCCTCAAGAAAAGGAAGACCAGCCACCAAAATCAAGAAAAGAGAAGGAAGCAATGGGAGAGTCAACGAAGGAACAAAGGTAGGAAGTGAACTTCACACCCCCACTGCCATATCCTCAAAGGTTCAACAAGGAGACTAAGGACCAACACTTCTCAAAATTTCTTGAAGTCTTCAAGAAGTCGGAGATCAATATTCCCTTAGCTGAAGCACTTGAGCAAATGCCCCTGTATGCAAAGTTCTTGAAAGAACTTATCAACAAGAAGAGGAGTTGGCAAGTTAATGAAACCATACTGCTTACTGAAGAATGCAAAGCACTAATCCAGAAAGGACTTCCCCCTAAACTTGAAGATCCTGGAAGTTACCTTCTACCTTGCGCCATTGGTAGTATGACTATCAACAAGGCAATGTGTGACTTAGGAGCTAGTATCAATCTAATGCCTGCCTCTCTAGTGAAAAAGTTGTGCATAAAAGAGGTGAAACCAGTACAAATGTCACTAGAATTAGTGGACAAGTCAGTAATATGTCCTAGGGGTGTGATTGAGAACCTTCTAATCAAGGTAGACAGATTCATCTTCCTTGCAGATTTTGTAATCCTAGATTCAGATCAGGACGAGGGTGACTCCATTATACTAGGAATACTGTTCTTGGCCACTGCTAGGGCCATTATAGACGTAGAACAAGGAGAATTAACCCTCAGAATGCATGATGAAAGTGTCACCCTGAGTGTAATGCCAGAAACACAGTTCAGTAATGAAAAGAAGGAATATACAGAAACTGACAGAGAAAATCTGCAATGGAAGGAGGGAATCAGCAAGACAAACAACAGCTGCATTCCCAAGCAAGAGATAGATGATATAGCAGGTCAAAAAGAGGAAGAGACTATGCAAAATAATGAAAAAGTTCAAAAGGACATTGGAGTGTTAGCAACTAAGAAAAGAAATCTCAAGAAGAAGCCTGTTGTCAAAAAAGAAGGATCAACAAAAAGGGGGAAGAAAGACAAGAACAGAATCATAAAGGGATGGAAGAACAAAAAAATTCCAACAGAAGGGCTTTCCAAAGGTAACAAAGTGCAATTGGTCTATCAACAACTGGGAGCAAGTCAACAGACTGATGATTACTATACTGTGAGCAAAATACTCTCACTAGAGCATGCTGAAATAGAGCACCAAGGAACAAAGAAGAAGCTCACAATTAGAAGGGACAAGTTGAGGCATTACAGTCATCAACCACCTTAAAAGAGAGGGTCAATGTCAAGCTAGACAATAAAAGAGCGCTTGTTGGGAGGCAACCCAACCTGAGGTAGTTTTCGCTTCATAGCTATTTTAATAAAAAGGTCAATTAGCTCTATCCGTATTGCAAGGTGCTAGGTTTGGTGTTACACACCACAATAATATAAGGGAGAATGAAGAATTCTAAGTTTGGTGTTCCACCAAAATCCCATCATAAAATACATTTTCAACCCCATGCACAAAGCTAGCTCCATGCAATCGAATAAACTAGTTAACTATTCTGCTGTCTTCTAGTCATTCATTTTATTGCTTTTGAAAAAGAAGAAGATTTTGCATATAGCTAATTTGTTGCATAAGAAGCATTGGCAAGGAACTAAGTTTGGTGTTTGCACAACAAAGTAAGCTCAAGAGCCCACAGATAAAGTCTTGCAGATTAACTGAATACCTAAAGGAGTTGAAAAGCAAGCAACATTTGAGGAGTATGCAGGAAAATAGCCAACAACTTAGCGAACATCTGCATTATGACTTACAAGGAGCAAAAAGAAGGAAGAATGAAAAGCTGCAACCCAACAGGTTCTATTTATACTTGATCCTTGTTGATATGTAATGATTTAAGTCAGAAAGCCCCTTATGTCTGGCTTAAATGATTATTTACTTGCAAGTGGAGGTACATGTTGAAGAAAGCTATCTGCATAAATTTTGCTTGAAAGCCATCTGCATAATAATTGTCATCATTCATTAGCTTGAATTTTGTTTTGTTTCTCTTGCTGTTTGAATAAAAGAGAGATGTTTGACTTAGAAAAGTAATTGTTCAATGTTGCAAAAGTTAGAATGAAAGTTAGTGGTGGTATGTGTTTGATTCAATTGTTAGCTCATAGAATAATTTCTACATAATGACATGTTACTTGAAGCCTAAGCTAGTTTGCTGCTATGATTTCTCAATTAATGAAAGTCCTTTGGAAATAAAACCAAAACAAAAAGAAAAAGAAAGAAGAAAAGCCAAAAGTTGGCAAAGAAATAAGACTAGACACCAATAGCTTGGACCCTAGGACATATGCCTATGGTGTTTATGTACTAGGATATGCTTGGACAAGTAGGTTCTAAGGAGTATTTTAAAACTTGGCAACTTAGATCAACTGATTTGGGATTGCCAACTGAAAGTCCACAATAAAGAGCAACCTAGCTACAAAACATTTAGTTATCTAAAGAGCTGCTGGGCATCAATGATCCTAGGAAGCAAAAGTGAGCCATGTGTTTGTGGTGAAGAAATGTTGAGTGAAATAAAGCCAAAGGCCACCGCAACATTTGCCACCAAGTCTTCAATAAGTAATAAGCTCTTTATGCAAAAGAAAGAAGAAAAGCTAACAAGGGAAATGAGCAAAAAGTAAGGCATTGTAGCAACAACCTTGGTGAATCCTTAAGGAAACATTGTTTGTTTTGACAGCAAGTAATAAATGAGCTACTTTTGATCTGCATAAAACCCCATAAACTAAATTCGACCATCTGCTTAATAAGGATATATATACTTATCTATTTCATTTATCTTCTCTTATGTTTGATGCTTGCTTGGGGACAAGCAAGTTTTAAGTTTGGTGTTGTGATGACAAGTCATCTTAGCCTAGTTTCACTAGTCTTTTTCTTTGTTTTCACTAGGTTTTATGCACTTTCTTGCATTCTAAGTAAGTAATTTGGAATGAAAATGCATGACTTCTTTAAATCAAACAACCACCATTTAATTGATGCTAAATCATAAGGTTTGCGCTAAAATTAATTGATTTTTAATGATTTATAAACCTTGTGAATTTGGTGATACTTTGATTGGTTGTTTTGATTAATTGTAGGTGAAGAAAAGAAGAAAACAAGAAAGCGTGGCTTAAGAAGTGTGGCTCAAGGAAAAGAAAAGTGTGGCAAAGAATATGAGGAAGCGTGGCACATGGAAGGAGGGAAGCCACAATGCTCTCCCCAAGATTCCAAGGAAGTAATGTTTCAATGCTCCGCTCACCTTGTGAGCTGAGCACAATTTGAAGCCAAGAAACAAGGAAAGGAAAAACAATGCGCAGCTCACCAAGGGAGCATTATCGAGCATTCATCAAAAGAAATTCAAGGGAATTATTTGCCAAATGCCTTCTCCAAGAGTTGAAACAAGAACCAAGGGGGAGTGGGGAAGCGCTACTCACAAGGAAAATAAGCCAAGAATTAGCCAAATGCATTCCTCAAGGTTCGAACCAAGCACCTCAAGGAAGAGAAGAGAGAAAAGTGCTACTTCCCTCACAAAGAAAAGAAACCAGCGCATGCTTCCCTCAAGTTTCGATCCAAGGACCTCCCTTGGAAGCTCCAATGCTCAGCTCACTTGGAGAGCTGAGCGCTACTCCTTGGTGCATCACTCAAGAACTTGGCACGGGCCAAAGGAAATGAGCGCGCAACAATTTGTCACGGCCAGGGAGCAAGAGGCGCACAAGGCATGCATGCAAGGCTCCAATGCTCAGCTCACCTTGTGAGCTGAGCATTGCCCTGATGCCTTCCCCAGCATAGCACGCTACGCAAGGATCCCCACAAAAAGGCCTCAATGCTCAGCTCCCCACTTGAGCTGAGCATCCTCCTGGAAGCAAATTTTGCATGGGCTGAAAATTGAATTAAAAATCCAACTTAATTCATTTCTTCACCAAATCAAAAGCCCATCCAAATTCCAAAATCCAAGAATAGAAAGTGTATAAATAGAAGCTAGTTTGATTTAGTTAGACCAGGAGAATCACTTTTGAATTTTCTTTTAATTTCCATTTTTATTTTTGAATTTTTACTTTGGAATTTAGTTCTTAGAGAATTAGGAAGGAGAATTGATCTCTCTTCTTCCTTGTTTTTGCTTGAGCACTCTTTACTTTTTACTTTGGATCTTGGGTGAAGAATTGAAGAACTTCTGTTTCAATCTCACCTTGAGATTCCTTGCTCTAAATTTTCTACATAATTAAATTTCAATTTCCATTTACTACTTCATCTTCTACTCTTTCTGCAATTTACTTTCCTTTATTTCTTTTGCAATTGTTCTTGTTGGATCAAGGAAGGATTTGAGATCTAGACTTGTTTTCTAGTCTCTTCCACTCCTGAGATCTCTAACCCTCTTTTAAATTGCTACAAATTAAGCATTGCTCACTTTCTGTTCTTAAATTTTCAAAGCATTCTTACTCTTCTATTTGAGATCTACCTTAATTCAATTCATCTTCTACTTGTCTGTTTATTGCAATTCACTTGTTCTTGTTTAAATTCTGCAATCCCAATTCCCAATCCCTTTTATAATTCAAGCAAATTTACATTTCTTGCACTTTAAGTTTCAGCCATTTATATTTCTTGCAATCTAAGTTTCTGCACTTTATATTACTTGCATCTTAAGATTCAGCTTCTTTACTTTCTTTGCCCTTTAATTTACTGCAATTCTTCCCTTCTCCTTTATATTTCAAGCAATTTAGCTTCCGTTAATCACAAACACTCAACCAATACTTGATTCGCTTGACTAAATCAACCACTAAACTAAAATTGCTCAATCCTTCAATCCCTATGGGATCGACCTCACTCATGTGAGTTATTATTACTTGATGCGACCCGGTACACTTGCTGATGAGTTTCATGTTGGATCGTTTTCATTTTCAAAGCTCACCCTACACCCCCAAAACCCCCAAGGCTGGTTCATTTTCATTTTGTGGCTGAAATTTCCAAGGGAGAAAAAGAGAGAAAAGTTCTTAGTTCCAAATCTTCAAAGCTTGATTTCAAAGCTTCTTTCTCTACATGATCATATGACTTATCAAGGCTGGAATCAAGGTGAGTTGGCAGCACCATCTCCCTTTTAATTCGGTTTCAAGGAAACATGCTTAAATATGTGTTTTCTTGATGTTCTTCCTTAGGAATCATGCTTAACTTCACTTGAGGTCCAGGAAACGTGACTTTCCAGCAAGTCTAAGGTTAGAAATCACTTTCTAACGTGCTGAGGGAGATTTGGTTAGTTGAGGGTTTTGGATTTAAAGTTGTTCTTAATGTGATTTAGGAGGAAAAAGTGCTAAACGACCACCTAAAAGTCTAACTGAATTAGGAGCAGCAAAACCAGGTAGGGTGTCATGAAATTAATCTTGATTATTTGTGTTTGAGTTGTGTGAATGTTGTATGATTTGGCTGTGATAAAAATTGGTTGCATATATGATTGATTCTTGGTGAAAATTTGGTGAAATTTTGATGAAATTTGATGAAATTCAAGCTTTGAGTTCATGTTCTTGGAGCAGCTGGAAAACAAAACCCTAGGCCGTAAATTAGGGATCAATTTGTGTTAAAATCATGTAGAAAAGATGGGATTTTAGTGGCTGCTAATTTATTTTGAATTATGGTAAAAATCGTTTGCTGAAAAGACTGAAAAACGGGTAAAAACAGAGAAAGAATCTGAAGAATTTATGAAGAACATGAAGAACACTTTGAGTGTGGTGGAGAACAATGAAGAACACCTTTTTGATTCATAAAAGGGCAACTGCTCCCAATTGAATTCTTCAGAAAATTGTTGGTAATGGTGGTATAGTGGTGGTTGAAGTGCTAGGTGAAGTGGTTGATCTTCAGCCTCTTCTTCTTGTTGAGGTTGCCCTTGTGGCTCCTGAGCATGAGCTCTATGCTCCTTGGCCTTTGAAGTGGGTTAACAGCTACCACCTTGGCCATCATCTTGGTAGTTATAGGCTTGTCTTGCTTCACCATGACTTCATCAATAATCTTCTCAACCCCTGCTTCATCACATAGCCTTTAGATGATGCTGGTGAATGCCAATCTTGAGCTATCTTTGGTGCTTTTCAGTATTTTATTGATGTTGTTGGCAATCATCTCCCCAACGTTGATATTTTCTCCCTTGATTATGCTGTATATGAGCACAGCTCTTTCTTTAGTCACCTCTGAAGTGTTCGATGTGGGAATAAGAGACCTTCTCACAAAGTCTAGCCACCCTCTATCTTGGGAGCTCAAATCTCTTCTCCTCAGCTGGTTGAGCCTTCCATCCTTGTCATCAATCCACTCAAATTCAGCACGCAAATTTCATTGAGGATTTCATCAAATTCTGGGTCCTGCTGCTTGATCCTTTCTTCATAACTCCGGGTGGAGTTTATTTGTCTTACCATCAGCATTCTGTCTATGTTGGAGGGGCTATAATCAATGACCTTCCCCCTAACATAGCTCAGATATCCATAAGGTTGCCCATGTTGGGGCACTGCATTGGCATAAAATTTTCTCACCAAGCTTTCCACCACCTTTCTTAGTGGGTTGCACAAGAGCGCCCATCCTCTGTTTTCGATTTTCCGATTGATCTCGGGGTGCTCATTTCTACCATGTTGGAAGCCAACTTCGGAATGATTTACCTCTCACTCACTCAACCATAAAACTGGTTTTGGTTGAATGATGAGAGGAACTTGTATTCATTGTAGCTTGCAGAGGATCCCGAAGTTGGTTCCTTGGTCTTTCTCTTCTTTGATGATGAGGCTCTTGGTGGTGCCATTGGGTGAGAAAGGAGATGTGAGGGGTGAAGAACTTGGAAGAGGGGGTAGAGAACAAGGAGAAAAGCAAGGGTTTCCTCCATAACACCAAACTTAGGACTTGATTGTCCCTAATCAAGTAGAAGAAAAGTGAAAGAAAATAGAGAAAATGGTTCTTTTGCGTGTGAACTTTAGGGTGTGTTAAAGTGTGAAGAGTGGTGGGAAGTGTTTGGCTTTTATAGTGGTGAGAGGTGGTGGCTCGAAGGGAGGGTTATGGTGGGATTTAAAAGCAATTTATCTTTTCCCACTTGGGAAGTAGCGCCTAGCATGGGAAAAGGCGCCAACCCTTCTTTTCGTTTGATTCTCTGCATGTGTTGAGTTCCAAAGTGTAAGTGCACTTTGGCTTATTCCTTGATGAGCTATCAATCATTTGGGCCCCATCCTCTCTCCTGAAAGTAAAAACCGAAACACCATAGGTGAGAAGAACCCCTTTATATTCTTTTTTCATAACATATAATTGAAATGCATTTAATGAGTGTCCCTTGGGACACCAAACATAATTCCCTTGCATCTAATAAATTAGGTTTATCATCGGGTATTTAATGTGTTCATAAGGGTGAATTAAATTTGTTTCTTTCACATTCTTAAACTTCTTCTGAACACATTAAAATGACCTTGTATACATAGCTAATTTACTTAATGCATTCAGATTAAGAACATGATGGGCTCGCTATGTGGACATCATATGGTGGTGGTCACACCAAACTTAATCTTTGGACTTACTCTCAAAATTAATTCATTCAAAAAGGGTTGTATGCCTAGATTAAGTGGGTTAGTAGCCACACCAAACTTAGCTTTTTAGCTAGTTCCCGACCCAATCACTCATCATCAATAAGTGTGTTCATCAAATTTCATTTTCAGAAAAAGAAAACAAAGAAAAGAAAACACATTGAAGAATTATTAACTGTCAAACATTGGAACTGATATTTAAACTACCTAATCTACCACTTACAATCTACTCTTAAAAAGCAAGAGAAACAAAGGTATTAAACTAGAACTTAAACTATCTAAATTGGCAATTCTAAAACTACTTATAGAAAGCAGGAAATCAAAAGGATATGAATGTTGGGGTGCCTCCCAACTAGTACTTCTTTAATGTCATTAGCTTGACATTCCTCCATCTTTAGTTGAGGTTGTAGCTCACTCTCTGCTCCTCCAAAGAGTCTCCCAAGTAGTGTTTTTTGAGTCTATGGCCATTTACAGTGAAGGTTCTCTGAGTTTTGTCCTCCATGAGCTCTACATGACCATAGGGGGATACTTTAATGATGGTAAAAGGTCCTAACCATCGAGACTTAAGCTTCCCTGGGAAGAATTTGAGTATTGAATTGTATAGTAGCACCATTTGACCATCTACAAACTCTCTTCTTGCTATCTTTTGATCATGCCACCTCTTAGCTTTTTCCTTGTAGATTTTGGCATTTTCATATGCTTGAGTTCTCATTTCTTCTAATTCTTGCAATTGCAAGATCCTTTTCTCCCCAACAGCATCACTATCAAAGTTTAGTAGCTTGAGTGCCCAAAAGGCTTTGTGTTCAAGCTCAAGGAGTAGGTGACATGCCTTCCCATACACCAGCTGATAGGAGGTCATCCCTATTGGTGTTTTGAAGGCTGTCCTATATGCCTAAAGAGCGTCATCCAGCCTCCTTGACCAGTCCTTTCTTGAAGCTCCCACATTTTTCTCTAGGATCCGCTTTAGCTCTCTGTTGGATACCTCTGTCTGCCCACTTGTTTGAGGGTGATAAGGTGTTGCAACCTTATGTTTCACTCCATATCTCAAGAGGAGGGCTTCCAATGGTCTATTGCAGAAGTGGCTCCCTCCATCACTAATAAGAGCTCTGGGTACTCCAAATTGGCTGAAGATGTTCCTCCTAAGGAAGTTCATGACTACCTTGTTATCATTTGTTGGTGCTTAATGATTAGATTTTTGACGGTTTAGAATTCACCAATGAAGTCTCGTAACAATAACCCTTTCATACAAAAATTTGTTTGTCACAAGTGCAAACCCCTAAAATCTATAAACCGAAGTATTTAAACCTCGGGTCGTCTCTCAAAGGACTCGCAGGGTAGTGTTCTTGTTATTGGTTATGGACTCGTTTATTTTGGGGTTTTAGATAGGAAACATAAAAAGTAAATGGTAATGAAATTTTATTAACAAAACGGTCTTGGCAATGTTTGGTGATCAAGGACCTCTATCATTATCGCTAGCCACAATTAGGATAGTTGCAAGGATCAATCTCACTAAGTCATCCTCTAATAAGTAACAAAGGAAAGTCAAGTGAGCTGTATCAATCCAAATCCATAAATCCTAGCTTTCCAATAATTGAATTAATAAAGGCTAGAGTCAATGGCTATCAACTATCAATCACTTGGACATTAATAACTCAAGAAATCTTATGTTACCTTCCCAAGCCAAGAACATAAAATTCTACTCTAACATCCTTCCAAGCATTTCATCAAACACTTGGAAGGTACAAAAAAAAAGTATAGTAAATCACAAAAAGAATGAATTCTAACAACAATTTAATGCAAAGAATTAACAACAACAATCAAGAAAATCACAATTATCATGAATTACCTCAAATTGCATTATTAAAAGAAAACAAAAGAACAAGAATGTCTCAATTACAAAACCTAGAAACAAAATAAGAGAAATTACAACAAGAGAATAGGGATCGAAAGAAGAACCAAAGTGTAGCAATCACCAATTAAAGGTAGAAGTAGAAAGAGACTTGAATTAAACCTAGAGCTATGAGATCCTAATCTAACCCTAATTCCTAATCCTAATTCTAGAGAGAAATGAGAGCTTCTCTCTCTAGAAACTACCTCTAAACTAATCCTAATGTGAATGTGTGAACTAAAACTAGCTAGAATGAAAAAGATGATTCCCTCCACCTTCAATCCTTGGTCCTTTAAAGCACTTTGGCGCCAAAATTGGTTGTAACTGGGCCCCACAGCTTTCCAGAAATCGCTGGGCACATTTTCTATTTAAAATTCACGTGCAGCCTTCAGCGCGGACGCGCACGATACGCGTACGCGTCCCTGGCCGATTTAGCGATGTGCGCGCGAGCGCCTTGTGCGCGTGCGCGTCCTTTGCCGAGATAAATTCTTTGGCTTTTTGTGCTTCTCTCCACTTGCATGTTTCCTTCCTTGCTCCTTTGATCCATTCCAAGCCTATTTCATCCTGAAATTACTAGCAAACACATCAAGGCACCTTACGGAATCAAGAGAGAGTTAAAATTATCAATTTAGAGGCCTAGAAAGCATGTTTTTACAATTAAGCACAAATAAGGGAGAGATCACAAAATCATGCTAATTCATTGGCTAAATGTGAGAAAAGGTTAGCAAAATACTCTAAATTCAACACAAGATAAACCCTAAAAACGGGGTTTATTAGTGCTGCAATGGCCTCCACCCACTTAGATACATAGTCCACTGCCACTAGAATGTACTTATTTGAGTATGAAGTGGGGAAAGGACCCATGAAGTCAATTCCCCATACATTAAACAGCTCAAGTTCTAGTATGAATTGCTGTGGCATTGACAAAGAGAACTTTTGTATGGTTTGGAACCGATCAAAAGCAAGAATCAATTTGTTCGTAGCATAGTTCAAACCAACAATGAATTCTCTTAATCAAATGTTTACAAATTCAAATTCTAATTAACTAAGAGTATTTAAACCTCGAGTCGTCTTCCCTAGGAGTTGCAATGAAGTGTTCATCATTGGCTATGGAAGAGAGAGCATGGGAATTGGGAGAGCAAGATAGGCAAGTAATGTAAATAGCAAGAAAGTAAATGATCATGCAAGAAATTAAAAGAAAAGCAATTAAAAGAGAATTTAAATACTAAAAAGAGCTCTTGGTGAGAGTTAGGGAGTTTATGTTTCCTATCCTAGTTGTGGACCACAAACATGGCAATTGTGTGGAATCAATCCAAACTAGTCAATCCTCCTTGAGAATTAGTCAAAAGAGTGTAATTGATCCCAATCCATAAGTCCTAGTCAACTCACTAATTAACTTAGTAAAAGACTAGTGTCAATGGAAACCAAACCAATTAACTATTCTCACACAATGCAGAAGGGACATTCACAACTCAATTCCACCCAAACATCCAATTTCTCAACCAAGAGTGTGAGAACTTAACATGCAAGAAATTAAAAGTCAAAAGCAATAAAAGTTAAAGCAAATAAAATTAAAGTGCAAGAAACCTCTTGGCAAGTAATTGAGAGCTAAGGTCACCTATCCTAGTCATTATCCACAAACATATGATGATTATGAAGAGTTAATCCTACTTAGTCAACCTTACATCAAAGATAAGTCAAATAGGCATAGTTAATTTCAATCCCTAAGTCTTATGTCAACACTAGGGGTCACATAGAGTCAAGGGAAACTAAATTAACTAACTACTCTAATATATCAAATAATAATGGACATCAATGACTCAAGGGACACCAAAGACAACAATTCCAAGCCAAGAGTAGAGAAAAACTATGTAAAAACTAAGCCAAACATTTTATCAAACACTTGGTGTGCATGGAAATAAAATAATATTAAATTATAATAAAATAAATACTAAAACTACCATAACAACTAGAGAAAGCAATAAATGACATGAAAACATAAATTTGCATTAATTGAAAGTAAAATGTAACAAGAGTGTTATAAAACATAAAAATGGCAAAATAAAAGAAATAACAAAAGAGATGAAGAAGATAAAGGTGCAATAACAATAAATGACAAGGAAAAGTAAATAAAAACAAGAACTAAAAGTAGAAATTACAAGAAATTAAACTAACAAACCCTAATTCTAGAGAGAGGGCGAGCTTCTATCTATAGAAACTAAGAGAAAACATCATAAAAACTAAATCTAATTGCCCCCCTTCATCCATCCTTAATTTGGCCTTAAATAGTTTCAAAAATGAGTTGGATTGGATTTTGCGGGTCCAGAAATTGCCCCCGGTGGTTTCTAATTAATGAGGTCATGTGCAGGGACCTGTGCGGATGCACAGATGTGTGCGTCCGCACACTTGGCTTAAAGTTGACCTGTGTGTACGCATAAGTACCTATGTGTATGCACACTTAGACTTATGTCCACTATAGCAAATTGGATATCATTTTGAAGCCCCGGATGTTAGCTTTTCAATGCCGTTGGAACCGCCTCATTTGGACCTCTGTAGCTCAAATTATGACCAATTTGGTACAGAGAGGTCAGGGTTGGCAGCTTTCCAAATCCTTCATTTCTTGAATTCTTCCCTTTTACATGCTCTTTTCCTCACTTCTTCAACCCATACTTGCCTTGAAAATCTGAAAATCACTTAACAAATACATCAAGGAACCAAATGGGATTAAAGTGAATAAAATTGATTAAATTAAGCACAAAAGAGCATGTTTTCATTTTCTAGCACAATTTAGGAAGAAATATCAGAAGCATGCTATTTAGGTGAATAAATGTGGGTTTTTGTGATGAAATCCACTCAAATCAAACCAAAATATATCGTAAAATATGGACTCATCAAAATCCCCCACACTTAAATAATAGCATGTCCTCATGCTAAACACAACCAAAGGAGATGAATGAAGGGGTAAACATCTTATTGAATGCAACTATCTATATGCATGCAAGTATGTATATACTATAGATACCTATATATACTATAGTATCCTATTAAATTGGTGAAAAAAAATAATTAAACTCCCAAGCAAGTATATAGACATATAGGGCCAAGCAAAGAATTAGTTCAATGCAAGCAAAATCTAAGGAATTGATTCAAGACATAAAAAATGAAGCAACTTGCAAGAATGCATGATAAGAAGTATGGAACATAGAATTGAGTAATTGAACCCTCACTAGGTGTGTATACACTCTAATCACTCGGTGTCTAGGGTCAAATCACTCGAATCTCCTTTCAATCAAGCTTTCAAGGATTTTCTTTTCATCTAACAATCAACAAACAAGTGATGCATGAATGCAATTATCATGAGGACTTATTGGGGTTGTAATGGGGTTAGGGTAAAGGTGGGATAGATATGGCCAAGTGGACTAAAATGATTGAATCCTTGATTAGTTTAAGTTCTCACTCAACCTATATCAACCAAATCAAACACAAGATGCAATCTAACTTCCCGTCATACTTTTTATACACATTCATGTATGCTTTTCTCACAAAACATCTCATATGCAATTCTTTATTCATTTCTTTTCACTTTAAGGTGACTTTTGTACCCTTTTTATGATGAAGAGTTTTTTTTTTTTTAGAATTACATATGGTTAAGTAAATACCTAAGTTGAACATTTTCTTTTACTACCAAAGTTTTCCAAAAGATTCCCCCACACTTAAATGTAACACACTCCTTCAACCTAAGCTAATAAAGGATGCAATCCAAGGTAATTCATGGTTTCCGCTTAGGGTTGTGATATGCTAAAATCAAGAATAATGGGGTAAACAAAGCTCAAAGGGGTTAACAATGGTAGATGCAAGGGTAGGTCCATATGGGTGAGTGAGTTTAATACAAAAATAGCCTCAATCATGCTAAGTACATTCAAAACATCAAACGTTGGAAATAAAGAATCAAGCAAAACCAAGATTACAATCATAGAAGGAGCATAGTACACAATGAACAAGAATAGTGGTTAAAATGTGTAACCACTCATTAAGGCTCAACAACTCACAAGGTTGCTGATGCCAGGGCATCTTGGCCAGTTTCACTAGCCTTTTCTTTACTATTTTTAGGTAGTTTCATGCATTTTCTTAGGAAATAAGCAGGTTTTGGGTTAATGAAAACTTACACCTTGATTCAAGCAAACATTGTGAACTTTACATGATTTTATGAGAATAATGCATGAGTTGAATGCCAAGTTATATAATGCAAGCTCTCATGACCTGAAACAAAGCTTTGATGCACCCTGTTTGAAGCATAAAAGAACCACGTTAGTAGCCACGTTAGTATCACTAACGTGACCATTAATGTGGAAAGGGAGCAAGCTTGCAACGTTAGTGGTGAAGTTATCACCACTAACGCCTTCGAAAGCCATCACAACCCATATTAGTTGCCACGTTAGCTACACCAACGTAGGAACTAACATGGAAGGAAAAGGAAGCTCCAACGTTAGTGGTAAAGTTAACACCACTAACGTTGCAAAGGCCACACATAACCACGTTAAGGGCCATGTTAGTGCTACTAACGTGAATTCTAACGTGAAGCAAAGACAAAAACCACCAACGTTAGTGACACTAACTTTGTCACTAACGTTGGACCAGGCCAAGATTACCTGTGTTAGTGGCCATGTTAATGCCACTAACGTGAAAGGTAACGTGGAGCAAGGAATGAAATGCCAACATTAGTGACACTAACTTTGTCACTAACATTGGAGATGGCGAAATACACCTACGTTGGTAGTCACATTAATGCCATTAACGTGAGCACTAACGTAGAAGAGAAAGAATTTTGTAGTGTTAGTGACAAAGTTAGTGTCACTAACGCCTTCGTGTCATGGCATGCCTACGTTAATGGTCACGTTAGTTACACTAACGTGGACCACTAATATGGAAAAAAGGGCAAGAATGTAGCGTTATTGGCAAAGTTAGTGCCAATAACGCTAGCGAAGGATAGAAAGGCTATGTTAGTGGTCACATTAGTGCCATTAACGTTGGGGTTAACGTGGCTCAATTGGGTTGGGACGTTAGTGACAAAGTTAATGTCATTAACATCTTCAAACCAGAAATTACACTTAACTTTAACGCCACTAATGTCCTGACTAACTGCATACCATGCCTAAATCACTCTTTTTCTGCAAGCAAAGCTGAGCCCACTGAAGACTGTAACTGCTTCAACTAAAGATGAAAGGCCCATATCCAAGACTTGAAAAGCTAACTAGAAGATCAGAAGAGTAGTATATATATGGGTAGTTTTGAACTAGAAAGGAGGTTGGCATTATTGGAAGCTACACTCTGTATATTTTACTTTACCTGCAATTTCTAGTTTAATTGAGAATGCACTTTTCTTTCTTGTTTTCCATTCCCAAAGCTATAAACAACTAAACCCATTTTCATTGGGTTAGGGAGCTCTGTTGTAATTTGATGGATCAATTATAGTTTTCATTCTTCTTCCTCTTTCTTTTCTTTTGATTTTACTAGAAAAATTTCGGTCTTCAATCAATTGGTTGGTTATCTTGGAAAAGAGACTCTCCATAATTGGATCTCCTCTGAGCCTTGGAAGAGGAATGAGGAGATCATGCTATAAATGCTTTCTCATGTTGGACCAAATTGGGGTTTGGATGGATATAGTGACATATAATCCTACCAACACTTTGATTTGGAAATACATATGGTATAATCAGTGACCAAACTTCATTTCTTCCCTTGAGCAATTAAATCAAGGAATTGGGCAATTGTTCAAGCTTAGAGAGATTGGGTTGCCAAGGAATTGGGATCCAATCACCTAAGATTGCCAAGGAGATCAATGAATGCATTGATTGAAGAAGAGATGAAGATGAACTTGATCCGGAGAATGCAACATCTCCTAAGCCCAATGAATTCCCCATATCTGATCTTACCCATTCTCTTTACTTTCTGTTATTTACTTTCATGCTCATCTCCCCGACTTCCCATTTAAGATTCTGCAACTTTACATTCCATGTCATTTATCTTTCCTGCATTTAAGTTTCTGCAATTCTCAACTCAATTTGGCTTAGCTTGACTAGAACACTCCTCTAATTAAAATTGCTCGACCAATCAATCCCTGTGGGATTTGACCTCACTCTATTGTTAGTTATTACTTGACGATAATTCGGTATACTTTCCGAGGGAAATTTGTTGAGAGACAAGTTTCCGTGCATCAAGTTTATGGCGCCGTTGCGGGGATTGATTTTGTATCGACAATGATTAAATTAGAGGATAACTAAATTGAGTAATTTTTTTGTTTCAGTTATTTTGTTTCTGTCATTTACTTTCAATCTCAACCATTTTCATTTATTATTTCCTTTTGTTTTATTTTCTCAGTTAATTCACAACTCTGTCAACTAATCCACTATCTGTTTGATAAATTGCTTCACTCACACTAACAGTAACCTTAACAAGAGTGATTTCTTCACTTTTCTCTTGCTTGTGTAATCTGCTAATTGTATGACAGGTAGAAGAAGATGAGCTTCAACCTCCTTTGAATTTGAACCTGAGAGGACCTTCCTTAGATTAAGGAGAGAAGGAAGAGGGAATAGGGTTGTTGGTACTGAGGAAGAAGAGGAGGATTTTGAGACAGACATAGAGGAGAACATGGAAAACCACCGTGAGGATGAGACACTCAACCATGCAATAGAAGGTCCAGCAGATCATGCTGGGCAGGAGAGAAGAGTTTTAGGCTCTTATATTAATCCAAATCCAGAAAAATGTAGAAGTAGCATCCAAAATCCAACCATACATGCCAATAACTTTGAATTGAAGCCCCAGCTCATCACCCTTGTCCAAAACAACTGTTCATTCGGAGGAAGTGCCCAAGAAGACCCCAATCAACATTTAACCACCTTCCAAAGAATATGTGATATTGTGAAGTCTAATGGTGTTCATCCTGACACCTATAGATTGCTTTTGTTCCCCTTTTCACTCAGGGACAAAGCATCCAAATGGTTGGAATCCTTCTCGAAGGAGAGTTTAACAACCTGGGAAGATGTGGTGAACAAGTTCTTGGCAAGATTCTATCCTCCTCAAAGGATCAACAGGTTGAGAGCTGAGGTACAAACCTTCAGGCAACAAGATGGTGAAACTCTCTATGAGTTATGGGAGTGGTTTAAGGACTTAACAAGAAGATGCCCACCAGACATGTTCAATGAATGGGTGCAACTGCACATTTTCTATGAACGCTTGTCTTACGAATCAAAGAAGGCAGTAGACCACTCTTCTGGGGGATCTTTAAACAAGAAGAAGACCATTGAATAAGCCATAGATGTCATTGAGACTATAGCTGAGAATGACTACTTTTATGCTTCTGAGAGGAGCAACACTCGAGGAGTAATGGAGTTGAACTATATGGATGCACTGCTAGCTCAAAACAAGATAATCACCAAGCAATTGGCTGACCTTACCAAGCAGATAGAGAGGAACCAAGTTGCAGCAGTCACTACCCCACCACCAGCTCAAGAAGGAGTGAATACGAAGGAAGGAGGTGACTAGGAACAAGCCAACTATGTTGGAAACTCACCCAGACAATCACATAATTCATACTCCAAGACCTACAATTCCAGTTGGAAGAACCATCCAAACTTTGGGTGGGGAAATTAACAAGACCAAAGCCAAGATCAAAGACGTCACAGCCCCAACAATAATGCAACATACCAACATTCCACACAGAGATCATATCAACATCCACCCAACAACACTTCTCAGCAACCATATCAAACCCAAAATGGCCAGTCTCAACCCTCTAACCTCAACCCACTATCACCATCCGAAGATAGACTTTCTAGAATTGAGACCTTGCTTGAAGGCATATGCAAGGAAGTTCAAGACAGTAAAGCATTCCGGGAAGAAGTACGATCCAATATGCAAAATCAAGATGCTGCCATCAAGAAACTGGAAACACAAATCAGCTACCTATTCAAGCAAATTCCTGGCCACAGCATTTGTAACAACACTAATGCAAACCCAAGGGAGGAGTGTCAGGCTATCACTCTCAGAAGTGGAAAAGAATTGAAGGAGCCCTCCAAATAACCACAAGAGAAGAACACGGATGGAGGGGGAAAAGGACAAGAGAAAGTTCAAGCCACCACTCCCAACTCACATCTAGAAGGAGAAGTGCTGAAGCCATATGTTCCAAAAGCCCCGTACCCTCAGCGATTGAAGAAGAATGGAGATGATAGCCAATTCTCACTATTCTTGGAAGTTTTCAAGAGACTACAGATTAACATACCCTTTGCTGAAGTAATAGAGCAAATGCCGCTCTATGCTAAGTTCTTGAAGGAATTGATGACCAAGAAGAGAAGTTGGAAGAACAACGAGACTGTGGTACTAACCAAAGAATGTAGTGCCATCATTTAGCACAAGTTACCCCAGAAATTGAAGGATCCTGGGAGCTTCCAAATCACTTGTGTCAAAGGGGAAATCATAGTGGAAAAGGCTTTGTGTGATTTGGGAGCCAACATAAATCTAATATCCTTAGCAATGATGAGAAGAATGAGGATTGAGGAGGCCAAGCCAACAAGAATGGCCCTACAATTGGCAGACCGATCATTCAAGTTCCCTCATGGAATAATGGAAGACTTGTTGGTGAAGGTGGGAGATTTTATCTTCCCAGTAGACTTTGTAGTGTTGGATATGGAGGAAGAAGCCAAGGCCTCTATCATTTTGGGAAGACCATTCTTAGCTACTGCCGGAGCCATCATTGATGTCCAAAAGGGTGAACTTACCCTTAGGCTGCATGATGAGAAGATGGTATTCAACGTATTCAAGGCCATAAGCTACCCACAAGAATCACTGGGAGAATATATGAGGTTGGATTCCGTGGAAGTTTTAGTACAAGAGACTCTGGAAGAGGAAGAACTTGAGGGGGTGATAGAAGAAGAGGAACCCACATCGAGTGAAAAGGCTGCAACAGCTAAAGTTTTTATTCAGGGCACACTAGAAGAAAAGAATGAAGAAAAAGAAGCACCTAAACTAGAACTGAAGGCACTACCACCCACTCTCAAATATGCATATTTAGGAGATAATGAATGTTATCTAGTGATCATAAACTCAGCTCTCAGCCAAGAACAAGAGGAGGAATTACTCCAAGTGTTGCAAAAGCATAAAGACACCATTGGATGGACCCTTGCTGACTTAAAGGAAATCAGTTCGGCTATACGCATGCATAAGATACTGTTGGAAGATGATGCCAAACCCTCCATTCAAAACTGAAGAAGGCTGAATCCAATCATGAAAGAGGTGGTGCATAAGGAAGTCATGAAGCTATGGCAGGGAGGGGTAATCTACCTGATAAACCACTATTTCATGGTTTATCTTGTGCTCAATTGAGTGGTTTTTATCAACTCTTTACCCACTTATTCATACTATTTGCATGGTTTTACTTTTTCTTTTCGAATTTTGTGCTATGATTGAAAATATGATTCTTTGGACTTTAATTTTGCTATGTTTAATCCTCTCTTATTACCATTCGATGCCGTGATATGTGTGTTAAGTGATTTTAGAGTTTATAGGGTAGGAATGGCTCAGAGGATGGAAATGAAGCATGCAAAAGTAGAAAGAATACAAGAACTTAAAAAGAAATTGCTAAGCTGTCCAGCCTGACCTCTTTGCTCTTAAACGGTCATAACTTGAGCTACAGAGATCCAAATGATGCGGTTCTAATTGCGTTGGAAAGCCAACTTCTGGGACTTCGATTTGATATATAATTTGTTATAGCGACGTGAACGCATGCTCCATGTGGATGCGTCGCAGTGACGAAAATCAGTGTGGCAGATTTCACCCCCAGCGAAATCTGGGCTATTTTCGGCCCGGTCTCAAACCCATAAAACACAGATTAAAGGCTGCAAAGTGGGGGAATGAAGGGGGACGACTCATAAATCACTTTTCATAATTTAGATGTAGTTTTTAAAGAGAGAGGTTCTCTTCTCTCTCATAGGTTTTAGGAATTAGGATTTCTCTTAGTTTTAGGATTTAGGATTATTTCTTCTTCATCACAGGTTCAATGTTCCTTTTATTTATTTTTCCAATTTAGTTTATGAACTCTTTATGTTTAGATTTGAATATTATATTTAATATAATTTGAGGTATTCCAGATATAAGATTGTTTTCTTTTATTTATGTTATGATGCTTTCGATTTATCCAAATTATTCTTATTCAAATAGATTTTCTTCCCTTTTGGCTTTGGTTGAGTAACTGGTAACACTTGAGTTATCAAAATCCTTGTGATTGATAATTGTTATTTTTGTTAATTGATTTGAATTCCAATAACTCTAGTCTTTTCCATAGGAATTGACTAGGACCTGAGGAATCAAATTGATTCATCCACTTAACATACCTTCATAGTTAGAGGGTGACCAAGTGGGAACAAAAGCCAATTCTCATCACAATTGATAAGGATAACTAGGATAGGACTTCCAATTCTCATACCTTGCCAAGAGTTTTGTTAGTTATTATTTTAACAACTTGTTTATTTTACATTACCTGTTTCCTATTTCAAAAACCCAAAAATACTATTTTCCATAACCAATAATAAATCATACTTCCCTGAAATTTCTTGAGAAGACGACCCAAGATTTGAATACTTCGGTTTATAAATTTTATTGGGTTTGTTACTTGTGACAACCAAACGTTTGTACGAAAGGATTTTCTGTTGGTTTAGAAGCTATACTTACAACGCGATTATAATTTTAAAATTATTTACCAATAGAAAATCCGATCGTCAAAATGACGCCGTTGCCGGGAAATTGCAAACCTGTGCCTTATTATTGGTTATTGTAAATAATTGCTTTTTAATTGATTTTTTTTCAAAAATTACAAAAAAAATTCAGATTTTTATTTTAATATTTTTATCTTATCTTATCTTAGTTTTAGATTTCAAAATTCAAATCTTTTTCAAAAATCATATCTTTTTCAAAATCTTATCTTATCTTATTTCAAAATCAAAATTTCAAATTTCAATATTTAAATTCCAAAATTCAAAATTCAAATTTCAAAATTCAAATTTAAAATTTTTAAAATCAAACCTATTCAAAATTTAAACCTTTTTTAAATTCTTTTTTGTTGTTAATATTTCTAGTTTTAGGAGTTTATTTTCATTAATTTTTATTAGTTTTATTTTTATTTTCTCTTACTACTATGAACTCTCACCCCTTTGGCTATGAGTCTAGTTACAATTATGTTGCAGGAAGAGGAGATTACAATGAGAACATGCATCAAGGTTGGGACAATCAAAGATGGGAGGAGCCATAAGGATTTGATCAACCCTCATGGCAACAACCACCTCCAATGGACTATCAACAACCATTATGTGATGCATATCAAGGCAATGGCTATGGTGAGCACTCCTTTGATTATCAACAACCACCACCATATGCCTATGAACCCCCCCTCAACATGACTTTGGACAACCATACTCACAAGCCCCTTTTCGCCATTCACCTTCGTATAACCCTGACCCTCAACCACCATACCAACCACCTTATGAGCCATATGAACCATATATAGAACCACCCCAATTCTAACCCAATTACTCCCAAGAACCACCACCTCAATATTCACCATCTCCATATCCATCAATCCAAGAGCACTATGATCCTACTTATGATAGCCGAGCGTAACAAGAGTCAAAGGATCGTTTCAAGGAGACAATGGATCGACTCAATGCAACCATTCAACAACTGGGCCAAGTGATAAGCTGACTAGACTTTCGACATCTGGACACTCAAGGAACTCCCATGGCTTCATGTGGAGAACCTACTGAAGAACGCAGCATGAAGGAAAAGCTAGAAACTCCGGTGGATAATGAGCAGCATGACTTTGTATTGGAACAATTGGAGGAAGCCATAATCGTTAAAGAGGAAGAAGTGGTCGAAGACTTAGGAGATGCAGAACCTCCATGGGAAAGCTCAGTCATAGAACCCCCTTTGGAGTTTGAATTTGTTGTTGAGGACGGTGTACAACCTCCAAGGCATATCCTGGTTGAATATGGGCTACTGGAGACGGATGGTCAACTTAGAGCTCTTTGTGGCATTAAGAGTAAGAGGAAGATGATTAGTGGTTGGAGTTGTCATGCAAGGTTCAACATGGTTGTATGCTCCAAGTTGAAATGCAAGGTTTGGTGTAAAGCTCAATTGAATGGGTCTAGGAAGCTGTTTGGATTCCTTAGTGAGAATTTCAATTGCATGCCACTTGGATGGAATCATGATAATCAACAAGAAGACAGGTGCAAAAGCAAGGTTTGGGACCGTAGAATTCAGTTTAGCAATCAAAACTATTGGGGCCTTGTCACTTGCTTTAACTTGCTTGAAGGCTTTCTACGCCTAGTTTGGGATCTCGGAGGCTACTGGAATTCCAAACATTGGTGGAGATTTTTGGATGAATACAAGCACAAGCCACCATAATAGGGAGCTCATCAAATGTCCAACTTAAGGACTTTAACCAAAAGTGCTAGGTGAGAGACAACCCACCATGGTATGATCGTTTCTTTTTCAATTATAATTTTATTTAGTTTTGTTTGTTTTTGAGTTTTACTTTATTTTATTGAACTTGGAATTATTCATAACATCTGCATCAGCATCTGCATACTGCATTCTGCATTTTGCATAAAAAAAAACACATGCAACGCGTAAGCGTCGATGACGCGTCCGTGTCACAAGTGCATTAGGAAAAAAATGAAAAGTGAATAGAGAGTGACGCAAAAGTGTGGCTGGAGGCGTGCCTTTGGCACAAATACGCCCACGTGACCGCGTCGCTAACGCGTACGCGTCGTTTGTGAAATAGCCTCCCTACGTGTCCACGTCACCCACGCAAATGCGTGGCCCTGTAAAATCGACATAAATGGGTGCATGACAGAGAGTTATGATGGAGTAGGGCTAGACTCGTGCTAGAAGCACAAGCCCTACCACCCAAACGCGTGCCTCACGCGTCCGCATAGTTTTTCAAAAAATGGCCACTCACGTGATCGCGTCACCCACGCGAAAGCATCACCCAGATTTTTGGCAAAGTGAGTTTGAAACAAAGAGTTGCGCGAACGCGAGGCTGCACTCGCGCCAATCACACAAATCAGGCCACGCGATCGCGTGTCCCACGCGTCTGCGTCACCTGACCTTATCGCACACCACGCAACTGCGTTACTCACGCGTTCACGTTGCCTCCGCCGCACAACTTATCCAGATCAGCACCAATTATCTTCTCTTTTCTTTTCTAATACTAACTTCTTCTATCTTTTCTTCTTTCTTCTTTCTTTCTTACTTTACCTCTTTAACTTCTCATCCCTCTTTACTTCAATTCTATTTTACTTAATTTATTTGCATATTTCATGCATTGCATTTTAATTTTGTGCATATTTTTCTTTTTCTTTCTAAATTTATTATTTTTCCATTGGTGTTACTTGTTCATATTCAACTGTTGCGTCTTTTCTGGTATTATTTTGGTGCCTAGTAACTTGTTTTACACTTTGGATGATATTATTTATCTATCAATGTCAATCTTTTAAGATCCTTGTATTCCTTTTGTATTGACATGAATTTATATTGTCTTTCAATATCTACTATCTCTTCCCCATTGTTGTAATTTATGCACTATTGATATGCCATTTGCTTCTACTATTTTCTCACTTGCATGTTGTAGCTACCATGTAACTGAGACCCTTATTATTTGGCATTAACACCCGTATTTTATTATTTTTCTATCTTTGTTTCTGGGTTACTTTTCTTCTTTTCCTCTTCTTTCAGGATGGCCACCGAGGAAGGGGAAAGGAGAAGCTTCTATATGGGGTAACAAACAAGTCCATCTGCACAATTTTTAGAGAAAAGCATCAGTTGTAGTAGCCCGTCCACTTGCACATCTCAGCATGCACCGAGGACGGTGCAATCTTTAAGTGTGGGGAGGTCGATACCGACTTCCATGGGTTAGTTAATTCATATTTTAATACCAATTTTAATTTTCTTTGTTAAATTAGTTGTTTGGTGCACGAAATTATGATACACAATGGCACCAACAACTTGTACGCACAATTGTAATCTTAACTCATTTTCACATCTTCACACAACTAACCAGCAAGTGCACTGGGTCGTCCAAGTAATAAACCTTACCTGAGTAAAGGTCGATCCCACGGAGATTGTCGGCTTGAAACAAGCTATGGTCACCTTGTAAATCTCAGTCAGGCAGATTCAAATGGGTTATGGAGTTTTCATAATTAAAAGGTAAATAAAACATAAAGTAAAGATAGAGATACTTATGTAATTCATTGGTGAGAACTTTAGATAAGTGCATAAAGATGCGTTGTCCCTTCTAAATCTCTGCTTTCCTATTGTCTTCATCCAATCCTTCATACTCCCTTCCATGGCAAGCTGTATGTTGGGCATCACCCTTGTTAATGGCTACTTCCCGTCCTCTCAGTGAAAATGGTCCAAAATGCACTGTCACCGCACGGCTAATCATCTGTCGGTTCTCGATCATGTAGGAATAGGATTTACTATCCTTTTGTGTCTGTCACTATGCATTACACTCGCAAGTTTGAAGCTCGTCACAGTCATCCCTTCCCAGATCCTACTCGGAATACCACAGACAAGGTTTAGACTTTTCAGATCTCAGGAATGGCCACCAATAAGTCTAGCTTATACCACAAAGACTTCGATCTTTCAGAATGGAGGCTTAGAGATACACGCTCAATCTTAAGTAGAACGGAAGTGGTTGTCAGTCACACGTTCATAGGTGAGAATGATGATAAGTTTCATGGATCATCACATTCATCAGGTTTGAAGTGCGAGTGAATATCTTAGAATAATAATAACCTGAATTGAATTGAAAATAGTAGTAATTGTATTAATACTTGAGTAACAACAGAGCTTCACACCTTAATCTACGGTGTGTAGAAACTCCACCGTTGAAAATACATAAGTGGTCTGGAGGTCCAGGCATGGCCGAAACGCCAGCCTCCTCAAATATGGGAATGTATCCATAATTGTCTCTATGATCCGAAGATGAAAATACAATAGTAAAAGGTCCTATTTATAATGAAACCAGCAACTAGGGTTTACAGAAATAGGTAAATGATGCAGAAATCCACTTCCGGGCCCACATGGTGTGTGCTTGGGCTGAGCATTGAGCTTCACACGTGTAGAGACTTCTCCTGGAGTTAAACGCCAGCTTTTATGCCAGTTTGGGCGTTTAACTCTAGCTTTTATGCCAGTTCTGGCATTTTGACGCCAGAAAAGGGTAGAGAGCTGGCGTTTTGACGCTATTTTACATCGTCAAAACTCGCACAAAGTATAAACTATTATATATTACTGAAAAGCCTAGATGTCTACTTTCCAAAGCAATTGAGAGCATGCCATTTGGAGTTCTGTAGCTCCAGAAAATCAACTTCGAGTGCAGAGAGGTCAGAATCCAACAACATCTGCAGTCCTTTGTCAGCCTCTGAATAAGATTTTTGCTCAGGTCCCTCAATTTTAGCTGAAAAATACCTGAAATCATAGAAAAACACACAAACTCATAGTAAAGTCTAGAAATGTGAATTTTTCTTAAAAACAAATAAAAATATACTAAAAACTAACTAAATCATACTAAAAACTATATAAAAAATAATGCCAAAAAGCGTATAAATTATCCGCTCATCACAACACCAAACTTAATTTGATGCTTGTCCCCAAGCAACTGAAAACAAAATAGGATAAAAAGAAGAGAATATACAATGAATCCCATAGTATCAATGAAACTTAGTCCTAATTAGATGAGCGGGGCTAGTAGCTTTTTGTTTCTGAACAGTTTTGGCATCTCACTTTATCCTTTGAAATTCAGAATGATTGGCATCTATAGGAACTTAGAATTTCAGATAGTGTTATTGATTCTCCTAGGTTAGTATGTTGATTCTTGAACACAGCTACTTTATGAGTCTTGGACGTGGCCCTCAGCACTTTGTTTTCTAGTATTACCACCGGATACATAAATGCCACAGACACATAACTGGGTGAACCTTTTCAGATTGTGACTCAACTTTGCTAAAGTTCCCAGTTAGAGGTGTCCAGAGTTCTTAAGCACACTCTTTTTACTTTGGATCACAACTTTAACCACTCAGTCTCAAGCTTTTCACTTGGACCTGCATGCCACAAGCGCATGGTTGGGGACAGCTTGATGTAGCCGCTTAGGCCTGGATTTTATTTCTTTGGGCCCTCCTATCCATAATGCTCAAAGCCTTGGATCTTTTTTACCCTTGCCTTTTGGTTTAAAGGGCTATTGGCTTTTTCTGCTTGCTTTTTCTTTTTCTTTTCTCTCATTTTTTCGCCATATTTTTTTCTCTCTCTTTTTTTTTGTTTTTTTTCACTGCTTTTTCTTGCTTTAAGAATCAATTTCATGATTTTTCAAATTATCAATAACATTTCTCTTTGTTCATCATTCTTTCGAAAGCCAACAACTTTAACATTCATAAACAACAAGATAAAAAATATGCACTGTTCAAGTATTCATTCAGAGAACAAAAAGTATTGCCACCACATCAAAATAATTAAACTGGTTTCAAGATAAAATTTGAAATCCAAGTACTTCTTGTTCTTTTATAATTAAGCACATTTTTCATTTAAGAGAGGTGAAGGATTCATGGAGTTATTCATAGCTTTAAGACATAGACACTAGACACTAATGATCATGTAGTGAAGACACAAACATAGATAGAACCTACAACATAAAGTCAAAAACAGAAAAATAAATAGACAAGGAGATTAAAGAATGAGTCCACCTTAGTGAGGGTGGCGTCTTCCTCCTCTTAAAGAACCAATGGTGCTCTTGAGCTCCTCTATGTCTCTTCCTTGCCTTTGTTGCTCCTCCCTCATAGCTCTTTGATCTTTTCTAATCTCATGGAGAATGATGGAGTGCTCTTGGTGTTCCACCCTTAATTGGTCCATGTTGTAACTCAAGCTTTCCAAAGAAGTGTTGAGTTGCTCCCAATAATTGTGTGGAGGAAATTGCATCCCTTGAGGCATCTCAGGGATTTTTTGATGAGGGACTTCCTTATGCTCTTGTTGAGTGCCATGAGTGGGCTCTCTTATTGTGTAGTCAAATGCTCTATTACTGAGCTATGGACCCTTGAGATGAATCTCTCCATCTCCCATGACTCAGAGGTGGAGGCAGTTGCCTTCCCTTTCCTCTTTCTTGAGGTTTCTCTGGCCTTAGGTACCATAAATGGTTATGAAAAAACAAAAAACAATGCTTTTACCATACGAAACTTAAAATATTTGCTCGTCCTCGAGCAAAAGAAGAAAGAAAGATGTAGAAGAAGAAGAAAATGGAGGAGATGGAGGGTGTATAGGGTATAAGGAAGTGATTGGTGAAGGGTACTTGGGGAAGAGTGTTGTAGAAAGGTGTAAAGAGGAGAGAGAGTGAGTTGAGGTTGGTGGGGATCCTGTGGAGTCCACAGATCCTGAAGGGTCAAGGAATTCTTCATCCCTACTCCAATTGGGCGTTCGAAACTCCTTAGAGTACAATTTTGGCGTTTAAACGCTAGTCTGCTGCCTTGTTCTGGAGTTTAAACGCTAGCTTTCCTTCCTATTTTGGCGTCTAAACGCCAGTTTGTTGCCCTGTTTTGGCATTTACACGCCAGTCTGGTGCCCTATTCTGGCGTTTAAACGCCCAGAAAGATGCCAGATTGGGCGTTTAGACGCCCATTTTGCTACCCTTACTGGCTTTTAAATGCCAGTAAGTCCTTCATCCAGGGTGTGCTGTTTTCAATGCTGTTTTTTATTTTTTTTCTTTATTTTTGTAATTGTCTTTGTGACTTCACATGATCATCAACCTAAAAGAAAACAAAATAATATAGATAAAATTAAAATAAAATTGGGTTGCCTCCCAATAAGCGCTTCTTTAATGTCAATAGCTTGACAGTGAGCTCTCATGGAGCCTCGCAGATGATCAGAGTATGGTTGAGATCTCTCAACACCAAACTTAGAGTTTGGTTGTGGCCTCCCAACACCAAACTTAGAGTTTGAATGTGGGGGCTCTGTTTGACTCTGTATTGGGAGAAGCTCTTCATGCTTACTCTCCATGGTTACAGATGGAGAACCATGAGTCTTTACTACAAGGCATTCTTCATTCGCATGAAGGATCAACTCTCCTCCGTCAACATAAATTACAGCTCTTGCTGTGGCTAGGAAGGGTCTTCCAAGGATGATGGATTCATCCTCATCCCTCATAGTGTCTAGGATTATGAAATCAACAGGAAAGTAAAGGCCTTTAACCTTCACTAGGCAGGAAAGTAAAGGCCTTCAACCTTCACTAGCACGTCCTCTACTAGTCCTTACGCCTTTTTCACAGATTTATATGCCATCTCCAATGAAAATTTGGCAGCCTGTACCTCATAGATTCCCAGTTTCCCCATTACAGAGCTTAGCATCATGTTTATCCCTGACCCCAGGTCACATAGAGCTTTTTCAAAGGTTATGGTACTGATGATTGGATTTTTGATGGTTTAGAATTTCACAAATGAATTCTCGTTGCAAGTATAGTTCCTAAACCAAGCAATAATCTTTTCATACAAAAAGTTGTTTGTCACTAAAACAAACCCCTAAATTTATAAACCGAAGTATTCAAACCTCGGGTCGTTCTCCCTAGGAATTACAATAAAGTGTCTTGTTATTGGTTGTGAGTTATTTTGGGGTTTTTGGATAAGAAGCATGAAAAGTAAATGACAATGAAAATAAACTAACAACTATAAAAGGCTCTTGGCAAGGTATGAAAATTAGAAGTCCTATCCTAGTTATCCTTCTCAATTGTGATGAGAATTGTTCATTGCTACCACTTAGTTAACCCTTACTAAATAAAGGAAAGTCAAGTGGATGAATTGATTGAGCCACAAGTCCTAGCCAACTCTCAAGGAAAGACTAGCTTTAGTGCACTCCAAACTAATTAGCAATCTCTCCAATTACCAATCAACAAAGGAATTAGATAACTCAAGTGTCACTAATTACCCTACCTAGGCCAAGAGGAACAAAATCTATACTATATTTAGAAGAGGAATTTCAACAAACACATAAAAGGCAATAAAAGTAAACAACATAAATTGCAAGAATTAAAGAGAGATCTAATTACAAATGCAAGAGATCAACAATAGACAAGCAAAGGAGAACAATTATTATGAATTACCTCTTATTGAATTGAAAGAAAATGGAAGGAACAATACTAGATCTACAACAAAATACAAGAACAACATAAAGGAAATTACAACAAAAGAATAGAAGAAGATGAATGTAGCAACAAAGAATTGAAAGGTAGAAGTAGAAGAAGGCAAAGATTAAAACCTAGATCTAAGAACTAATCCTAATCCTAATCCTAGACAGAAGTGAGAGCTTCTCTCTCTAGAAACTACTTCTAAAACTAAATTAATGAGTGAAAATGAACTAATCTCCCTTTTGCTCTTCAATCCTTGGCTTTAAATAGTAGTTTAGGCGCCAAAGTTGGTTGGAATTGGGCCCCACAACCCTTGAGAATTCGTTGGTCACGTTTTCATTAAAAAATCATAAACCAGCACCGACGCGTACGCGCACAGCACGCGTATGCGTCCATGGGATGATTCGCAGGTGCGCGCAAGCACCAGGTGCGCGCGCGCGTCCATGGGCGAGTTCAACTTCTTTGACTTTTCATGATTTCTCCACTTTGCATGCTTTCTCTCTTCACTCCTTTGATCCATTCCTAGCCTTCTCAATCTGAAATCACTAACAAACATATCAAGGCATCTAGTGGAATCAAAGGGAGATTAAAACCATCAAATTAAGTGTTGAAAAGCATGTTTTCACATCTAAGCACAAATAAGGAGACAATCACAAAAGCATGCTATTTCATTGAATTAATGTGGGTAAAAGGTCATAAAATCCCTTAAATCAAGCACAATATAAACCCTACAAATGGGGTTTATCAGGTACCTATGGTACAGGGTATTAAGAATTTACTAGGGTCCTGTTTCTTTTGTTTTTTTTTTTACATAGAACAAAGCATCAATGTTGCCAGCTATCACGCCTTCTGTGCGTACAGACACAGGTCCGTGCGCATGCACAGAAGCAAAAAGAGAGGGGTGTGGTCGCATAAGGAGCACAAATGCTCCCAATAGAGGAGGCACAAGCTGGTGTGTGCATGCACAGGTGGGTGCGCGCGCACAGAACGCGAAAGTCGGGGTTGTGTATGTACACACAGGTGTGTGCGCATCCACATACTTTATTTTTCTCAAAAAATTGTAGTGCTCTAAGGCACCAAACTTGACACCCAAAATAGATTTTCAACCCAAAACATATTATTCATCAAAAACACATCATCTAAACTAAAATCTAGGCAAAGTAAGCTTGAAATTTAACTAACCTAAGCTATATACAAAAGATAAAATGCAATAAATTGAAACTATGTACAAAGAGAGGGTTAAAAAGGTGTTACCAAACACTTTTATTTAATGTCTTTAAGTTTAGACAATTGGGAAAGCTTTAATCTTGTGCTTGTATTCATCATAGAGCTTCCAACAATGCTAGAATCTCCACAATTCCCAATTGATTGCACCAAACTTGGATGGAGTGTTGGTACGCAAAATCGTGATCTCACACACTTTCTTCACAACTCTGCGTAGTTGATCAGCAAGTTAACTGGGTCATCCAAGTAATACCTTACGTGAGTAAGGGTCGATCCCACGAGATTGTCGGCTTTAAGCAAGCTATAGTTATCTTGTAAATCTCAGTCAGGGAGATTTGAATGGTTATGGGATTTTCATAATTAAAAGACAGATAAAACATAAAATAGGATAGAGATGCTTATGTAATCCATTGGTAGGAATTTCAGATAACCGTATGGAGATGCTTTGTTCCTTTTGAATCCCTGCTTTCCTACTGCCTTCATCCAGTCATGCGTACTCCTTTCCATGGCAAGCTGTATGTTGGAGGATCACCGTTGTCAATTGCTACTGTCTGTCCTCTAAGTGAAAATGGTCTGTCTACGGGTTACGTAGGGCTAATCATCTGTCGGTTCTCACTTGTGTTGGAATAAGATCCAATGATCCTTTTGCACACTGTCACTGCGCCCAGCACTCACGAGTTTGAAGCTCGTCACAGTCATCCCATCGCAAATCCTACTCAGAATACCACAGACAAGGTTTAGACTTTCCAGATCTCAAGAATACTGCCAATTGATTCTAGCTTATACCACGAAGACTCTGATCTCACGGAATGGAAGGCTCTATTGTCAGGAGAGGCAATCGTCCATCGTAAACCAGGAACCCAATAGATATGAATTCAAGCTTTTTTTCAAGTAGAACAGTAGTGGTTGTCAGGCATGCGTTCATAAGTGAGAATGGTGACGAGTGTCACTTTATCATCACATTCATCATGTTGAAGTGCGAATGGATATCTTAGAACAAGAATAAGCTTGAATTGAATAGAAAACAGTAGTAATTGCATTAATTCATGAGGAACAGCAGAGCTCCACACCTTAATCTCTGAGGTGTAGAAACTCCACCATTGAAAGTACATAAGTGATGAAGGTCCAGGCATGGCCAAATCGCCATGCCTCACAAATAAAATGAAACAATAGAAAAAGGGTTCAAATACCTGATCCCAAGATCAAAGATGATCAAAAGATGAAATTACAATAGTAAAAGGTTCTATTTATAATGAACTAGTAACCTAGGGTTTACAGAAATAAGTGAATGATGCAGAAATCCACTTCCGAGGCCCACTAGGTGTGTTCTTGGGCTGAGCATTGATTCTCCTAGTTTAGTATGTTGATTCTTGAACACAACTACTTTATGAGTCTTGGCTGTGACCCTAAGCACTTTGTTTTCCAGACACATAAGTCCAGAGCTCTTAAGCACAATCTTTTGCTTTGGATCACGACTTTAACCACTCAGTCTCAAGCTTTTCACTTGGACCTTTATGACACAAGCACATGGTTAGGGACAGCTTGATTTAGCCGCTTAGGCCAGGATTTTATTCCTTTTGGGCCCTCCTTTCCATTAATGCTCAAAGCCTTGGATCCCTTTTACCCTTGCCTTTTAATTTAAAGGGCTATTGGCTTTTTCTACTTGCTTTTTCTTTTTCTTTCTTTTTCTTTTTTGCCATTTTTTTTGCAAGCTTTATTTTTTACTATTTTTTCTTGCTTCAAGAATCAATTTCATAATTTTTTTTCAGATTATCAATAACATTTCTCCTTTTTCATTATTCTTTCAAGAGCCAGCAATTTTAACATTCATAACTTCACTATAAAAAATATGCATTGTTTAAGCATTCATTCAGAAAATAAAAAGTGTTGCCACCACATCAACATAATTAAACCAATTTCAAGATAGAATTCGAAATTCATGTACTTCTTGTTCTTTTGCAATTAAAACAATTTATTTAAGAAATGTGAATATTATTCATAGCTTCAAGACACAGACACTAGACACTAATGATCATGTAATAAAGACACAAACATAGACAAAACATCAAGCATAAAAATAAAAAATAGAAAAATAAGAACAAGGAGATTAAAGAATGGGTCCACCTTAGTGATGACGGCTAGTTCTTTTTCTTGAAGATCCTATGGAGTGCTTGAGCTCCTCAATGTCTCTTCCTTGCCTTTGTTGCTCTTCCCTCAAGGTTATTTGATCCTCCCAAATTTCATGGAGAATAATGGAGTGCTCTTGGTGCTCCATCCTTAGTTGCTCCATATTGGAACTCAAATCTCCCAAAGAGGTGTTGAGTTGCTCCCAATAGTTGTGTGGAGGAAAATGCATCCCCTGAGGCATCTCAGGGATTTCTTGATGAGGGACTTTCTCATGCTCTTGTTGAGGTCCATGAGTGGGCTCTCTTGTTTGCTCCATCCTCTTTTTTGTGATGGTCTTGTCCTCTTCAATGAGGATGTCTCCTTCTATGACAATTCCAGCTAAATTGCATAGGTGACAGATGAGATGAGGGAAGGCTAACCTTGCCAAAGTGGAAGTCTTGTCAGCCACCTTGTAGAGTTCTAGAGGTATGACCTCATGAACTTCTACTTCTTCTTCAATCATGATGTTATGGATCATGATAGCCCAATCCATAGTCACTTCAGATCGGTTGCTAGTAGGAATGATAGAGCGTTGGATGAACTCCAACCATCCTCTAGCCACGGGTTTAAGGTCAGGCCTTTTTAGTTAAACCGGCTTACCTTTAGAGTCTCTCTTCCATTGAGCTCCTTCTACACATATGTCCATGGGGACTTGGTCCAACCTTTGATCAAAGTTGACCCTTTTAGTGTAGGGGCGTGCATCTCTTTGCATTGTTGTTGTTGGGTTCGGCCATGTCTGTTTTGTCTGCTTCCTTTTAAAAAATTTTTGTCAGGTCCTCTTTAGAGTATTGTGCTTTAGCTGCTCTTAGCTTCCTCTTCAGAGTCCTTTCAGGTTCAGGATCAGCTTCAACAAGAATGCCTTTATCTTGGTTCCTGCTCATATAAAAGAGAAGAAAACAAAGAGAGTATAGAATCCTCTATGTCACAGTATAGAGATTCCTTGATGTGTCAGAGGAAAAGAAGAACAGAAGGATGAGGTAGAGAGAAGAATTCGAACTTATAGAAAGGAAGGGGGTCCGAATTATTAAAGGAGGATAAGTGTTAGTGATTAAATAGAAAGAGATGGGAGAGAGAGAATTTTTGAAAAAATTTTTAGAAATAAAAAGAGATTAGAATTTAAAACAATTAGTTAATCAAAAAGAATTTTGAAAAAGAGGTTAGTGACCTTCGAAAATTAGAGGTGAGAGAAGTAGTTAGGTGGTTTTGAAAAAGATAAGAGGTAATGAATTTTGAAAAGATAAGTTAGAAAGAGATTTTGAAATTAGAATTTAAAAAGATGTGATTTGAAAAAGATATGATTTTAAAAGATATGATTGAAAAGATATGATTGAAAAACAATTTAAAAAAATATTTGATTTTTAAAATTGATGACTTGACTAACAAGAAATTAACAGATATGATTCTAAAATTTAAATATTGAACCTTTTTTAACAAGAAAGTAACAAACTTGAAATTTTTTGAATCACATTAATTGTTAGCAAGGATTTTCGAAAATATTAAAAGAGAAATGAAAAATATTTGATTTTGAAAAAGATATGATTAATAATAGAGGATATGAAAAAGATAAGATTTTGAAAAATTAGTTTTAAAACTTGAAAAATTGAAAAAGATTTGAATTGAAAACAAAATTACCTCCCTGGTGTCATCCTGGCGTTAAATGCCCAAAATGCTATCCATTCTGACGTTTAACGCCCATAATGCTACCTCTTTGGGTGTTAAACGCCCAGTGAGGTACCCTAGCTGACGTTTAAACGCCATGAATCCTTCCTTACTGGGCATTTTGAACGCCCATATTTTTCTCTGTGATTTCTCTGCTGTATGTTCTGAATCTTCAATTCTCTGTATTATTGACTTGAAAAGACATAATTTTGAAATTTTTTTTTTGAATTTTTAATGATGAGAGAGAAAAAAACAGAATGAAATTAAACATGAAAAACTAAGATCAAAACAAGGAATGCATGCAAGAACACTTTAAATGTCAAGATGAATATCAAGAACACTATGAGCATCAAGAACACATTTTTGGCAATTTTTAAGAAAAGAAAGACATGCAAGACACCAAATTTAGAAATTTTTCTACTAGAGACACTAACAATTTGAGAATGCACATGAGAAACAACAAAAGACACAAAACAAGAGAATTTAAAGATCAGACAAGGAAAATCATCAAGAACAACTTGAAGATCAATGAAGGACACAATGCATATATTTTCGAAAAATGCAAGAAAAATAAAAACATGCAATTGACACCAAGCTTGAAATTTGACACCAGACTCAAACACGAAACATAAAATAATTTTTTGGTTTTATGATTTATGAATTTTTTTGTATTTTTTTTCGAAAATTATTTTGAAAAAGAAAATAAGAAACTCAAAATTTTTAATAAGAATTTCAGGAATCATGCAATGTTAGTCTAAAGCTTTAGTTTAAAAAGATTAGACATGGCTAGCCAAGCTCTAGCAGGACATTACATACAACAGCCAAATTAATGGGAATCAACTAGCTCCTGTGATGATAAAAGCATCATCTGAAACTCTAGAATTCATTCTTAAAAATTCTGAAGGAAAATAGAAATAAAAAAGAAAAATACATAATCTAAGCAACAAGATGAACCGTCAGTTGTCCAAACTCGAACAATCCCCAGCAACGGCGCCAAAAACTTGTTACGCAAAATCATGATCTCACACACTTTCTTCATAACTTTGCGTAGCTGACCAGCAAGTGCACTGGGTCGTCCATGTAATACCTTACATGAGTAAGGGTCGATCCAATGAAGATTGTCAGCTTGAAGCAAGCTATGGTTATCTTGTAAATCTCAGTCAGGCATATTCGAATGGTTATAGGATTTTGAGAATTAAAAGACAAATAAAACATAAAATAGGATAGAGATACTTATGTAATTCATTGGTAGGAATTTCAGATAAGCGTATGGAGATGCTTTGTTCCTTTTGAATCCCTGCTTTCCTACTGCCTTCATCCAGTCATGCGTACTCCTTTCCATGGCAAGCTGTATGTTGGGGGATCACCGTTGTTAATGGCTACCGTCCATCCTCTCAGTGAAAATGGTCTGGCTACGGGTTACGTTGGGTTAATCATCTATCAGTTCTCACTTGTGTTGGAATTATATCCAATGATCCTTTTGCACACTGTCACTGCGCCTAGCACTCGCGAGTTTGAAGCTCGTCACAGTTATCCCATCCCAGATCCTACTCGGAATACTACAGACAAGGTTTAGACTTTTCGGATCTCAAGAATGCTGCCAGTTGATTCTAGCTTATACCACGAAGACTTTGATCACACGGAATAGAAGGCTCTGTTGTTAGGGGAGGCAATCATGCATCGTGAACCAGGAACCCAATTGATATGCATTCAAGCTTGTTTTTAGGTAGAACGGAAGTGATTGTCAGGCACACGTTCATAAGTGAGAATGGTGATGAGTGTCACTTGATCATCACATTCATCATGTTAAAGTGTGAATGGATATCTTAGAACAAGAATAAGCTTGAATTGAATAGAAAATAGTAGTAATTGCATTAATGCATGAGGAACAGCAGAGCTCCACACCTTAATCTATGAACTGTAGAAACTCCACCGTTGAAAATACATAAGTGATGAAGGTCCAGGCATGGCCAAATGGCTATGCCTCCCAAATAACATGAAACAATCGAAAAAGGGTTCAAAGACCTGATCCCAAGATCAAAGATGATCGAAAGATGAAAATACAATAGTAAAATGTTCTATTTATAATGAACTAGTAACCTAGGGTTTACAGAAATAAGTAAATGATGCAGAAATCCACTTTCGGGGCCCACTTGGTGGGTGCTTGGGCTGAGCATTGAAGCTTTCACGTGCATAGGCTTTTCTTGGAGTTAAACACCAGCTCTGGCACCAGTTTGGGCGTTTAACTCTAGCTTTTATACCAGTTCTGGCGTTTAACGCCAGAAAAGGGTAGAAAGTTGGCATTAAAACGCCAGTTTGCATTATCAAAACTTAGGCAAAGTATGGACTATTATATATTGCTGGAAAGCCCAAGATGTCTACTTTCCAACGCAATTGAGAACGTGCCAATTGGTTCTCTGTATCTCTAGAAAATCCTTTTCGAGTGTAGGGAGGTCAGAATCCAATACCATCTACAGTCCTTTTTCAGCCTCTGAATCAGAATTTTGCTTAGGTCCCTCAATTTCAGCCAGAAAATACCTGAAATTATAGAAAAATATACAAACTCATAGTAAAGTCCAGAAATGTGTTTTTTGCATAAAAACTAATAATTATATACTAAAAACTAACTAAATCATACTAAAAGCTACCTAAAAACAATGCCAAAAAGCGTATAAATTATCCGCTCATCAAGTGTCCAACAAGCTATTAGCTCCCAACAAGAAAAACAAAAAGCAAACAAGAGATGCATATTTACAATGGCAAATAAGAAGCAAGATATTCACATACTAACATATTTACAAAAGCCAAAAACAAGCAAGCAACATATATTCAATCAACCGAAAAGCAAACTATTTACAATATTCACAATATGTACAATAGGCAAAAACATACACCATTGCAACTCCCTGGCAACGGTGCCAAATTTGACAGAGAGAACTTTTGTATGGTTTGGAATCGATCAAAAGCAAGAATCAATTCGTTGGTAGCATAGTCCAAACCAACAATGACTTCTCTTAATCAAATGTTTACAAATTCAAATTCTAATTAACCGAGAGTATTTAAACCTCGGGTCATCTTTTCTAGGAGTTGCAATTAAGTGTTCATCATTGGCTATGGAAGAGAGAGCATGGGAATTGGGAGAGCAAGATAGGCAAGTAATGTAAATAGCAAGAAAGTAAATGATCATGCAAGAAATTAAAAAGGAAAGCAACTAAAAGAGAATTTAAATACTAAAAATAGCTCTTGGTGAGAGTTGGGGTGTTTATGTTTCCTATCCTAGTTGTGGACCACAAACATGGCAATTGTGTGGAATCAATCCAAACTAGTCAATCCTCCTTGAGAATTAGTCAAAACAGTGTAATTGATCTCAATACATAAGTCCTAGTTAACTCACTAATTAACTTAGTGAAAGACTAGCATCAATGGAAACCAAACCAATTAACTATTCTCACACAATGCGGAATGGACATTCACAACTCAATTCCACCCAAACATCCAATTTCTCAACCAAGAGTGTGAGAACTTAACATGCAAGAAATTAAAAGTCAAAAGCAATAAAAGTCAAAGCAAGTAAAATTAAAGTGCAAGAAACATCTTGGCAAGTAATTGAGAGCTAAGGTCACCTATCCTAGTCATTAACCACAAAGATATGATGATTATGAAGAGTTAATCCTACTTAGTCAACCTTACATCGAAAATAAGTCAAATAGGCATAGTTAATTTCAATCCCTAAGTCCTATGTCAACACTAGGGGTCACATAGAGTCAAGGGAAACCAAATTAACTAACTACTCTAATATATCAAACAAGAATGGACATCAATGACTCAAGGGACACCAAAGTCAACAATTCCAAGCCAAGAGTGGAGAAAAACTATGTAAAAACTAAGTCAAACGTTTTATCAAACACTTGGTGTGCATAAAAATAAAATAATATTAAATTGCAATAAAATAAATTCTAAAACTACCAAAACAAGAAAGTAACAATAACAACTAGAGAAAGCAATAAATGACATGAAAATATAAATTTGCATTAATTGAAGAAATGGCAAAATAGAAGAAATAACAAAAGAGATGAAGAAGATAAAGGTGCAATAACAATAAATGACAAGGAAAAGTAAATAAAAAAAGAATTAAAAGTAGCAATTACAAGAAATTAAACTAACAAACCCTAATTCTAAAGAGAAGGGGGAGCTTCTCTATTTAGAAACTAAGAGAAAACATCATAAAAACTATTCATACCCTGGGTCGAGATGTCCGACTCGAGACGATCGACGACAAGCCAACCGGCCTCTTCAGGTCCGAACTATCCAACCTCTTCTCCAAGAGCTCGGCCAAATCACCAGGAGAGCCCAAAAAAGGCCCAAACAGAGGAACACAACCCAAATCCAAAGGCAGCCTAAGCCTATAGAGATAAGGGTGGTTCCCTTGAAGATAATATGACTTCAAAGATAAGTTAAGATACCTATCTTATCCCCAGAAAGATCATTCCACCCTATTATAAATACACTGGAGCACCCAGGTATAACTCATACTCTGATTCTACTAAAAAACCTGCTTAATACCCTTGCTAACATAAGCATCAGAGTCCCTTGTAGGTACCACCACCCTCCAGTAATGAAGGATTAGTAGCACCACCAAGTCCATCAAGTCAGACATAACAGCTCCGGCCAGTACAGAAGATCTCGTCCGAGATCGATGGTGCACGAAATTGCAATCACACTTTTGCAATCCCGCACAACTAACCAGCAAGTGCACTGGGTTGTCCAAGTAATACCTTACGTGAGTAAGGGTCGATCCCACGGAGATTGTCGGCTTGAAGCAAGCTATGGTTATCTTGTAACTCTTAGTCAGGATATCAATAATTATTAGGGTT
>NC_029777.3:54282806-54283126 GCF_000817695.3 Arachis duranensis | reverse complement strand
TATCTTCTGAATCTCTGCTTTCCTACTGTCTTCTTCTTCAAGCACGCAAGACTCCTTCCATGGCAAGCTGTATGTAGGGTTTCACCGTTGTCAATGGCTACCTCCCATCCTCTCAGTGAAAATGTTCATAAGCATCAGGTTGGAATAGAATCCAGTGATTCTTTTGCGTCTGTCACTAACGCCCAGCCTTCAGGAGTTTGAAGCTCGTCAAAGTCATTCAATCCTTGAATCCTAGTCAGAATACCACAGACAAGGTTTAGACCTTCCGGATTCTCTTGAATGCCGCCATCAATTCTAGCTTATACCACGAAGATTCCAAT
>NC_029777.3:54282511-54282726 GCF_000817695.3 Arachis duranensis | reverse complement strand
GTTGTCAGGCACACGTTCATAGGTGAGAATGATGATGAGTGTCACGGATCATCACATTCATCAGGTTTAAGAACAAGTGATATCTTAGAATAGAAGTAAGCATGATTGAATGAAAAACAGTAGTAATTGCATGAATCCATCAAGACACAGCAGAGCTCCTCACCCCCAACCATGGGGTTTAGAGACTCATGCCGTAGAAGATACAATGAGAAACA
>NC_029777.3:54281994-54282245 GCF_000817695.3 Arachis duranensis | reverse complement strand
CCAGTTCCAGCGTTAAACGCTGGGAATTCTGAAGCTGATTTGCAACGCCGGTTTGGGCCATCAAATCTCGGGCAAAGTATGTACTATTATACATTTCTGGAAAGCCCAGGATGTCTACTTTCTAACGCCATTGAGAGCGTGCCAATTAGGCTTCTGTAGCTCTAGAAAATCTACTTCAAGTGCAGGGAGGTCAGAATCCAACAGCATCTGCAGTCCTTTTCAGCCTCTGAATCAGATTTTTGCTCAGGACC
>NC_029777.3:54277938-54281949 GCF_000817695.3 Arachis duranensis | reverse complement strand
AAATACCTGAAATCACAAAAAAACACACAAACTCATAGTAAAGTCCAGAAAAGTGAATTTTAACTAAAAACTAATAAAATTTTACTAAAAGCTAACTAAAACATACTAAAAACATACTGAAAACAATGCCAAAAAGCGTATAAATTATCCGCTCATCACAACACCAAACTTAAATTGTTGCTTGTCCCCAAGAAATTGAAAATCAAAATAAAAAAGAAGAGAATATACTATAGACTCCAAAATATCAAGGAAACTTAGCTCCAATTAGATGAGCGGGACTATTGGCTTTTTGCTTCCGAACAGTTTTGGCATCTCGTTTTATCCTTTGAAGTTCAGAATGATTGGCATCTATAGGAACTCAGAACTCAGATAGTGTTATTGATTCTCCTAGTTAAGTATAATGATTCTTGAACATAGCTATTCTATGAGTCTTGGCTGTGGCCCAAAGCACTCTGTCTTCCAGTATTACCACCGGATACATACATGCCACAGACACATACTTGGGTGAACCTTTTCAGATTGTGACTCAGCTTTGCTAGAGTCCCCAATTAGAGGTGTCCAGGGTTCTTAAGCACACTCTTGTTGCCTTGGATCACAACTTTATTTCTTTCTTTTTCTTCTATCTCTTTTTTTTCGTTTTTTTTTTGAATCACTGCTTTTTCTTGCTTCAAGAATCAGTTTGATGATTTTTCAGATCTTCAATAACAGTTCTCTTTTTTCTCATTCTTTCAAGAGCCAACAATTTTAACATTCTTAAAACAACAAATTCAAAAGACATATGCACTGTTCAAGCATTCATTCAAAAAACAAAAAGTATTATCACCACATCAAACTAATTCAACTAGTTTCAAAGATAAATTCGAAATCCTGTACTTCTTGTTCTTTTGTGATTAAAGCACTTTTCATCTAAGAGAGGTGATGGATTCATAGGACATTCATAGCTTTAAGACATGAATTTTAAATTTTATTAATTATGAATTAAGAACAAGATTCAAAAATAGATATAAGATGAGACTAGTAAGAATAGAAAACAAAAAATTTAAATAGGCTCCTAATGATAGAGATTATCACAGAGTTAGGACTCAACAACCTTGATTTTGAGAAGTGGATGCTCCCTCAAATTGAGGAGAGAACTTTTGGCGTTTCAGTTCTTGAAGTTCACGCCCCTGCTTCTCTTGTTCCTTCAGCAATTTGCAGAGCATGCAGTTCTGATTCTGCTGTTCTTCCTTAAGTTGCTACATAGTTTCTTGCAACTTGGTGATAGATGCTTCTAGGCTGGCCCAGTAGTCAATTTCAGGAAATTCAGGGAGGAACTCCTGCGCCCTCTTTTTGATAGAGTTGTCTTGCATTTGTCCTTCCATTGACTTCTTGGTGATTGGATGTTTAATGGGTATGAATTCATCTACTCCCATCTTTACCCCAGCCTCTTTACAGAGCAAGGAGATAAAGCTTGGGTAAGCCAGTTTGGCTTCAGTGGAATTCTTATTTGCAATTCTGTAGATCTCACAAGCAATCAGATGATGAACCTCCACTTCTTTTCCAAGCATAATGCAATGAATCATCACTGCTCTTTTGATAGTGACCTCAGAACGGTTGCTAGTGGGCAATATGGAACGCCCAATAAAGTCTAGCCAACTTCTTGCAATTGGTTTGGGACACCTTTTGAATTGGTTATCCACTTAGTTCCAGGGAGGCATATGTCCTCTAGAACTTGATCCAACCCTTTATCTGCTCTCACTATTCTCCTATTAAAGGATTCAGGATCATCTTGCAGTTGAGGCAATTTGAAGATTTCTCTTATTTTGTCCAGATGAAAGTAGATAACTGGTGGACGAAATTGTGATCACTATTCTCTTTAAGTTGTTTGTCTTTGTATGAAATCATTATTATGGCACTGGTTGAATTCACAACTCCATTCAACTAACCAGCAAGTGTACTGGGTCGTCCAAGTACCATATTTCTTCCAACCTTTATCTCAGGATTGGTTAGAACTTCCCATCCTCTGTTTCGAATTTGCTCTTGGATCCCCGGATATTCATCTTCTTTTAGGTCGAATTTGACTTCCGGGATCACTGACCTCAGACCCATTATTTTGTGATAATGGTCTTCATGTTCTTTGGTTAAGAACTTCTGTTGATTCCAAAAATTCTTTGGATTATTCTCTTTCTTTCCTCTTAAATTGGTTTGTTTTCCCTTAGGAGCCATGATCTTGATGAATCTTGAAATGTGTTTATGTAGAAAAGTATGGATCAAAAAAGGAAAGTTTGAAAAAAATTTAATCGGAAAGCAAAATCTCAGTCCCCCACCTTTCTAGCATTAAACGCCCAGAATGGTATCCATTCTGGCGTTTAACGCCCATTTCTTGGCCATTGTGGGCGTTTAACGCCCAGCCAGGTGCCCTGGCTGGCGTTAAACGCCAGAATTCCCTTTGTCACTGGGCGTTTTGCTAAACGCCCAGGATGCTGCACACCACCATTCTGGGCGTTTAACGCCCAAAATGGCACCTTTACTGGCGTTAAACGCCCAGAATGGTGCCCATTCTGGCGTTTAATGCCCAAAGTACCCCTTACTGGCATTTTTTTCCCCAGTAAGCTCTTTTTCTCTGCTTTTTGCACTGAATCCTTCTGTAACTCTGTGAATTCCTTCATTTTTGATACTTGCCCCTTGCAGAAATAAAACATATAACCTGCTAATGACTAGGTTGCCTCCCAGCAAGCGCTTCTTTATTGTCTTTAGCTGGACCTTCACTGAGGATCATTCCAGCCTCAGTTTTGAGCATTCCAGCTCAAAATCATTCAAGTCTCAGTTTTGAGCATTCTTGCTCAAAATTGTTTTCAAGATAATGCTTGATCCTCTGTCCATTAACAATGAACTTTTTGTCAGACTCAGTATCCTGGAGCTCAACATATCCATATGGTGACACTCTTGTAATCACATATGGACCCCTCCACCGGGATTTAAGCTTTCCTGGGAACAATCTGAGCCTAGAGTTAAAGAGCAGAACTTTTTGTCCTGGCTCAAAGACTCTGGATGACAACTTCTTGTCATGCAACTTCTTTGCCTTTTCCTTATAAATTTTTGCATTTTCAAAGGCATTGAGTCTGAACTCCTCTAACTCATTTAGCTGGAGCAATCTTTTTTCACCAGCTAACTGAGCATCCATGTTTAGGAATCTGGTTGCCCAATAGGCTTTATGTTCCAGTTCCACGGGCAGATGACAGGCCTTCCCATACACCAGTTGGTATGGAGAGGTTCCTATAGGAGTCTTGAATGCTGTTCTGTATGCCCACAGAGCATCATCCAAACTCTTTGCCCAATCCTTTCTTCGGGCTATCACAGTCTGTTCTAGGATTCGTTTTAGCTCTCTGTTAGAGACTTCAGCTTGCCCATTTGTCTGTGGATGATACGGAGTTGCCACTTTGTGGCTAATTCCATATCAGACCATAGCAGAGTATAGCTGTTTATTGCAGAAATGAGTGCCCCCGTCACTGATTAGTACTCTGGGAACACCAAACCTGCTGAAGATGTGTTTCTGGAGGAATTTCAACCTTTAGTGGCTGTTCGCTCACTTCCAAAATGTCCTCCATACTGTGATCCATGGCAATGCCATAGGATCCTCTGTGCTTCTTCTCTGGGTACACATCTGCGGATCATTCCGTCTACACATCTCTTAAAGAGATATGGCTCATCCCATAGGTAGTACATGGCATCTGAAATTAATTTCTTTCTTTGCACTCTGCTGTACTCCTGGGGTATGAACCTCACAGCTTTATAATTTGCAATATCTGCAAACCATGGAGCTTCCTGAATGGCAAAGAGTTGCTCATCTGGGAAAGTCTCAGAGATCTCAGTAGAAGGGAGGTATGCCCAAGCTACTGGTTTTATTCGGGACAGATGATCAGCTACTTGGTTCTCTGTCCCTTTTCTGTCTCTTATTTCTATATCAAACTCTTGCAGAAGCAACACCCATCTTATAAGCCTGGGTTTTGAATCCTGCTTTGTGAGTAAGTA
>NC_029777.3:54276964-54277792 GCF_000817695.3 Arachis duranensis | reverse complement strand
GTAATTCTTCTGTGCATCATTTAGAACACGACTGGCATAATAAATGACGTGCAGAAGCTTGTTATGCCTCTGTCCCAACACGGCACCAATGGCATGGTCACTGGCATCACACATTAGTTCGAATGGCAATGTCCAGTCTGGTGCAGAGATAACTGGTGCTGTGACCAGCTTAGCTTTTAGGGTCTCAAATGCCTGCAGACACTGTGTGTCAAACACAAATGGTGTGTCGGCAGCTAGCAGATTACTCAGGGGTTTAATAATTTTCGAAAAATCCTTTATAAACCTTCTGTAGAATCCTGCATGCCCCAAAAAGCTTCTGATTGCCTTAACATTGGCAGGTGGTGGTAATTTTTCAATTACCTCTACCTTTGCCTTGTCCACCTCTATTCCCCTGCTTGAAATTTTGTGTCCAAGGACAATTCCTTCAGTCACCATAAAGTGACATTTCTCCCAGTTTAAAACCAGGTTAGTCTCTTGGCACCTTTTCAGGACAAGTGCTAGGTGGTCAAGACAGGAGCTGAATGAGTCTCTATATACTGAGAAGTCATCCATGAAGACATCCAGGAATTTCTCCACCATATCAGAGAAGATGGATAGCATGCATCTCTGAAAGGTTGCAGGAGCATTACACAGACCAAAAGGCATCCTCCTGTAGGCAAACACGCCAGAAGGGCAAGTAAATGCTGTTTTCTCTTGGTCTTGAGGGTCTACTGCAATTTGGTTGTAACCTGAATAGCCATCCAAAAAGAAGTAATAATCATGACCAGCTAGTCTTTCCAACATTTGGTCTATGAATGGCAAAGGAAAATGATCCTTTCTGGTGGCTGT
>NC_029777.3:54276161-54276873 GCF_000817695.3 Arachis duranensis | reverse complement strand
GAACCACTGTCATGCCTCCCTTTTTGGGGACAACTTGGACAGGGCTCACCCAGGGGCTATCAGAAATAGGATAGATAATCCCAGCCTCTAGTAATTTAGTGACCTCTTTCTGCACCACCTCCTTCATGGCTAGATTTAGCCTCCTTTGTGGTTGGACCATTGGTTTGGCATTATCCTCCAACATGATCTTGTGCATGCATCTAGCTGGGCTAATGCCCTTAAGTTCACTTATGGACCACCCAAGAGCGCTGGGCTAATGCCCTTAAGATCACTTATGGACCACCCAAGAGCTGTCTTGTGTGTCCTTAGCACTTGAATCAGTGCTTCCTCTTCCTGTGGATTTAAAGCAGAGCTTATAATCACTGGAAAAGTGTCACCCTCTCCCAGAAATGCGTATTTCAGGGATGGTGGTAGTGGTTTGAGTTCAGGTTTGGGAGGCTTATCCTCCTCCTGAGGAATTTTCAAAAATTCCTTTGTTTCCTCTAGTTCTTCTTGATCAGGCTGAGCATCCTTGAAGATGTCCTCAAGCCCTGATTCTAGACTTTCAGTCATATTGATCTCTTCCACCAAAGAGTCAATAATGTCAGCGCCCATGCAGTCATTCGGTGTGTCTGGATGCTGCATAGCTTTTACAGCATTCAACTTGAACTCATCCTCATTGACTCTCAGGGTTACTTCCCCTTTTTGTACATCAATGAGAGTTCGTCCAGTT
>NC_029777.3:54274704-54275989 GCF_000817695.3 Arachis duranensis | reverse complement strand
GCCATCAGCAAGTTGGAGGCATATCCGGGTTGGTTTGACTTCTTCAGTCAACCCAAGCTTTCTGATAGTGGATGCAGGTATCAGATTGATGCTTGCCCAAGATCACACAGAGCTGTCTTGGTGCAAGCACCTTCTAATGTGCATGGTATCATAAAGCTTCCTGGATCTTGAAGCTTTTCTGGTAAGCTTTTTAGAAAGACTGCACTGCATTCTTCAGTGAGAAATACTTTTTCAGTTTCTCTCCAATCCTTCTTATGGCTTAAGATCTCTTTCATGAACTTAGCATAAGAAGGTATTTGCTCAAGTGCCTCTGCAAACGGAATCTTTATTTCAAGAGTCCTTAGATAGTCTGCAAAGCGGGCAAATTGCTTATCCTGTTCCGCATGGCGGAGTTTCTGAGGATAAGGCATCTTGGCTTTGTATTCTTCAACCTTAGTTGCTGCAGGTTTATTCCTTACAGAAGTGGTTGAAGAAGCTTTTTTAGAGGGATTATTGTCAGCACTCTCAGGTGTCTGATCCTCCCTTGGCGTCTGAACGCCAGGATTGGGTGAAGATTGGGCGTTTAACGCCAACTTCTCTCCTTTTTCTGGCGTTTGAATGCCAGAACTGGGCAGGGAATGGGCGTTTAACGCCAGCTTCCCCCCTTTTCTGGCGTTTGAACGCCAAAAGTACTCCTCTCTGGGCTCTTACTGTCCTCAGAGGGATTTTGGACAGTGGTTTGGTTATCCTCTGTCAATTGTTCCTTATTTGGCTTTTTTCTACTTTGAGCAGTGTTATTCAATGTCTTCACACTCCTCAGTTGAACTGCTTGACATTCTTCTGTTATCTGTTTAGATATCTACTGTTTTGCCTGATTCAACTACAGTTCTATGTTCTTGTTAGCAATTTTAGTTTCTTGGAGCATCTCTTTAAATTCTGCTAACTGTTTTGTCATCAGGTATAATTGCTGAGTAAGCTCAATCATCTGTTCTTGAGGATTAGGGTCAATGGCTGCTGCCATGACTTCCTCTTTTGCAGAGAACTCATTGCTAGAGTAAAAATATTGATTTCTAGCAACAGTGTCTATAAGCTCTTAAGCCTCTTCAATTGTCTTCCTCATGTGTATAGATCCACCAGCTGAGTGGTCTAAAGACATCTGAGCTTTTTCTGTAAGCCCATAGTAGAAGATGTCTAACTGTACCCACTCTGAAAACATTTCAGAGGGGCATTTTCTTAGCATACCTCTATACCTCTCCCAGGCATTATAAAGGGATTCATTATCCTCTTGTTTAAAGCCTTGGATGTC
>NC_029777.3:54268451-54272313 GCF_000817695.3 Arachis duranensis | reverse complement strand
CAGATACAATGTCAAAAGATCCTATTAATAGTGAACTAGTAACCTAGGGTATACAGAAATGAGTAAATGACGTAAAAATCCACTTCTGGGTCCACTTAGTGTGTGCTTGGGCTGAGCATTGAAGCTTTCATGTGTAGAGACTTTTTCTGGAGTTAAACGCCAGCTTTTATGCCAGTTTGGGCGTTTAACTCCAATTTTTATGCTAGTTCCAGCGTTAAACGCTGGGAATTTTGAAGCTGATTTGCAACGCCGGTTTGAACCATTAAATCTCGGGCAAAGTATGAGCTATTATACATTGCTGGAAAGCCCAGGATGTCTACTTTCCAACGCCGTTGAGAGCGTGCCAATTGGGCTTCTGAAGCTCCAGAAAATCCACTTCGAGTGCAGGGAGGTCAGAATCCAACAGCATCTGCAGTCCTTTTCAGCCTCTGAATCAGATTTTTGCTCAGGACCCTCAATTTCAGCCAGAAAATACCTGAAATCACAGAAAAACACACAAACTCATAGTAAAGTCCAGAAAAGTGAATTTTAACTAAAAACTAATAAAATTATACTAAAAACTAACTAAAACATACTAAAAACAATGCCAAAAAGCGTATAAATTATCCGCTCATCAATCGACCTACAGTTTTAGGTAACCCTTGGAACATTGGCGTCGTTGCCGGGAAACCTGGAAGTAATCCCATCATCATGGCAGACAACCTTGACAACGACCATGACTTTGATCTAGAGGACAGAACGCCGCACAAGAACACGGACGCCACATCAAAGGATACTCCTCAACTAAGCAAAGATAATAGTCCAGCAAATGCATAAATCCTAGAGGCACTTCAAGCTCAACAAGAACGTCTCAAATAACTCAAAAAAAAGCCAAGTATCAACGAGAAGCCGAGAAGGACCTTAGAAGGGAAACTAGGCGACGCAAAGAACTAGAAGACAAACTATTACGGCTTGAAGCAGATCTAAAAAAGACTACTCGATCCAATCACGAGGGTAATCCCCACAAGGATCAAGACCCGTTCACCAAAGTGATTATGAAAGCCAAAGTTCCAAAGGACTTCAAAGCTCCCAACATGACCCTGTACGACGGCACATTAGATCCAAGCTATCATCTCAATAATTTCAGAAGTAGAATGTATCTCACCGATGCCCCAGATGCAATCCAGTGTAAAACCTTCCCAACTACCTTAACCAAAATGGCAATTAAGTGGTTCGACAGCCTGCCCCCGAGGTCCATCTCAAGCTTTGAAGACTTAGAGGAAAAGTTCCTTGCTAGATTCTCCATCCAGAAGGACAAATCCAAGCACGCCCCAAGCTTGTTAGGGATCAAGTAAGGAGATCGGGAAAGTCTTTGCAACTACATGGAAAGATTCAACAAAGCATGTCTGGACATACAAAGTCTGCCAACCAAAGCAGCCATTATGGGTCTCATCAATGTCCTATGAGAGGGGCCTTTTAGTCATTCCATATCAAAGAAACATCCCACATCTCTGAATAAAGTACAAGAACGAGCAGAAAAGTACATCAACATGGAGGAAAACTCTGTACTAGGAGAGACCTCGAAATTCAGATCTTTTTACTCCTCCCAAGATAAGGATAAAGAGTCCAAGAAAAAAGAAGATCAGCATGGAGAGAAAATCAAGAAATACCACAATTACACCCCTCTCTGGGTGACTCTCATGGAAGTATACCGAGAAGTATGCCACACTGAAAAGATCCCACCACCTTGCCCACTTAAAAGCAAAAAGGGAGGAGGAAATCAGACAGAATACTGCGAATACCATTGAATCTATGGACATCCCACCAACGAGTGCTTCGACTTGAAGAATGTCATAGAGAAATTGGTAAGAGAAGGGAGACTAAATCGGTACCTAGCCAGTAAGACAGATGAGCCCAGAAAAAGAAGAAGAGACGAAGAGGTCAAACGTACAGAACGACCACCTCGTACCCCAGAGAGACATGTTCACATGATACATGGAGGATTTACGGGAGGAGAAATCTCCAAATCATCTCGCAAAAGACACCTTAAAGAAGTATATCACGTCGAGGGAGGAGAAGGAGCACCCGACCTCCCTACTATTACTTACACTAAAGAGGACGCAGCTGGCGTCATCTCGGGACATGACGATCCCATGGTCATCACTATCATATTGGCCAACACTAACCTCCACCGCACACTGGTGGACCAAAGAAGTTCAGCTGACATCTTGTTCAAAACCGCCTTCGACAAACTCGGCCAAGAAGAAAAAGAGCTCAGAACATATCCGAAGAGCTTATTCGGATTAGGAGACACTCCAATCCAACCACTTGGATACATCTCGCTACATGGTGCAAGAAATTGTGATCAACAACAATGGTGCCAAAACCTTGGTAACGCTCTCAAACGTGAATCACACTTAGTCACAACTCCACACAACTAACCAGTAAGTGCACTAGGTCGTCCAAGTAATACCTTACATGAGTAAGGGTCGATCCCACGGAGATTGTTGGTATGAAGCAAGCTATAGTCATCTTGTAAATCTCAGTTAAGCAGATAGTAAATGTTATGGAGTTTTCGAATAATAATAATAAATAAGCGGAAAATAAAGATAGAGTTACTCATGTAATTCAATGGTGGAAATTTCAGATAAGTGCGTGGAGGTGCTTGTCCCTGTTGGATCTCTGCTTTCCTACTGTCTTCCTTCAATCCTTTTTTTTCCTTTCCATGGCAAGCTGTATGTAGGGCACCACTGTTGTCAATGGCTACATCCCATCCTCTCAGTGAAAATGGTCCAAATGCTCTGTCACAACACGGCTAATCATCTGTCGGTTCTCGATCATGTCGGAATAGAATCCCTTTATTCTTTTGCGATTATCATCACGCCCAACAATTGCGAGTTTGAAGCTCGTCATAGTCATTCAATCTCGGAATCCTACCCAGAATATCACAGACAAGGTTAGATGATGAGCAGATAATTTATATGGATTTTGGCATTGTTTTTAGTATGTTTTTAGTATGTTTTAGTTAGTTGTTATTACATTTTTATTAGTTTTTAGTTAAAATTCACTTTTCTGGACTTTACTATGAGTTTGTGTGTTTTTTTGTGATTTCAGGTATTTTCTGGCTGAAATTGAGGGACCTGAGCAAAAATCTGATTCAGAGACTGGAAAGGACTACAGAGGTTGTTGGATTCTGACCTCCCTGCACTCGGAGTAGATTTTCTGGAGATAAAGAAACCCAATTGGCACGCTCTCAATTGCGTTGGAAAGTAGACATCCTGGGATTTCCAGAAATGTATAATAGTCCATACTTTACCCGCGATTTGATGGCCCAAACAAGCATTCCAAGTCAGCTCAAGAATTCTGGCGTAAAACACCGGAACTGGCACAAGAACGGGAGTTAAACGCCCAAACTGGCACAAAAGCTGGCGTTTAACTCCAAGAAAAGTCTCTACACAAAAATGCTTCAATGATCAGCCCAAGCACACACCAAGTGGGCCCGAAAGTGGATTTTTATGTCATTTACTCATCTTTGTGAACCCTAAGCTACTAGTTCTCTACAAATAAGACCTTTTGCTATTGTATTTTTCATCTTTCAATCTTAGATCTTCTGATCATGTTTTTATGATTGAACCCTCTTTGGGAGGCTGGCCATTCGGCCATGCCTAGACCTTGTTCTTATGTATTTTCAACGGTGGAGTTTCTACACACCATAGATTAAGGTGTGGAGCTCTGCTATACCTCGAATATTAATGCAATTACTATTGTTCTTCTATTCAATTTAGCTTATTCTTGTTCTAAGATATTCATTCGTAGCCAAGAACATGATGAATGTGATGATTATGTGATGCTCATCATCATTCTCACTTATGAACGCGTGCCT
>NC_029777.3:54268056-54268331 GCF_000817695.3 Arachis duranensis | reverse complement strand
AGAATACGGAAGGTCTAAACCTTGTCTGTGGTATTCTGAGTAGGATTCAAGGATTGAATGACTGTGACGAGCTTCAAACTCGCGATTGTGGGGCGTTAGTGACAGACGCAAAAGAATCACTAGATTCTATTCCGACATGATCGAGAACCGACAGCTGAATAACCGTGCTGTGACAGAGCGCGTTGAACATTTTCACTGAGAGGACGGGATTGTAGCCATTGACAACGGTGATGCCCAACATACAGCTTGCCATGGAAAGGAGTAAGAAGGATTGG
>NC_029777.3:54267396-54267827 GCF_000817695.3 Arachis duranensis | reverse complement strand
ACCCTTACTCGCGTAAGGTTTATTACTTGGACGACCCAGTGCACTTGCTGGTTAGTTGTGTGAAGTTGTGATAAAGAATTGAAATTGCAATTGAGCGTACCAAGTGCACCATTGATGATCACAATTTCGTGCACCAAGTTTTTAGCACCGTTGCCGGGGAATTAAATGTCCTAACTATAGTTTCACATTTGTTCCCTGCAATAACAGTGCCAAGTTTTGATCTGGCAACAACACCAAGTTTTTGGCGCCGTTGCCGGGGATTGTTTGAGTTTGGACAACTGACGGTTCATCTTGTTGCTTAGATTAGGTATTTTTCAGAATTTTTAAGAATGAATTATAGAGTTTCAAGGTGATGTTCTTATCATCACCAAAGCTGATTGATTCTCATCAATTTAGCTCTTGAATGCAATGTCCTGCTAAAGCTTGGCTAG
>NC_029777.3:54263355-54267370 GCF_000817695.3 Arachis duranensis | reverse complement strand
AGCTTTAGACTAACATTGCATGATTCCTGGAATTCTTATTAAAAATTTTGAATCTCTTTATTTTCTTTTCCATATAATTTTCGAAAAAAACACAAAAAATTACAAAATCATAAAAACCAAAAATAGTTTATGTTTCTTGTTTGAGTCTAGTGTCTCATTTTAAGTTTGGTGTCAATTGCATGTTTCTATTCTTCTTGCATTTTTTGAATTCATTCATGTGTCTTCATTAATCTTCAAGTTGTTCTTGATGATTTCCTTGCTCTGATCTTTAAATTCTCTTGTCTTGAGTGTTTTGTTGTTTCTCATATGCATTCTCAACTTGTTAGTGTCAGTAGTATACAAATTTCTAAGTTTGGTGTCTTGCATGCATTGTTTATTTGATTTTAGTTGCATTTTGATTATTTCTCATTATTAAAAATCCAAATAAATTTTTAATTTGTGTCTTTTCAAGTCAATAATACAGAGAATTGAAGATTCAGAACATACAGCAGAGGAATTACACAAAAAAAGCTGGGCGTTCAAAACGCCCAATGAGGAAGGAAAACTGGCGTTTAAACGCCAGCCAGGTACCAGGCTGGGCATTTAACGCCCAAAAGGGTAGCATTTTGGGCGTTAAACGCCAGAATGGATACCATTCTGGGCGTTTAACGCCAGGATGGCACAAGAGTGAAGATTTTGTTTTTAATTCAAATTTTTTTTAAGTTTTCATAATTTTTCAAAATCAAATCTTTTTCAAATCATATCTTTTCAATCATATATTTTCAAAATCAATTTCTTTCCATTTTTTAAAAATACTTGCTAACATCTAATGATTTGATTCAACATTTCAAGTATGTTGCCTTTTCTGTTGAGAAAGGTTTAATGTTTGAATCATATCTTTTCTTGTTATCCAAGTCATTAATTTTAAAAATCAAATCTTTTTAAAATTGTTTTTTTCAATCATATCTTTTTAAAACCATAACTTTTCAATCATATCTTTTTATTCACATCTTTTTCAAAATAGTTTTCAATCATATCTTTTTGATTTCTAATTTCAAAATCTTTTTCAAAAATCACTTAATTTCTTTCCCACTCTTAGTTTTCAAAAATCATCAATCAATTTTCAAAATTTCTTTTAATCAATTCACTTTAATTTTCAAAAATTTCTTCCCCTCTTCTCACATCCTTCTATTTATGGACTAACACTCCTCCTCAATGCACAATTCGAACTCTGTCTCTCGTGATAAGTTCGAATTCTTCTACCTCTTCCTTCTATTTTTCTTTTCCTCTGACACCTCAAGGAATCTCTATACTGTGACATAGAGGATTCCATATTTTCTTCTTCTCTTCTCTTTCATATGAGCAGGAGCAAAGACAAAAGCATTCTTGTTGAGGCTGACCCTGAACCTGAAAGGACCTTGAAGCAAAAGCTAAGAGAGGCTAGATCATTACTCTCTGTAGAGGACCTAACAGAAATCTTCAAAGAAGAAGACATGGCAGCCGAAAACAACAACAATGCCAACAATGCAAGGAAGGTGCTGGGTGACTTTACTGCACCTACTCCCGACTTCTATGGGAGAAGCATCTCAATCCCTGCCATTGGAGCAAACAAATTTGAGCTTAAGTCTCAATTAGTTTCTCTAATGCAACAGAATTGAAAGTTCCATGGACTTCCATTGGAAGATCCTCATCAGTTTTTAGCTGAATTCTTGCAAATTTATGACACTGTCAAGACCAATGGGGTTGACCCTGAGGTCTACAGACTTATGCTATTCCCTTTTGCTGTAAGAGATAAAGCTAGGATCTGGTTGGACTCACAACCTAAAGAAAGCCTGAACTCTTGGGAAAAGCTAGTCAATGCCTTCTTGGCAAAGTTCTTTCCACCTCAAAAATTGAATAAGCTTAGAGTGGAAGTCCAAACCTTCAGACAGAAGGAAGGTGAATCCCTCTATGAAGCTTGGGAAAGATACAAATAATTGATCAGAAAGTGTCCTTCTGACATGCTTTCTGAATGGAGCATCATAGGTATCTTCCATGATGGTCTGTCTGAACTGTCCAAGATGTCATTGGACAGCTCTGCTGGAGGATCTCTTCATCTGAAGAAGATGCCTACAGAAGCTCAAGAACTCATTGAAATGGTTGCAAATAACCAATTCATGTACACTTCTGAAAGGAATCATGTGAACAATGGGACGAATCAGAAGAAGGGAGTTCTTGAGATTGATACTCTGAATGCCATATTGGCTCAGAACAAATTATTGACTCAGTAAGTCAATATGATTTCTTAGTCTGTCTGGAGTGCAAGCTGCACGAGGCAGTATTAAGGACGCTTCATTTGAAGAAAAAGCTTATGATCCTGAGAACCCATCAATGGAAGAGGTGAATTACATGGGAGAACCCTATGGAAACACCTATAATCCTTCATGGAGAAATCATCCAAATCTCTCATGGAAGGATCAACAGAGACCTCAACAAGGTTTCAACAGCAATAATGGTGGAAGAAACAGGTTTAGCAATGGCAAGCCTTTTCCATCATCTTCTCAGCAACAGACAGAGAATTCTAAGCTGAGCCACTCTGACTTAGCAACCATGGTCTCTGATCTAATCAAAACCACTCAAAGTTTCATGACTGAAACAAGGTCCTTCATTAGAAATTTGGAGGCACAAGTGGGTCAGCTGAGTAAGAAAGTTACTGAACTCCCTCCTAGTACTCTTCCAAGCAATACAGAAGAGAATCCAAAAGGAGAGTATAAGGCCATAAACATGGCCGAATTTGGAGAGGAGGAAGAGGCAGTGAGCGCCACTGAGGAAGACCTCAATGGACGTCCACTGGCCTCCAATGAGTTCCCTAATGAGGAACCATGGGAATCTGAGGCCCACACTGAGACCATAGAGATTCCGTTGGATTTACTTCTGCCATTCATGAGCTCTGGTGAGTATTCTTCCTCTGAAGAGGATGAAGATGTCACTAAAGAGCAAGTTGCTAAGTACCTTGGAGCAATCATGAAGCTAAATGACAACTTATTTGGTAATGAGACTTGGGAGGATGAACCTCATTTGCTCACCAAAGAACTGGATGACTTGACTAGGCAGAGATTACCTCAAAAGAGACAAGACCCTGAGAAGTTCTCAATACCTTGTACAGTAGGCACCATGACCTTCAAGAAGGCTCTGTGTGACCTAGGGTCAAGCATAAACCTCATGCCTCTCTCTGTAATGGAGAAGCTACGGATCTTTGAGGTGCAAACTGCAAGAATCTCACTAGAGATGGTAGACAATTCAAGAAAACAAGCTTATGGACTTGTAGAGGATGTTCTGGTAAAGATTGAAGACCATTACATCCCTGCTAATTTCATAGTCCTAGAGACTGGGAAATGCATGGATGAATCCATCATCCTTGGCAGACCCTTCCTAGCCACAGCAAAGGCTATGATTGATGTTGACAGAGGAGAATTGATCATTCAAGTGAATGAAGAATCCCTTGTGTTTAAGGCTCAAGAATATCCCTCTGTAACCATGGAGAGGAAGCATGAAGAGCTTCTCTCAAAACAGAATCAAACAGAGCCCCCACAATCAAACTCTAAGTTTGGTGTTGGGAGGCCACAACCAACTTCTAAGTTTGGTGTTGAATCCCCACATTCAAACTCTAAGTTTGGTGTTGGGAGGTTCCAACATTGCTCTGAGTATCTGTGAGGCTCGATGAGAGCCCACTGTCAAGTTACTGACATTAAAGAAGCGCTTGTTGGGAGGTAACCCAATTTTATTATATTATCTATTTTCCTTTGTTATTTTATGTTTTCTATAGATTGATGATCATGGGAAGTCACAAAATCAATTGAAAAAGCAGAAACAGAATGAAAAACAGAAAGAAAAATAGCACACCTTGGAGGAAAATCTTGCTGGCATTTAAACGCCAGTAAGGGCAGCAAATGGGCATTTAACACCCAGTCTGGCACCATTCTGGGCGTTTAACGCCAGAAAGGGGCACCAGACTGGCGTTAAACGCCAGGAAAGAGCAAGAAGCTGGCGTTAAACG
>NC_029777.3:54259914-54263203 GCF_000817695.3 Arachis duranensis | reverse complement strand
GATATCCCCACCTACCCCACCACTCTCTCTCTTCTTCACCCATTCACCAATCACCTCAACACTTCTTCCCCAAAAACCCCTCACCTATCAAATCCAATTATTCTCTTCACCACTCACATCCATCCTTCATAAATCCCCACCTACCTCACCATTCAAATTCAAACCACTTTCCTTCCTAACCCACCTATACATGACCGAACCCTACCCCCCTCTCCACCCCTATATAAACCCATCTTCACTCCTTCATTTTCACACAACCTAAACACTACTTCTCCCCCTTGGCCGAACCACAAAGCCACCACCATCTCCTCTATTTCTTCTTCTTCTACTCTCTTCTTTCTTCTTTTGCTCAAGGACGAGCAAACCTTCTAAGTTTGGTGTGGTAAAAGCATTGCTTTTTATTTTTCCATAACCATTTATGGCATCCAAGGCTGGAGAAACCTCTAGAAAGAGGAAAGGGAAGGCAAAAGCTTCCACCTCCGAGTCATGGGAGATGGAGAGATTCATCTCAAGGGTGCATCAAAACCACTTCTATGAAGTTGTGGCCATGAAGAAAGTAATCCCCGAGGTCCCTTTCAAACTCAAAAAGAGTGAATATCCAGAGATCCGACATGAGATCCGAAGAAGAGGTTGGGAAGTTCTTACCAACCCCATTCAGCAAGTCGGAACCTTAATGGTTAAAGAGTTCTATGCTAATGCATGGATCACCAAGAACCATGATCATAGTGTGAACCCAGACCCAAAGAATTGGCTTACAATGGTTCGGGGAAAATCCTTAGATTTTAGTTCGGAAAATGTAAGGTTGGCATTCAACTTGCCCATGATGCAAGGAGATGAACACCCTTACACTAGAAGGGTCAACTTTGATCAAAGGTTGGACCAAGTCCTCATAGACATTTGTGAAGAGGGCGCTCAATGGAAGAGAGATTCAAGAGGGAAGCTGGTTCAACTGAGAAGACATGACCTCAAGCCCGTGGCTAGGGGATGGTTAGAGTTTATCCAACACTCAATCATTTCCTCTAGCAACCGGTCTGAAGTTACTATAGACCGGGCCATCATGATTCATAGCATCATGATTAGAGATAAAATAGAAGTTCATGAGGTTATATCCCAAGAACTTTATAAGGTGGAAGACAAGTCCTCTACCTTGGCAAGGATAGCCTTCCCTCATCTCATTTGTCACCTCTGTTATTCAGTCGAAATTGACATAAAGGGAGACACCCTCATTGATAAGGACAAGCCCATCACTAAGAAAAGGATGGAGCAAACAAGAGATCCCACTCATCATGAAATCCCTGAGATGCCTCAAGGGATGCACTTTCCTCCTCAAAACTATTGGGAGAAAATCAACACCTCCCTAGGAGAATCGAGTTCCAACATGGGACAACTAAGGGTGGTGCACCAAGAACATTCCATCCTCCTCCATGAGATTAGAGAAGACCAAAGAGTCATGAGAGAGGAGCAACAAAGGCAAGGAAGATACATTGAGGAGCTCAAGCACTCCATAAGATCTTCAAGAGGAAGAACAAGCCGCCATCACTAAGGTGGACCCGTTCTTTAATTCTCTTGTTCTTTATTTTTCCGTTTTTCGAAATTTTCATGCTTATGATTATCCATGTTTGTGTCTTATGATCATTGTGTCTTAGTGTCTATGCCTTAAAGTTATGAATGTCCTATAAATCCATCACCTTTCTTAAATAAAAAAAAAATGTTCTTAATTGAAAAAGAGAAAAATTGCAGGAATTTTGAATTTTATAACAGATTAATTATTTTGATGTGGTGGCAATACTTTGACTTCTGAATGTATGCTTGAACATTGCATATGTCTTTTGAATTTGTTGTTCATGAATGTTGGCTCTTGAAAGAATGATGAAAAAGGAGACGTGTTACTGAGGATCTGAAAAATCATAAAAATGATTCTTGAAACAAGAAAAAGCAGTGAATTCAAAAAAAATGAGAAAAAAGAAAGAAAGAGAGGAAAAAAATAATAAAGTCATGATCCAAGGCAAAAAGAGTGTGCTTAAGAACCCTGGACACCTCTAATTGGGGACTCTAGCAAAGCTGAGTCACAATCTGAAAAGGTTCACCCAGTTATGTGTCTGTGGCATGTATGTATCCGGTGGTAATACTGGAAGACAGAGTGCTTTGGGCCACCGCCAAGACTCATAAAGTAGCTTTGTTCAAGAATCATCATACTTAACTAGGAGAATCAATAACACTATCTGGATTCTGAGTTCCTATAGAAGCCCATCATTCTGAATTTCAAAGGATAGAGTGAGATGCCAAAACTGTTCAGAGGCAAAAAGCTAAAAACCCCGCTCATCTAATTAATACTGATCTTCATAGATATTTTTGGAATTCATTGCATATTCTCTTCTTTTTTATCTTATTTGATTTCCAGTGGCTTGGGGACAAGCAACAATTTAAGTTTGGTGTTGTGATGAGCGGATAACTTATACGCTTGTTGGCATTGTTTTTAGTATGTTTTTAGTATGTTTTAGTTAGTTTTTATTAAATTTTTATTAGCTTTTAGTTAAAATTCACTTTTCTGGACTTTACTATGAGTTTGTATATTTTTTGTGATTTCAGGTATTTTCTGGCTGAAATTGAGGGACCTGAGCAAAAATCTGATTCAGAGACTGGAAAGGACTGCAGATGCTGTTGGATTCTAACCTCCCTGCACTCCAAGTGGATTTTCTGGAGCTAAAGAAGCCCAATTGGCGCGCTCTCAATTGCTTTGGAAAGTAGACATCCTGGGCTTTCCAGCAATGTATAATAGTGCATACTTTACCCGCGATTTGATGGCCCAAACAGGCATTCCATGTCAGCTCAAGAATTCTGGCGTAAAACGCCGGAACTGGCACAAGAATGGGAGTTAAACGCCCAAACTGGCACAAAAGCTGGCGTTTAACTCCAAGAAAAGTCTCTACACGAAAATGCTTCAATGCTCAGCCTAAGCACACACCAAGTGGGCCCGAAAGTAGACTTTTATGTCATTTACTCATCGTTGTAAACCCTAAGCTACTAGTTCTCTACAAATAAGACCTTTTGCTATTGTATTTTTCATCTTTCAATCTTAGATCTTTTGATCATGTTTTTATGATTGAACCCTTTTTGGGAGGCTGGCCATTCGGCCATGCCTAGACCTTGTTCTTATGTATTTTCAACGGTGGAGTTTCTACACACCATAGATTAAGGTGTGGAGCTCTGCTGTACCTCGAATATTAATGCAATTACTATTGTTCTTCTATTCAATTCAGCTTATTCTTGTTCTAAGATATTCATTCGT
>NC_029777.3:54258644-54259774 GCF_000817695.3 Arachis duranensis | reverse complement strand
CGGCATTCAAGAGAATACGGAAGGTCTAAACCTTGTCTGTGGTATTCTGAGTAGGATTCAAGGATTGAATGACTGTGACGATCTTCAAACTCGCGATTGTGGGGCGTTAGTGACAGACGCAAAAGAATCACTAGATTCTGTTCCGACATGATCGAGAACCGACAGCTGAATAACCGTGCTGTGACAGAGCGCGTTGAACATTTTCACTGAGAGGACGGGACTGTAGCCATTGACAATGGTGATGCCCAACATACAGCTTGCCATGGAAAGGAGTAAGAAGGATTAGAGGAAGACAGTAGAAAAGCAGAGAGACAGAAGGGACAAAGCATCTCCATACGCTTATCTGAAATTCTCACCAATGAATTACATAAGTATCTCTATCTTTATTTTATCTTTTATTCATAAATCATTCATAACCATTTGAATCTTCCTGACTGAGATTTACAAGATGACCATAGCTTGCTTCATACCAACAATCTCCGTGGGATCGACCCTTACTCGCGTAAGGTTTATTACTTGGACGACCCAATGCACTTGCTGGTTAGTTGTGCGAAGTTGTGATAAAGAATTGAGATTGCAATTGAGCGTACCAAGTGCGCCATTGATGATCACAATTTCGTGCATCATTAGACTTTCCGGATTCCCATGAATGCCGCCATCAATCTAGCTTATACCACGAAGATTCTGATTAAGAAATCTAAGAGATATGCGCCCGATCTAAGGTAGAACGGAAGTGGTTGTTAGTCACGCGTTCATAGGTGAGAATGATGATGAGTGTCACGGATCATCACATTCATCATGTTGAAGTGCAACGAATATCTTAGAATAAGAACAAGCGGAATTAAATAGAAAATAGTAGTAATTGCATTGAAACTTGAGGTACAGCAGAGCTCCACACCCTTAATCTATGGTGTGTAGAAAATCCACCATTGAAAATACATAAGTGATAAAGGTTCAGGCATGGCCGAATGGCCAGCCCCCAAACGTGATCACCGGATCAAATATACAATCCAAGATGTCTAATACAATAGTAAAATGTCCTATTTATACTAGACTAGCTACTAGGGTTTACAGAAGTAAGTAATTAATGCAGAAATCCACTTCCGGGGCCCACTTGGTGTGTGCTTGGG
>NC_029777.3:54254269-54257461 GCF_000817695.3 Arachis duranensis | reverse complement strand
CATTTAAGAGAGGTGAAGGATTCATGGAATTATTTATAGCCTTAAGACATAGTTACTAAATACTAATGATCATGTAACAGAGACACAAATATAGATGACATAATAAGCATAAAACCGAAAAAAAAAACAGAAAAATAAGAACATGGAATGAATCCACCTTAGTGATGGTGGCGCTTTCTTCTTGAAGAACCAATGATGTCCTTGAGTTCTTCTATGTCTCTTCCTTGCCTTTGTTGCTCCTCCCTTATTGCTCTTTGATCTTCTCTAATTTCACGGAGAATGATGGAGTGCTCTTGATGTTCCACCCTTAATTGATCCATATTGTAACTCAAATCTTCAAGAGAAGTGTTGAGTTATTCCCAATAGTTGTTGGGAGGAAAGTGCATCCCTTGAGGCATCTCCGGGAGATGACTTCATGAACTTCTACTTCCTCTCCATTCATGATACTATGAATCATGATGGCCCGATCCACAGTAACTTCAAATCGGTTGCTAGTGGGGATGATGGAGCGTTGGATGAATTTCAACCATCCTCTAGCCACAGGCTTGAGGTCCAGTCTTCTTAATTGAACCAGCTTGCCTTTGGAGTCTCTTTTCCGTTGAGCTCCTTCAACACATATGTCCCTAAGGACTTGGTCCAACCTTTGATCATAGTTGACCCTTCTTGTGTAGGGGTGTGCATCTCCTTGCATCATGGGCAAGTTGAATGCCAACCTCACATTTTCCGGACTAAAATCTAAGTATTTCCCCCGAACCATTGTAAGATAGTTCTTTGGATTCGGGTTCATACTTTGATCATGGTTCCTAGTGATCCATGCATTGGCATAAAACCCTTGAATCATTAAGATTCCAACTTGTTGGATGGGGTTGGTTAGAACTTCCCAACCTCTTCTTTGGATCTCATGTCGGATCTTCGGATACTCATTTTTCTTGAGCTTGAAAGGGACCTCAGGGATCACCTTCTTCTTAGCGACAACATCATAGAAGTGGTCTTGATGGGCTTTGGAGATGAACCTTTCCATCTCCCATGACTCGGAGGTGGAAGCTTTTGTCTTCCCTTTCCCTTTTCTAGAGGTTTCTCTGGCCTTAGGTGTCGTCAATGGTAATGGAAAAACAAAAATTTTATGCTTTTACCACACCAAACTTAGAATATTGCTCGCCCTCGAGTAAGAGAAGAAAGAAAAGAAGAAGAATAAGAGAAAATATGGAGGAGAGTAAGGGAGGTGTATTCGGCCAAGGTGTAGAAGAGGAGGTTGTGTTGTGTGAAAATTAAGGAGAATGGAGGGGTTTATATAGTGAGGGGCGATGGAGTAGGTTCAGCCATTTTGGGTGGGTTTGGGTGGGAAAGAAATTTGAATTTTGAAGGTAGGTGGGGTTTATGGGGAAGAGTGGATGGATGTGAGTGGTGAAGGGGGTAGTTGGGAAGAGAGATTGAGGTGATTCGTGAAGGGTTTTGGGGAAGAGTGTTTATTGGAAAGAGAGGATGAATGTTGAGAAGAGGGGAGAATATGGTAGGTGGGGATCCTATGGGGTCCACAGATCCTGAGATGATCCTATGGAGCCCACAGATCCTGAGGTGTCAAGGATTTACATCCCTGCACCAATTAGGCATGTAAAATGCCTTTGCATGCAATTCTGGCATTTAGACACCAAAGTGATGCATGTTCTGGGCGTTCAACGCCCATGTGCAGCATGTTTCTGGCGTTGAACGCCAGTTCCATGCTTGTTTCTAGCATTCAGCGCCAGCTCTCCTCAGGGTGCATTCCTGGCATTTGAACGCCAGGGTGTTGCTTGTTTCTGGCATTCAACGCCAGATTCATGCTCTGTTCTCGCATTGAACGCCAGACAGATGCTCCTTACTGGCGTTTAAACGCCAGTAAGTCCTTCCTCCATGGTGTGATTTTTCTTCTGCTGTTTTTTATTCTGTTTTTAATTTTAATATTTTTTTCGTGACTCCACATGATCATGTACCTAATAAAACATAAAAGAACAATAAAATAAAAAATAAAATTAGATAAATAAAAATTGGGTTGCCTCCCAATAAGCGCTTCTTTAATGTCAATAGCTTGACAGTGGGCTCTCATGGAGCCTCACAGGTGATCAGGTCAATATTGTATAGTCCCAACACCAAACTTAGAGTTTGGTTGTGGGGATTCAACACCAAACTTAGAGTTTGGTTGTGGCCTCCCAACACCAAACTTAGAGTTTGACTGTGGGGGCTCTGTTTGACTCTGTACTGAGAGAAGCTTCTCATGCTTCCTCTCCATTGTTAAAGAAGAAGATCCTTGTTCCTTAAACACAAGGTAGTCCCCATTCAATTGAAGGACTAATTCTCCTCTGTTAACATCTATCACAGCTCCTGCTGTGGCTAGGAAAGGTCTTCCAAGGATGATGCATTCATCCTCCTCCTTCCTAGTGTCTAAGATTATGAAATCAGCAGGGTTGTAAAGGCTTTCAACCTTTACCAACATGTCCTCTACCAATCCATAAGCTTGTCTTACTGACTTGTCTACCATTTGTAATGAGAATAAGGCAGACTGTACCTCAATGATCCCCAGCTTCTCTATTACAGAGAGTGGCATAAGATTTATGCTTGACCCTAGGTCACACAGAGCCTTTTCAAAGGTCATGGTGCCTGTGGTACAGGTGTTAAGAATTTGCCAGGATCTTGCTTCTTTTGAGGTAAAGTTTGCTGAACCCATGTATCAAGTTCACCAATGAGCAAGGGAGGTTCACCTTCCCAAGCCTCATTACCAAACAATTTGGCATTCAGCTTCATGATTGCTCCTAGATATTGAGTGATGAGCGGATAATTTATACGCTTTTTGGCATTGTTTTTAGGTAGTTTTTAGAAAGTTCAAGCTACTTTTAGGGATGTTTTCATTATTTTTTATGTTAAATTCACATTTCTGGACTTTACTATGAGTTTGTGTGTTTTTCGGTGATTTCAGGTAATTTCTGGCTGAAATTGAGAGATTTGAGCAAAACTCTGAAAAAGGTTGACAAAAGGACTGCTGATGTTGTTGGAATCTGACCTCCCTGCACTCGAAATGGATTTTCTGGAGCTACAGAATTCCAAATGACGCTCTCTCAACGGCGTTGGAAAGTAGACATCCAGAGCTTTCCAGCAATATATAATAGTCCATACTTTATTCGGAAATTGATGACGTAACTTGGCGTTGAACGCCAAGTT
>NC_029777.3:54253852-54254061 GCF_000817695.3 Arachis duranensis | reverse complement strand
CCTAGTAGCTAGTCTAGTATAAATAGGATAAGTTACTATTGTATTAGACATCTTTTGACAGTTTAATCTTTTGACTATTCGATCTCTTGATCATGGAGAGGGCTGGACATTCGGCCATGCCTGAACCTTTTACTTATGTATTTTCAACAGTGGAGTTTCTGCACACCATAGATTAAGGGTGTGGAGCTCTGCTGTACCTCAAGTTTCAT
>NC_029777.3:54248474-54253519 GCF_000817695.3 Arachis duranensis | reverse complement strand
CCACTATTGATTTACATAAGTATTTCTATCCCTTTTTATTTTCTATTTATTTATTAATTTTCGAACTCACCATAAACCAATTTAATCTGCCTAACTGAGATTTACAAGGAGACCATAGCTTGCTTCATACCAACAATCTCTGTGGGATCGACCCTTACTCACGTAAGGTATTACTTGGACGACCCAGTACACTTGCTGGTTAGTTGAACAGAGTTGTGTCCACACATAGGTGCCATAATAATGATTCCATACAACAACAAAGAATACTACATTGATGTGATCACAATTTCGTCCACCAAGTTTTTGGCGCCATTGCCGGAGATTGTTCGAGTATGGACAACTGACGGTTCATCTTGTTGCTCAGATTAGGTAATTTTCTTTTCAAAAATATTTTTCAAAATTTTTCTTTTCTTTTTCATTTTTCTAACCATGTTTTTCGAAAAAATTAAAATAAAAATACAAAAAAATTAGAAAATCATAAAAATCAAAAATATTTTGTGTTTCTTGTTTGAGTCTTGTGTTAATTTTTAAGTTTGGTGTCAATTACATGCTTTAAAATTTTTTCTTGCATTTTTCGAAAACTCATGCATTCATGGTGTTCTTCATGATCTTCAAGTTGTTCTTGGTAAGTCTTCTTGTTTAATCTTGATGATTTCTTGTTTTGTGTCTTTTGTCGTTTTTCATGTGCATTTTTGCATTCATATTTTTCATGCATTAAAGATTTCTAAGTTTGGTGTCTTGCATGTTTTCTTTGCATCAAAAATTTTTCAAAATTATGTTCTTGATGTTCATCATGATCTTCAAAGTGTTCTTGGTGTTCATCTTGACATTCATAGTGTTCTTGCATGCATCTTGTGTTTTGATCCAAAATTTTCATGTTTTGGGTCATTTTTGTGTTTTTCTCTCTCATCATAAAAAAATTCAAAAATAAAAAAAAAATATCTTTTCCTTTTTTATCTCCTAATTTTCGAAAATTTGAGTTGACTTAGTCAAAAATTTAAAAAATTAGTTGTTTCTTACAAGTCAAGTCAAATTTTCAATTTTAAAAAATCTTATCTTTTCAAAACTTTTTCAAAAATTAAATCTTTTCCTTTTTTCTTATTAATTTTCAAAATTTTTTTAAATATTTTTCAAAATCTTTTTCTTATCTTTTACATCATATTTTCGAAAATTAGCTAACAAGTAATGTGATTGATTCAAAAATTTGAAGTTTGTTACTTTCTTGTTAAGAAAGGTTCAATCTTTAAATTCTAGAATTTTATCTTTTAGTTTCTTGTTAGTCAAGTAATTAATTTTAATTTTAAAATCAAATCTTTTTCAAAATATCTTTTTTATCTTTTTAATCATAACTTTTTATCTTATCTTTTATATCATATCTTTTTCAAAATTTTATCTTTTTCTAAAAAATTTGATTTCAAAATATCTTATCTAACTTCTTATCTTCTCATCTTTTCAAATTTGATTTTAATATCTTTTTCAACTAACTATTTAACTTTTTGTTTGTTTCTTATCTTTTTCAAAACCAACTAACTACCTATCTACATAAGTAAAAGGTTCAGGCATGGCCGAATGGCCAGCCCTCTCCATGATCAAGAGACCGAATAGTCAAAAGATTAAACTGTCAAAAGATGTCTAATACAATAGTTAAATGTCCTATATATACTAGACTAGCTACTAGGGTTTACATGAGTAAGTAATTGATGCATAAATCCACTTCCAGGGCCCACTTGGTGTATGTTTGGGCTGAGCTTGATCTATCCACGAGCTGAGGCTTTTTTTGGAGTTGAACGCCAAGTTATAACGTGTTTTGGGCGTTCAACTCCGGATCATGACGTGTTTCTGGCGTTTAACTCCAGACAGCAGCATGAACTTGGCGTTCAACGCCAAGTTACATCGTCAATTTCCGAATAAAGTATGGACTAGTATATATTGCTGGAAAGCTCTAGATGTCTACTTTTCAACGCCGTTGAGAGCGCGCCATTTGGAGTTCTGTAGCTCCAGAAAATCTATTTCGAGTGCAGGGAGGTCAGATTCCAACAGCATCAGCAGTCCTTTTGTCAGCCTTTTTCAGAGTTTTACTCAAATCCCTCAATTTCAGCCAGAAATTACCTGAAATCACAAAAAAACACACAAACTCATAGTAAAGTCCAGAAATGTAAATTTAACATAAAAAATAATGAAAACATCCCTAAAAGTAGCTTGAACTTTCTAAAAACTACCTAAAAACAATGCCAAAAAGCGTATAAATTATCCGCTCATCATTGAGCAACTTGCTCTCTAGTTACATCTTCATCCTCTTCAGAGGAAGAATAATCTTCAGAGCTCAAGAATGGCAGAAGGAGATTTAATGGAATCTCTATGACCTCTATATGAGCCTCAGATTCCTTTGGTTCCTCAATAGGGAACTCCTTCTTGGTTGGGAGACGTCCCATAAAGTCTTCCTCATTAGGATTCGCGTCCTCTCCCTCCTTGCACTCTCTCTTTGGATTCTCTTTTGTATTGCTTGGGAGAGTACTAGGAGGGGTTTCAATAACTTTCTTACTCAGCTGGCCTACTTGTGCCTCCAAATTTCTAATGGAGGATCTTGTTTCACTCATGAAACTTAAAGTGGCCTTAGACAGATCAGAGACTAGATTAGCTAAATTAGAAGTGCTTTGCTCAAGATTCTCTGTCTGTTGCTGAGAGGGTGATGGAAAAGGCTTGCTATTGCTGAGCCTAGTTCGTCCACCATTATTAAAGCCTTGTTGAGGCTTTTGTTGATCCTTCCATGAGAAATTTGGATGATTTCTCCATGATGAATTGTAGGTGTTTCCATAAGGTTCACCTAAGTAATTTACCTCTGCTATTGCAGGGTTATCAGGATCATAAGCTTCTTCTTCAGAAGATGCCTCTTTAGTACTGTTGGATGCATTTTGCCATCCTTTCAGACTTTGGAAAATCACGTTGACTTGCTGAGTCAACATTTTGTTCTGAGACAATATGGCGTTCAGAGCATCAAGAAAAGAAGAGAAGAGGAATCCTCTATGTCACAGTAAAAAAGTTCCTTATTGTTAGTAGAAGAAGAAACGGAATAAAGAAAGGAGAATCCAAACAGAAGGGTGAGGATAGGGGTAGTGATTTGAGATGAAGAGAGGTGAAGAGAAGTGTTAGTAAATGAAAAAATAAATAGGAAAAGATGAGAGAGGGAGAAATTTTCGAAATTAAATTTTAAAAAGGAGTTAAATGATTTTTGAAAATTAAAGGAAGAATTAAAATTAAAATTATAATTTAGAACAGTTAATTAATTAAAAAGAATTTTGAAAAAGGGGTGAGATATTTTCGAAAATTAGATAGGGAAAAGTAGTTAGGTGGTTTTGAAAAAGATAAGAAACAAACAAAAAGTTAATTAGTTAGTTGAAAAGATATTAAAATCAAATTTGAAAAGATAAGAAGATAAGAAGTTAGATAAGATATTTTGAAATCAAATTTTTGAAAAATATACGATTTAAAAAGATATGATAAAAAGATATGATTAAAAAGATATGGTTGAAAAAGATTTAATTTTTAAAATTTAAAATTAATTACTTAACTAACAAGAAACTAAAAGATAAGATTCTAGAATTTAAAGATTGAACCTTTCATAACAAGAAAGTAACAAACTTCAAATTTTTGAATCAATAATATTAATTGTTAGTGTAATTTTTGAAAATCATGAAATACTATTAAGAAAAAGATTTTTTAAAAATAATTTCTTTTTTTCTCGAAAATAGAAAAAAATGAAAAAGATTTGATTTTTGAAAGAGATTTTGAAAAGATAAAATTTTTAATTTTGAAAATTTGACTTGACTTGTAAGAAACAACTAATTTTAAAACTTTTTGACTAAGTCAACCCAAATTTTCAAAATTTTTGTGAGAAATAAGGAAAATATATTTTTTTATTTTTTTGAATGTTTAATGATGAGAGAGAAAAACATAAAAATGACCCAAAACATAAAAATTTTAGATCAAAACTCAAGATGCATGCAAGAACACTATGAATGTCATGATGAACATCAAGAACTTATTTTTTAAAAATTTTTGATGCAAAGAAAATATGCAAGACACCAAACTTCGAAATCTTTAATGCATGGACACTATGAATGCAAAAATGCACATGAAAAACAATAAAAGGCACAAAACAAGAAAACATCAAGATCAAACAAGAAGACTTACCAAGAACAACTTGAAGATCATGAAGAACACTATGAATGCATAAATTTTCGAAAAATGCAAGAAAAATTTTTAAAGCATGCAATTGACACCAAACTTAAAATTTGACTCAAAACTCAAACAAGAAGCACAAAATATTTTTGGTTTTTTTTTATTTTATGATTTTTTTTGTATTTTCTTTTATATTTTTTTTGAAAAACATATAGAAAAAAAGAAAATAAGAAATCCAAAATTTTTAATAAGAATTCCAGGAATCTTTCAATATTAGCCTAAAGCTCCAATCCAAGGGTTGGGCATGGCTTAATAGCCAGCCAGCTTTAAAAGATATAAATCAGGCATGTAACAACTGATATTCCAATTAACTTGCCTCTATGTTGATGGTTTTGAAGCCTCAATCCAATTGAGTTAGACATGGCTTTACAGCTAGCCAAGCTTCAACATACTTTATGAAACACTAGAATTCATTCTTAAAAATTTTGAATAATTTTTCGAAAACAAAGAAAAAATTTTGAAAAATATTTTTTTTGAAAACTTTTTGAAAAGAAAAATAAAAAGAAAATTACCTAATCTAAGCAACAAGACGAACCGTCAGTTGTCCATACTCGAACAATCCCCGGCAACGGTGTCAAAAACTTGGTGTTGTTGCCGGATCAGAAAAACTTGGCGCTGTGGTTGCACGTAATTGTAATTCAAACAATCCCGGCAACGGCGCCAAAAACTTGGTGGCGCTCTCAAACGTGAATCACACTTAGTCACAACTCCGCACAACTAACCAGCAAGTGCACTAGGTCGTCCAAGTAATACCTTATGTGAGTAAGGGTCGATCCCACGGAGATTGTTGGTATGAAGCAAGCTAT
>NC_029777.3:54243627-54244512 GCF_000817695.3 Arachis duranensis | reverse complement strand
CCCTTTGGATCTTCTTTCTTTTTGCTTCTCCGTTCTGCTTGTTGTTGTGTTGTTGCATCTCCTTTTGGATCTTCTTTCTTTTTGCTCCTCCTTTCTCCTTGTTGTTGTGTTGTTGCATCCCTCTCTTCTCTTTGCCACACTCCTTGGCTTATCATTGTCTCATTTAGCCTTTGTTGATTAAATCTCACCCTTGCAAGTTCCTGTTCTTCAAATATCTTGCGAGCTTCATTGAAGGTTTTGATTTGTGGATTGAGTAATGGGGGAGTGGAACAGAGGTAACTGAGCTTTTCTTGGGTGCATATATCATAGTCAAGTCTGTCCTTATGCCTGGCTTCCCTGAACACTCTGTTTTCATTGAAATCTCTGTAGAGTGTTTCATGTCTAGCATCCAACCTATGGAGAAGTTCTCTTTGCTGAGCTTGCTCTATCCTCAGTTGAGCTTGTTCTTGTATCACTTTCTCCATGGCTTTTTCATGTTCCATAGTTGAATTGTTGATGGCTTCCTGCATCTTGGCATATTGTTCTTGTTGTAACTCCATCATGTGTGCTTGGTACTCATTTTGTTGGTTCATCCATTGAACTTGAACCCCTCTTTGTTGGTCCATCAACTGCCAAATGTCCCTTTGTTGTTGTGCTTGTTCCTCTTGGCTTCTTTGAATTTGTGAATATTGCCCAGAAATTCCTTCCAAGGCGGCTTGGAGTTGGTTCATGTTCAAGGTGTGGGGATTCATCCATTTCTTGAGGCTCCTCCTCTTGTCTTACTTCTTTCCTTTTCTTCCTTCTTGCTAAAGGTTGCCTTTCCAATTGGGTTGTGGTGATGAACTCCAACCTTTCTCGAGTAAGAGGTTTTCCAACAGAGACCAAATCAGTTTCTCCAAATTCTTC
>NC_029777.3:54224991-54225654 GCF_000817695.3 Arachis duranensis | reverse complement strand
TGCCACTCTCGTGATCTAATTGTTCATGAGAAGAGATTAAGCTTAATAACTAATCCTTCATGCCACACAACTCCTAGGATCTCAACCAATGGTGGTTACATCTCACATACCAACCCAAAGTGTATCAATCAAGGGAATTATGAAAGGATGAACTCTAAACTGAGTTATGTGACTCCTTTCTCAAGTTCATCACACAATTCATATAGATTCAACCCCTCTCTCGATGGTGATTAAATCTTTGAAGAACAAGAGTTTCCTCTTGGATGAACCACTTGAATCGAGAAGGAGAGGAAGAGTTATCAATCCATTCAAACAAACAGAGCTCCTCCCCCTAATGAAAGTGGGGTTTAGTGAGTCATTGCTCCAATTTCAACAACAATTGCCATGAACAAAAATTAAACTAAGTATAAAGGAAGAAGAAGAAGAATGAAGTGCTTAAAACTTGAAGATGAAGAAGAAAAATTCCAATAGAAAACCAAAGATGAGCCTTCCGGGAGAGTACCCGGAAGTTCTAACAATAAGCTAAGTAAAAGTGCTAAAAAGTGAATAAAAATTCTAAGTGTTCAAAAAAATTCAAAAGTCAAAAAGTCCCCTACAAGTACATCAATCTCTTCTATTTATACTACTCCTAAAACTCTTCAGAGATCTTCAATTTGGGTTAGC
>NC_029777.3:54214291-54224820 GCF_000817695.3 Arachis duranensis | reverse complement strand
CCCCAAGTTGGCAACGTGCTCGTGCCTAGCCTCCCAAGGCAGGGGCTTGAGGCTGGCGTTGTTGCAAAACACGCCCCCTTAATGCACGTTGGCAACGTGCTCGTGCCCCCCTCCAGGGCTCATCTCTAGCTCCCTTGAATTTCACTTCATGTTCTTATTTTTAGGGCCTAAAGATGACTCTGGTTTGGCTTCAATTTTGTGCTTCACCATAGACTATTATATATGGTTGGAAAGCTCTGAATGTTAGCTTTCCAACGCAACTAGAAGCACTCAATTTGGATCTCTGTAGCTCAAGATATCTTCCATTGAAGAGGACATGGTCAGGCTGCCTTGTTGGAGTTGTTGTGAACAACGCCCCATATATTCCAAGTTAGCAACGTGCATTACAATTTCCTGGCGTTGTTGTGGATAACTCCTTCTCTTCAGCACGTTGGCAACGTGCTCGAGCCCTTTCCAATGCTCTAAACAATGCTTCCCACGTTGGCAACGTGCATGGCAAGGCCTATGGGCGTTGGCAATGTGCATGGTGAGGCTTGGCGTTGGCAACTTGATTTTGGCGTTGGCAACGTGAATGGTGCAACTCATGGGCGTTGGCAACCTGGTTGGTGCTGCCATTGGGCGTTGGCAACCTGGTTGGTGCTGCCATTGGGCGTTGGCAACCTGGTTGGTGCTGCCATTGGGCCTTGGCAACCTGGTTGGTGCTGCCATTGGGCGTTGGCAACCTGGTTGGTGCTGCCATTGGGCGTTGGCAACCTGGTTGGTGCTGCCATTGGGCCTTGGCAACCTGGTTGGTGCTGCCATTGGGCGTTGGCAACCTGGTTGGTGCTGCCATTCCTGGCGTTATTGCCAAACACGCCAATGCTTCCTAGCCCAAACAACGTGCTCGAGCTCCCCTTTGGTGCCAAAATTGCTTGTGTGTGGCGTTGGCAACGCCCTCCTCAAGTTGGCAACGTGCTTCACTTCATCCAGGGCCAAGCTTTGTGTGTGTGGCGTTGGCAACGCCCTCCTCAAGTTGGCAACGTGCCTCACTTCATCCAGGGCCAAACTTTGTGTGTGTGGCGTTGCCTTCAACAACGCCCATAGTTCTTGGCGTTGGCAACGCCCTCGACACTCCTCCAGGGCCAAGTTCCTTGCTTGTGTGTGCGTTGGCAACTTGGTTCTAGAGTTGGCAACGCCAGCTCTTCCTCCAGGGCCAAGTTCCTCCAGGGCGTTGTCCATGAAAACACCCTTCATCCTCCAAGTTGGCAACGCCAACTCCTCTTCCTGGCGTTGCCAAGAACAACGCCCCTTATATCCAAGTTGGCAACGCCAACTTCTTGCCCAGCTTGCATCATTCTTGCTTCCATGCTTCCTTGTTTCATCACCTATCATCAACAAGGGAAATAGCTTCAAAGTCTTGCCAATTCATGCAATAAATTTCATGAGATTCATTCATACTCATTCATATATGCATTCCTTAAATCATTTGCATGAACTTGGCTAGAATCAACATATTCCTTGGTATTCTCATGCATGGAAACAAAACTCATAAAAGGACTTGTTTATTTAGAGAAAATGAGTGAAATTAAGCTAAAACTAACTAAACTAACTAACTAATAAAGCAAATATGCACTTGCATCATGAAGCAAGCTATAGTTATCTTGTAAATCTCAGTTAGGCGGATAGTAAATGTTATGGAGTTTTCGAATAATAATAATAAATAAGCGGAAAATAAAGATAGAGTTAATCATGTAATTCAATAGTGAGAATTTCAGATAAGTGCGTGGAGGTGCTTGTCCCTATTGGATCTCTGCTTCCCTACTGTCTTCCTTCAATCTTTCTTATTCCTTTCCATGGCAAGCTGTATGTAGGGCATCACTGTTGTCAATGGCTACATTGCATCCTCTCAGTGAAAATGGTCCAAATGCTCTGTCACAGCATGGCTAATCATCTGTTGGTTCTCGATCATGTCGGAATAGAATCCGTTGATTCTTTTGCGTTTGTCATCACGCCCAATAATCGCGAGTTTGAAACACGTCACAGTCATTCAATCCCAGAATCCTACTCAGAATACCACAGACAATGTTAGACTTTCCGGATTCCCATGAATGCCTCCATCAATCTAGCTTATACCACGAAGATTCTGATTAAGAAATCCAAGAGATATGCACCCGGTCTAAGGTAGAACGGAAGTGGTTGTCAGCCACGTGTTCATAGGTGAGAATGATGATGAGTGTCACGGATCATCACATTCATCATGTTGAAGTGCAACGAATATCTTAGAATAAGAACAAGCAGAATTGAATAGAAAATAGTAGTAATTGCATTGAAACTTGAGGTACAGCAGAGCTCCACACCCTTAATCTATGGTGTGTAGAAAATCCACCGTTGAAAATACATAAGTGATGAAAGTTCAGGCATGGCCGAATGGCCAGCCCCCAAACGTGATCACCGGATCAAAAATACAATCCAGGATGTCTAATACAATAGTAAAATGTCCTATTTATACTAGACTAGCTACTAGGGTTTACAGAAGTAAGTAATTGATGCAGAAATCCACTTTCGGGGCCCACTTGGTGTGTGTTTGGGCTGAGATTGATCTTTACACGAACTGGGGCTTCTTTTGGAGTTGAACGCCAAGTTGTAACGTGTTTCTGGCGTTCAACTCTGGTTCGTGACGTGTCTCTGGCGTTTGACTCCAGAATGCAGCATGGAACTGGCGTTGAGTGCCAGTTTACGTCATCTAATCACGAATAAAGTATGGACTATTATATATTTCTAGAAAGCTCTAGATGTCTACTTTCCAACGCCGTTAAGAGCATGCTATTTGGAGTTCTGTAGCTCCAAAAAATCCATTTCGAGTGCAGGGAGGTCAGAATCCAACAGCATCAACAGTCCTTTGTCAGCCTTTTATCAGAGTTTTGCTCAGGTCCCTCAATTTCAGCCAAAAAATACCTGAAATCATAAAAAAACACACAAACTCATAGTAAAGTCTAGAAATGTGAATTTAGCATAAAAACTAATGAAAACATCCCTAAAAGTAGCTAGATCCTACTAAAAACTACCTAAAAACAATGCCAAAAAGCGTATAAATTATCCGCTTATCACTACACACAACCTTTGGAAACGGAAACCGGTCAAGGACACTCAACATAGACTACATTGTGGTCGACGTATGCTCCGCCTACAATGCCTTAATAGGTCAGACAACGCTAAATCAGCTCGGGGCTGTAGTCTCAACTCCACATCTATGCATGAAGTTCCCAACTACAGAAGGGATCGCTATGATAAAAGGAGACCAGAAAATAGCACGCCGCTGTTACAATGAAAGTCTGAACCTTAGAGGCAAAGGAGAAGAAATCCACACCATCGAACTCGGGGGAATTCGAGGTTGGGAAGAACTCCGTCCATAGCCTGAAGGAGAGACAGAAAAAGTCCAGATCAGAGATGTCCCAGATAAAACGACCAATATCGGCGCAATCCTAAAAGGAGTAGTATAAAAGTCCCTCATACAGTTCTTAAAAGATAATAACGACCTCTTCGCATGGAAGGCCGTAGACATGCTGGGCATAGACCCCAAGCTAATGTGCCACAAGCTGGCAGTATATCCAGGATCTCGGCAAGTACAGCAGAGGCGTAGAAAGCTCAGACCCGAAAGATCCCAAGCTGTGGAAGAATAGGTACGAGCTCTACTAGAGGCAGGATTCATTAGAAAAGTCAAGTACCCACTATGGCTAGCCAATGTTGTCTTGGTGAAAAAGTCAAATGGGAAGTGGCAGATGTGCACTGATTACACCGACCTCAACAAAGCTTGCCCAAAAGATCCTTATCCACTCCTAAGCATCAACACACTAGTGGACGCCTCCTCCGGATACAATTACCTCTCATTTATGGATCCCTATTCAGGATACAATCAAATCCCAATGTACCCACCTGATCAAGAAAAAACCTCATTCTTAACACCTAAAGCGAATTATTACTACATCGTCATGCCATTCGGACTCAAAAACGCAGGAGCTACTTACCAAAGGTTAATGAAAAATGTCTTCGCAGATCACATTGGAAAACTAATGGAGGTATACGTGGACGATATGTTAGTAAAGACACAAAGTGAGGAATCATTACTGTTCGACCTCGCCCAATTGTTCAATACCATAAGAAAGCATGGCATGCGACTTAACCCTGCGAAATGTACCTTCATAGTAGAAGCTGGCAAATTCTTAGGATTCATGCTCACTCAAAGAGGAATCGAAGCAAACCCGGACAAGTGCCAAGCCATACTCAACATGAAAAGCCCGAACTGTGTCAAAGAAGTGCAACGACTCAATGGGCGACTAGTAGCCTTGTCCAGATTTCTAGCTGGATCAGCCATAAGATCTCTCCCCTTCTACGCTACGCTAAAGAAGGGAAAGAAGTTCGAAGGGACATCAGAGTGCGAGCTAGTTTTCTAGGATTTCAAAAGATTCCTGGGACAACCACCCATTCTTACTCGACCTCAGAAAGGATAAGCACTCATATTATACCTAGCAGTAGGAAGCCTGGCAGTAGCCTCAGCACTAGTCCGAGAGGACGAAAGTAGACAGCAACCTATATACTTCATCAGCAAAGTGCTGCAAGGGTCTGAACTGAACTATTAAAAGATAGAGAAGTTCACATATGCTCTCATATTAACCTCTCGACGACTTCGTCCATACTTCCAGGCTCACACCATTAAGGTTCGGACCAACCAGCCCATAAAAGGCATTCTGCAGAAAATAGATTTAGCAGGGATAATCCTATAGTGGACAGTCGAGTTGTCCGAATTCGACCTCCAATATAAAGCTTGGACAGTGATCAAATCACAGTATCTGACCGACTTCATTACAGAGTACACTGACACCCCAGAAATCCCTACAAAGTGGAATCTTTACGTGGACGGCTCTTCCAATAAAAACGGGAGCGGAGCAGGCGTGATAATAGAGAGTAATCAGGGAACCCAAATCGAACTCTGACTAAAGTTCGAGTTCCCTGCTTCCAATAACCAGGCTGAGTATGAGGCGCTATTGGCTCACAGGTTATCACCTCATAAATAGCAGGGACCTACCAAGCCAAAGATCCTGCTATAAAAAGTACCTGGACAAAACCAGGGAATAACTCGGGCAATTCCAGGAATATGAGATCCAACATATACCTCAAGAACAGAATGCTCGAGCTGACGCATTCTCAAAATAAGCCAGCAATAAACCAGGGGGCAGTAATAGAAGCCTCATCTAGGAAGTACTGTAGAACCCGTCAATCTCAGAAGAAGAAAAAATATTAGCCATATCAGGCCAAGATCAAGGATGGATGACTCCCATAATTAACTACCTCAAATCAGAGATACTCCCTAAAGATAAGAAGGAGGCAAAGAGGTTAAAACGAGAGGCACAGTATTACACCATCATAAACAACATTCTATACAAGAGAGGAATTTCGACACCTCTACTAAAATGTGTACCGACCTCTAACACAAAAGAGGTATTGGAAGAGATACACAGTGGCACCTGTAGGAACCATCTTAGAGCACGAGCCCTTGCCAAAAAAGTACTCTGAGCCAGATTCTTTTGGCCGACTTTGCAAAAAAAAGCCACCGAGTACGTTAAGACGTGTCTACCATGTCAGAAATATGCTAACTTCCATGTCGCCCCACCAGAGGAGCTCATCAGCGTGACATCACCTTGGCCATTTGCAAAGTGGGGACTCGACCTTCTCGGGCTCTTCCCCCAAAGGTCAGGACAGGTTAAGTTCCTCAGTGTAGGGGTAGATTATTTCACACAATGGATAGAGGCAGAGCCCTTAGCCAATGCCACTACCCAAAGAAGTCAGAAATTCCTATATAGGAACATTATCACGAGGTTTTGGGTTCCTTAATCCATCACCACAGATAATGGCACTCAGTTCACAAATACAAACTTTAGAAAATTGGTAGCGAACTTGAAGATAAAGCACCAATTCACATCCGTGGAACACCCGCAGGCTAATGGACAAGCAGAAGCTGCCAATAAAGTCTTACTAGCCAGGTTAAAATGGAGGCTGCAGGGCGCAAAGGGAGCATAGGTCGAAGAGCTTCCACAAGTCCTGTGGGCATATCGGACAACTCTACACTCCACCACAAAGGAATCACCCTTCCGATTGGCTTATGGAATGGAGGCAATGATACCAGTAGAAGTGGAAGAAGGATCTCCCAGAACGATCCTCTACAGCAAAGAAGCTAACTCCCGACTCCAAAGGGAAGAGCTCGACCTACTCTCAAAAGTCTGAGAAAGAGCTCGGATCAGAAAAGAAGCACTAAAATGCTGCATGGCCTTAAGATACAATAAAAAGGTAGTGCAGCGAAGCTTCACCAACAATGACCTCATCCTAATCCGAAATGATATCGGAACAAGTCGACCCGGAAAGGGAAAGCTAGCAGCTAATTGGAAAGGACCCTACCGAATCACAGAGGTACTGGGAAAAAGTTACTACAAAGTGTCCGAACTCGAGGGCCGAGAGCTACCGAGATCATGGCACGCCTGCAACCTAAGAAGGTATTATAGTTAAAAGGTAATAAAAGATCTTAGGACAAAAGTGCACTCTTTTTCCTAAAAAAGGTTTTTTAATGAGGCACCAAGCCAAGATCTACAAAATTACCTAGGGTAAGCACCCACATGTATATATTTCGCATATTTTCTATTTTGAATAAGGTTTTTCAGATTTCCTACAAAATCTCTTTATCAAGATGCATTAATCTGAAAACGTAAAATTCATCGCCCGATTATATAGCTACAGATATGCAAAAGTGAAAACCAAATTCACTGCTCGACGTGATTGATAAAGAAAGAAAACTGAATTCATCAAAAGATCGACCAAGCGAGGATCAAACTCTACAAAATCGGCAAAGATGAAAAGCGATAAAAACAGAATAATGCAAGAAGTTATAAAAAGCAATCCATGAATAGAGGCCTGACGAGGTCTGAAACAAAATGATTGCTAAGAAATAACTTGGAATGTACCGACGCAAAAGAAGTCAGACCAAATCAAAGCAACAAAAAGTTATAAAAAGTAATCCCTAAAAAGAGGCCTAGCCAGCCCTTAAAAGCGGATTACTAGAAATAACTTCCAAAGGGACCAACATGAAGAAGTCGGACTAAAGCTACAAAAAGTTATAAAAAGTAATCCGTAAAAAAGAGACCTGACAAGGTCCAAATAAAATGGATTACTAGAAATAACTTCGAAGGGACTGATACGACGAAGTCAGCTCAGAAAGCTACAAAAGTTATACAAAGTAATCCATAAAAAGAGACCGGACAAGGTCCAAATAAAATGGATTACTCAAAATAACTTGGGGCAGACCGACATGAAGAAGTCAGCCCGAGGCAACCAAAAGCGACAGAGTTATAAAAAGTAAACCCAAGGGATTACTAGAGATAACTCAAGAAAAGATCGACTAAGAGAATCAACCAATAGAAGGCGCGCGTCAAAAGGGAGACAACTCGATCCGAAAGACCACGACCTCGCCAAAATCAATGTACAAAGTATTCTATCAAAGAATACTCAAACAAAAGAACTAGCCTTAAAAAGGACACTTCAACTAAGGCAGGAAATAAACAAAGCAGAAAGACAATCAAAAGAGGTCGGAAAATAAGACTTCAACACTCTGAAAAGTGCTAAAGAAAGCTGCAGGCAAGCATATCACAAAGAGACAAAGCTGTTACCAAAAAACAGACTCAAGAGGCTGCTTAGAAGCCGCCCATAAGAGCTGAAGAAAATACCTTGTTTTTTGTAAATAAAGTTGCTAAAAGAAAAGCAACTAAAACTAACCAGAGTCAGAATAGATCAAATAGTCACAAAATAGTAGTCCAAGAAAACCACAAATTGGGCCATCACAGATACGAAAATAAAAATAGAAACTATAAAGGATGCAAAGACTCCTCAGTGACAGCATCTCGAGGCGAAGGAGGATGGGTCGCAAGTGGGACAGCAGCAACAGTTCCATCTGGCTGGTTCGGGATCTGAACATTAAGATCCGACTTAGGATGGCCAACCTCAGTGGTAGGAGCCAAAGAAGTCAGGGCATGAGGAGCTTTGGCAGAAGGCACAGGAGGCGGATTTACATCGTCGTTATCATCATCTGGGACAGGGACAATCTTACCACCCTCTACAACATTATCTAAGCTGAATAGAGTCAGGTCGAGCTCAGGAGCAAGAACTCGGACCTGAGACTTCAGATTCTTATAAGCAGCAATCACACTGCTCATAAGATGATCCTGGAGCTCGGCATAGTCAGATCGAGCAGATTCTAAACTCTCCCGGAACTCTACCATCTCTCTATAAGTCTGGACATAGCTATCCTTATGCTTCTGGCCCATCTCCTCAGACAGATACGCCAGAGCCTTAGCCGCTGTAGCCCGAACCTTTTCACCCTCCAACTCTTTCTCCAGTTTTGCCACCTTTTTTTCGAGCTCCTCCTTCAACCCCTTGATCCTATCATACTCCGACTTGGCTTCCTCCATGAAAGCCTTAGTGGCATGAACAGGAACATCCTGAGCAATCCGGAACAAGGCCGCTCCCATGTGCGCCATTTTAACACTGTTTCGGGTAATGAATTCCAGATGGTGAAGGATGGATACATCATCCGTAGGCACAATACCATAAAGAGCAATTTGCTGATAGACAAACCCCACGACATCGAAATCATGGGCATCCAAATTAAAGGGCTTAGCAGTTCTCTGCTTCTTGGGAAAAGGGCCGGCAGCAGATGGGAAGGCAGCACTAGAGGTCGGCAGAGGAGGAACGGATGAAACCAGCTAGATGTTAGGAGTCGGGATGACTTTTTTGGGTCCAGAAGCGTCCGAGGTCGACCTCTTCAAGGAAGCCTTAGACGACCCCTCCCCGGGAACCTTAGCCAAGAGGTTTAGGGCCGTAGTTGCCTTCTTCGCCTTTTTAAAGGCCTTCATAGCATCATTGTTTTTAGCCATCTCTGAAAATATGCAGCAAAGAAACCAAGTTATAAATCGAAAAGAAAAGGGATAAACTCAACAAAATAAAGGAACACAACAGATACAAAAGGAGTTGACCACTATCCAGCTCAGCTCGGAGAAGTGAAGGATCTCCTAGAAATTTCTTGGTATCGAGATGGGGAGGCTACCCCCAGTTCTCTTCCAACACAGTTACAAGGGCTTGTTCAACCTCATCCAACATCTCCCAAGAATATCTAGATACCACTACATTTTGTTGCCACTCCAAAGGAAAAGCAAGTTCATCATTCTCATCCAGAAAAAAGGGACGAGCTCCTTCAATAGCTCGGACCTTGGAAAAATAGTTCTTAAAATCGCGGAAGGATTCATCATACATGGAAAAACCTTTTTTTCGTGGGAAGCTCAGAAGGAAACCCGGGCGGCCTTCTTCTTAACCACACCAGGCTTTGTCAGAACAAAGAGATAAAACAAGAGGGATTGGGAAGGTTGGACACCCAATTCATGACACAGCAATTGGAAAAGTTTTATAAAGCCCCAAGAATTGGGATGGAGTTGGGACGGAGCCACGTTACAAGACCACAACAGGTTGGTCTCAAAAGGAGTAAAAGGAAGAGTAATGTTCCTTTGACCAAAAAAGAAGTCGTACGCCCGAGTGGAAAAACAAACTCTCTCTTCAAAAGTAGGGGATACAAGCTCATAATTCTTCTCATCACTACCATTACTACAAATCCTATGGAATTTTCTAAGTTGCTCACAAAATTCAGAGTCAACCAGCGAAATACATAAAAAAAGGAAAAAGGGGGGGTTACTACTCAAATAGCTCGGGCAAAGTGAGGAAGAACAGCTCAGACAAAAATGGATACAAACTCAAAACTACAGCATGCAAAATGTCAGAAATAACAAAAAAGGATACCCTAGGACACAACCCAAAGTCCTAGTGCATCCTTTGGAGGTAGTAACAGAGTAAGGACTAAAGCCTGCGACCCGATGTCTCCCAGCAAGAGAATAACCTTCTTCTCAAAACAAGCGACACTCCGAAAAGGAAAATCACAAACCAAAAAGCTATAAAAATCACCTTTCTACTATACATCAACGTATGCCAAAAAAGCAACCTTTTTTCAGAATCAAGCAAACTCATCATTCCAAAAGCAAAAAAACCGAAGATACAAGCAGAAATGGTAGCTACATGCAAAACCCTAAAAGTGTCAATGGTGCACGAAATTGTGATCATCAATGGCGCCATCAACATGGTACGCTCAATTGCAATCTCAATTCTTTATCACAACTTCGCACAACTAACCAGCAAGTGCACTGGGTCGTCCAAGTAATAAACCTTACGCGAGTAAGGGTCGATCCCACAGAGATTGTTGGTATGAAGCAAGCTATGGTCATCTTGTAAATCTCAGTCAGGCAGATTCAAATGGTTATGAATGATTTATGATAAAACATAAATTAAAGATAGAGATACTTATGCAATTCATTAGTGAGAATTTCAGATAAGCATATGGAGATGCTTTGTCCCTTCCGTCTCTCTGCTTTCCTACTGTCTTCATCCAATCCTTCTTACTCCTTTCC
>NC_029777.3:54213434-54214107 GCF_000817695.3 Arachis duranensis | reverse complement strand
ATAAGTGAGAATGATGATGAGCGTCACATAATCATCACATTCATCATGTTCTTGGGTGCGAATGAATATCTTAGAACAAGAATAAGCTGAATTGAATAGAAGAACAATAGTAATTGCATTAATACTCGAGGTACAGCAGAGCTCCACACCTTAATCTATGGTGTGTAGAAACTCCACCGTGAAAATACATAAGAACAAGGTCTAGGCATGGCCGAATGGCCAGCCTCCCAAAGAGGGTTCAATCATAAAAACATGATCAAAAGATTCAAGTGATCAAAAGACCTGTAATACAATAGCAAAAGGTCCTACTTATATAGAACTAGTAGCTAGGGTTTACAGAAATGAGTAAATGACATAAAAATCCACTTTCGGGCCCACTTGGTGTGTGCTTGGGCTGAGCATTGAAGCATTTTCGTGTAGAGACTCTTGTTGGAGTTAAACGGCAGCTTTTCTGCTAGTTTGGGCGTTTAACTCCCATTCTTGTGCCAGTTCCGGCGTTTTACGCCAAAATTCTTGAGCTGACATGGAACGCCTATTTAGGCCATCATATCTCGAGCAAAATATGGCTATTATACATTACTGGAAAGCCCAGGATGTCTACTTTCCAACGCAATTAAGAGCGCGCCAATTGGGCTTCTGTAGCTCCAGAAAATCCACTTCGAGTGCAGGGAGT
>NC_029777.3:54194826-54206825 GCF_000817695.3 Arachis duranensis | reverse complement strand
ACCTCTTTGGGTTACTAAGTGTTCTGTAGCAAAGGTCACTCTTGATAGTGGACTTTCAGCTGATAATCCCGGATTAGTTAATCCAAGTTACCAAGTGATGAGGGACCCCTAAGAGCTTATTCATCCAAGCATATCCCTTGCACATGAACACCACAGACACATGCCTCAATCTTAAAACCCTTGGTGCCTAGCATTGTTTCTTATTGTGTTTCTTTCCTTTTTACTTTTATTGCTCTTTCTCTTTTCTTATTGGGATCTTATTATTTAGTTAGTCTCATAGGATATGTTTCAAGCATTGGATTCAGGGTAGATAGTTGCCTTCTTTCCTTGTTTGGTGAACCAACTTAGCTTACTAATCATCCTACCACAAACATTCAGAACCTACTTCACGAAGTGACTCCACTCTTGTTCTTTTCATAGCATCTTCTTTTTGATTAACTTAAAGGACAAGCATACAAGTAAGAAAGGTGGAAGTGAACACTAGAGACATTAAGCTCAATAAACATAAACATAATCAATGAAAAACTTAAATGCAGAATTAAAAATCCTAAGCTACCAGGGAAGCATGTTCTATTTCATACATGATTTTTCTTATTTAAAGCTTTGAAAAAGATCGAACTAAGAAGGAACTCCACCACCTTTCAATTCTTGGAATGCTCATGTTCCCTTATCTTGGGATCCTCCTTGGTTGCTTGAGTCTCTGGTGCACGAAATTGCAATCACACTTTTGCAATCCGCACAACTAACCAGCAAGTGTACTGGGTCGTCCAAGTAATACCTTATGTGAGTAAGGGTCGATCCCACAGAAATTGTTTATTTGAAGCAAGCTATGGTTATTTTATTATTCTTAGTCAGGAGATCAATTATAATTATCAGTTTGAATTACTAAAAAATAAAAGAGCGTGAAATAATTACTTGTTATGCAATAACGGAGAATATGTTGGAGTTTTGGAGATGTTTTGTCTTCTGAATTCCTGTAACATAATGTTTCCTCTCATGCAAAAGTGTAAAGTTCCTTCCATGGCAAGCTCTATGTATGGTGTCACCGTTGTCAATGGCTACTTCCCATCCTCTCAGTGAAAATGGTCCAAAGGCTCTGTCACAGCACGGCTAATCAGCTGTTGGTTCTCGATCATGTCGGAATAGAATCCATAGATTCTTTTGCGTTTGTCATCATGCCCAACACTCGCGAGTTTGAAGCTCATCACAGTCATCCAATCCGAGAATCCTACCCGGAATACCACAGACAAGGTTTAGACTTTCCGGATTCTCATGAATGCCGCCTTCAATTCTAGCTTATACCACGAAGATTCTGATTAAGGAATCTAAGAGATACTCATTCAATCTAATGTAGAACGGATGTGGTTGTCAGACACACGTTCATGGATTGAGGAAGGTGATGAGTGTCACAGATCACCACCTTCTCCATAGTTAAGCGCAAATGAATATCTTGGATAGGAACACGCATGTTTGAATGGAAAAACAGAAATAATTGCATTAATTCATCGAGACGCTGCAGAGCTCCTCACCCCCAACAATGGAGTTTAGAGACTCATGCCATCAAAGAGTATATAGTTTAAATCTAAAAATGTCATGAGATACAAAATAAGTCTCTAAAAGTTGTTTAAATACTAACTAGTAACCTAGGTTTACAAAAAATGAGTAAACTAAGATAATTGGTGCAGAAATCCACTTTTGGGGCCCACTTGGTGTGTGCTGGGGCTGAGACTTAAGCTTCTCACGTGCCTGGGCTATTTCTGGAGTTGAACGCCAGGTTGTAACCTGTTTCTGGCGTTGAACTCCAACTTGTAACCTGTTTCTGGCGCTAAACGCCAGACTGCAACATGAACCTGGCGTTGAACGCCAGTTTACGTCATTTATCTTCACACAAAGTATAAACTATTATATATTGCTGGAAAGCCATGGATGTCTACTTTCCAGCCCAGTTGAGAGCGCGCCAATTGGACTACTGTAGCTCAAAAAAATCCATTTCGAGTGCAGGGAGATCAGAATCCAACAACATCAGCAGTCCTTTTTCAGCCTAAATCAGATTTTTGCTCAGCTCCCTCAATTTCAGCCAGAAAATATCTGAAATTACAGAAAAACAGAAAAACTCATAGTAAAATTCATAAATATGATTTTTGCTTAAAAACTAAAAAAATTCTATTAAAAACTAATTAGAACATGCTAAAATCTACATGAAATTACCCCCAAAAAGCGTATAAAATATCCGCTCATCACAACACCAAACTTAAACTGTTGGTTGTCCCCAAGCAACTAGATAAATAAAATAGAATAAAAATAAATTAAGAAGCAATAATATCTCATAGTTTTAGGTGAAGCTCATATTCTAATTTAGATGAGTGGGGCTAGTAGCTTTTTGTTTTTGACCAGTTTTGGCATCTCACTTTATCCTTTGAAATTCAAAATGATTGGCATCCATAGGAACTCAGAATTCAGATAGTATTATTGATTCTCTTAGTTTAGTATGTTAATTCTTGAACACAGCTACTTTATGAGTCTTGGTCGTGGCCCTAAGCACTTTGTTTTCCAGTATTACCACCGGATACATAAATGCCACAGACACATAATTGGGTGAACCTTTTCAGATTGTGACTTAGCTTTGCTAAAGTCCCCAATTAGAGGTGTCCAGAGTTCTTAGGCACACTCTTTTGCCTTGGATCATGACTTTAACCACTCAGTCTCAAGCTTTTCACTTGGACCTGCATGCCACAAGCACATGGTTAGGGACAGCTTGATTTAGCCGCTTCGGCTAGGATTTACTTCCTTGGGCCCTCCTATCCACTGATGCTCAAATCCTTGAATCATTTTCACCCTTGCCTTTTGGTTTTAAGGGCTATTGGCTTTTCCTTTTTCTTGATCCAATGATTCCTTGTAATTTTTTTAATTTTTTCTGCTTTTTCTTGCTTCAAGAATTAAATTCATGATTTTTCAGATCAGTAATAATATTTCTCGTGTTCCTCATTCTTTCAAGAGCCAATAATTTTAGCATTCATAAAATTCAAGATAAAAAATATGCACTGTTCAAGCATTCATTCAGAAGACAAAAAGTATTGCCACCATATATAATTAATTATAATTTTTCTTATTAAGAACTCGAAAGATATAAATTACCTCTTTATTCTAAAAATCTACTATTTTATTCATGTTTGATGATGATGAGAAAAATAAATTATAACTTAATTGAAAATAAAATCAAAATAGATTTACTAATTACCACTACTCCTATATAACTTCTAAGGTAAATTCATATAGTAACAACTATCACAGAGTTAAAGCTAAGATTAGAACTCAACAACCTGTATTTTAGGAAGTGGATGTTCCTCTAGTCTGTGGGGTGCTTGGTCCTTCAAGAATTAATTTCTGACGCTTCAGTTCCCTCAAGTCACGCCCTTGCTCCTCTTGTTCCCTAAGCAATTTGCAAAGCATGCTATTCTGATTATTCTGTTTTTTCTTTATTTGGTCCATAGCTTCTTGCAACTTGGAAACAGATGCCTCAAGATGCTCCCAGTATTCAAATTGAGGGATTTCTGGGAGGAATTCCTGTACTCTCCTCTTGATGGGGTCATCCTGCAACTGTTGTTTTTCCATTGATATTTTAGTGATTGGCCGCTCAATTGAGATACACTCAGTTATTCCCATCCTCACTCCAGCATCTTTGCAGAGCATAGAAATTAAGCTTGGATAAGCCAATTTGGCATCTTTGGAGTTCTTGTTTGCTATTTTGTAAAGTTCACACGAGATTAGTTGATGAACTTCTACTTCTCTTCCCAACATGATGCAGTGAATCATCATTGCTCTTTTAACAGTGACTTTAGAATGGTTGCTAGTGGGCAATATAGAACGCCCAATGAAAACCAGCCAGCCTCTAGCGACTGGTTTGAGATCTTCTCTCTTGAGTTGAATAGGGATGCTAGTGGTGCTGGTGGTCCACCTGGCTCCAGGGATGCATATATCCTCTAGAATCTTGTCCAGGCCCTTGTTTGTTCTCATCATTCTCCTATTAAAGGAGTCTGGGTCATCTTTCAGCTAAGGCAGCTTAAAGATCTCCCTGATTTTGTCAGGGTAGATGTGAACAATCTTTACTCTGACCAAGGTCCGATAGTCATAGAGGGCAATTCTAGATATTCTCTGCCTGTCTGTTTGCCACAGATTAGCATAGAACTCCTGAACCATGTTCCTTCCTACTTTTGTTTCAGGATTAGCTAGGATTTCCCAGTTCCTGTTTCTAATTTTCTCTTGGATCTCCGGATATTCATCATCTTTCAGATTGAACTTGACTTCCGGGATCACTGACCTTGGACCCATTATTTTGTGGTAGTGGTCTGAATGTTCTTTAGTTAAGAACTTCCCTTGATTCCAAAGTGGTTTTGGGATATTCTCTTTCTTGCCTCTTGGAGTGGATTGTTTTCCTTTAGGAGCCATAATCTTAGTGAGTATGTTTTTGTGATCACGGATAAACACACCAAACTTAGAGGTTTGCTTGTCCTCAAGAAAAAGAAAAGAAAGGAGAGGGATAGAAGGAGAGCTAATTATCGAATGGTGGATAAAAGTAGGGAGGCCGAATGTGGATTTTAAAGGGAGGGGGTGGGTTTCGAAAAAAAATATTAAAAAGATAAGATAGAAGATATGATTTATGAAAGATAAATATGATAAGAAAAAGATATAATTTAAAAATAAAAAGTTGTGAATGATATTTGAAAAAGATAAATCTAAATTTTTATTTCAAAAATAATTTTAAAAGATAATTGAGTTTTGAAAAATTTTGAGAAAAGAGTTGGATTGGATTGGAAAAAATTTGGGTTTATGAACTAAGATACATTTGATATTTTTGAAAAAGGGATTTTATAAATTAAGGTTTTTAGAAATTGTGATTAAAATTTTTGGAATTGAAGGATGAGAATTTGGAACGTGTTTATGCAAGAAATCATGAATTGAAACACAAAAAAATTAAATATTTGTGAAGAAAAAAATGAATTTACCTCCTCCCCACCAAACTGGCGTTAAACGCCCAAATGCTTCATGTTTTGGGCGTTTAACGCCCAAACGCTGCTTCTCCTGGGTGTTCAACGCCCAGCTGTTGCTTCTTTCTGGCGTTGAACGCCAGGAACTCCTTCGTCACTGGGCATTTTTCTGAACGCCTAGGACGTTGTAAATCTGGCGTTGAACGCCTAGAAGGTGCTTCTTTATGGCGTTCAACGCATAGAAGGTGCTTCTTTTGGGCGTTTAACGCCCAAAATAGCTTTTACTGGCGTTTTCACACCAGTGAGCTTCCATTTGCTGTTTTTATCCTTTGAATCCTTCTATAACTCTTTGAACTCAAACAATTGCTATTTTAACTTGAAGATACTTGACATATACCTGTAAAAACCAATTAATTAACAAATAAACTTTGTAAATGGCTAGGTTGCCTCCCGGCAAGCGCTTCTTTATTGTCTTTAGCTGGACTATTACTGAGCTTTAATCAAGTTTCAGTTTTGAACATTCTTGCTCAAAATTGCTTTCGAGATAATGTTTAACTCTCTATCCATTAACAATGAACTTTTTGTTAGACTCATTATCCTGAAGCTCTACTTATCCATATGGTGACACACTTGAAATCACATATAGTCCTCACCACCGGGATTTCAATTTCCCATAGAATAATCTGAGCCTAGAATTAAATAGCAGAACTTTCTGCCCTGGCTCAAAGACTCTGGATGATAGTTTCTTATCATGCCATCTTTTTGCTTTCTCTTTGTAAATTTTTCATTCTCGAAAGCATTGAGTCTAAATTCCTCTAGCTCATTTAACTGGAGCAATCGTTTTTCTCCAGCTAACTTGGCATCAAAGTTTAGGAATCTGGTTGCCCAGTAGGCCTTATGTTCCAGTTCCACTGGCAAGTGACAGGCTTTAATGATAGTCCGTTCCAGGATTCTTTTAAGTTCTCTATTAGAGACTTCAGCTTGCCCATTTATCTGTGGATGATATGGAGTGGCCACCCTGTGGCTAACTCCATATCAAACCAAAGCAGAGTAAAGTTGTTTATTGCAGAAATGAGTGTCCCCATCACTGATTAATACTCTAGGGATACCAAATATGCTGAAGATGTGTTTCTGGAGGAATTTCAGCACTGTCTTAGTATCATTAGGGGGTGTTGCGATAGCTTCTACCCATTTGGATACATAATCCACTGCCACCAGAATATAAGTGTTTGAGTATGATGGTGGGAATGGCCCCATGAAGTCAATACCCCATACATCAAACAAATCAATCTCCAAGATCCCTTGTTGAGGCATGGCATAACTGTGAGGCAGATTGCCAGAACTTTGGCAACTATCACAGTTAAGTACAAACACTCGGGAGTCTTTATAGAGAGTGGGCCAGTAGAAGCCACATTGGAGGACTCTTGTAGCTGTTCGCTCACTTCCAAAATGTCCTCCATACTGTGATCCATGGCAGTTCCAGAGGATCTTCTGTGCTTCTTCTTTAGGCACACATCTGCGGATTACTCCGTCTGCACATCTCTTGAAGAGATATGGTTCATCCCAAAGATAGTACTTTGCATCCATGATTAATTTCTTTGTTTGCTGCCTACTGTACTCTTTGGGTATGAATCTTACTGCCTTGTAGTTTGCAATATCTGCAAACCATAGCACTTCCTGGATGGCAAAGAGTTGCTCATCCGGAAAGGTTTCAGAGATCTCAGTAAGAGGGAGGGATGCCCCTTCTACTGGTTCTATTCGGGACAGGTGATCTGCTACTTGGTTCTCTGTCCCTTTTCTGTCTCTTATTTCTATATCAAACTCTTGCAGAAGCAGCACCCATCTTATGAGTCTGGGTTTTGAATCCTGCTTTGTGAGTAGATATTTAAGAGTAGCATGGTCAGTGTACACAATCACTTTTGATCCCACTAAATAGGATCTGAACTTGTCAATGGCGTAAACCACTGCAAGTAGCTCTTTTTCTGTGGTTGTGTAGTTCTTCTATGCGTCATTTAAAACACGACTGGCATAGTAAATGACATGCAGAAGCTTGTCATGCCTCTGTCCCAACACTGCACCAATGGCATGGTCACTGGCATCACATATTAGTTCAAATGGTAATGTCCAGTTTGGTGCAGAGATGATTGGTGCTGTGACCAATTTAGCTTTCAGAGTCTCAAATGCATGCAGACACTCATTATCAAAGATAAATAGCATGTTAGCAGCTAGCAGATTACTTAGAGGTTTGGCGATTTTTGAGAAATCCTTTATAAACCTCCTATAAAATCCTACATGCCCCAGAAAGCTTCTGATTGCCTTAACATTGGCAGGCGGTGGTAATTTTTCAATTACCTCTACCTCAGCTTGATCCACCCCTATTCCCTTGTTCGAAATTTTGTGCCCAAGGACAATTCCTTCAGTCACCATAAAGTGACATTTTTCCCAGTTTAAAATCAGGTTAGTCTCTTGGCACTTCTTTAGAACAAGTGCTAGATGGTCAAGACAGGAGTTGAATGAGTCTCCAAATACTGAAAAGTCATCCATGAAGACTTCCAGAAATTTTTCCACCATATCAGAGAAAATAGAGAGCATGCACCTTTGAAAGGTTGCAGGTGCATTGCACAGACCAAATGGCATCCTTCTGTATGCAAATACTCCGGATGGACATGTTAATGTTGTTTTCTCTTGATCCTGGGGATCACGGCAATTTGATGATAACCTAAATATCCATCTAGGAAGCAGTAGTATTCATGACCTGCCAGTCTTTCTAGCATCTGGTCTATGAATGGTAAAGGAAAATGATCCTTTCTGGTGGCCCATGCTTGGGTACTTGGTCGGACAACTATTGATGTGCGGAAAACGATCCGACACACAACTCACCGGCAAGTATACCAGGTCGCATCAAGTAATAAAACTCACGGGAGTGAGGTCGATCCCATAGGGATTGAAGGATTGATCAATTTTAATTTAGTGGTTGATTTAGTCAAGCAAACAGAAGTTGATTTGGGTGAATTTGTGTTCGACAAGAATTAAATTGCATAGAATGTAAAAGGGAATGGGTAATTTGTAGAAAATTAAAGAGAACAAGAAGTAAAGAAGCTGAATCTTAAAGTGCAAGTAATATAAATTACAGAAACTTAGATTGCAAGAAATATAAATGACTGAAACTTAAAGTGCAAGAAATGTAAATTACTTGAATTATAAAAGGAATTGGGAATTGGGATTGCAGAAACTAAACGAGAGAAAAGTAAATTGCAACAAGCAGGAAAGTAAAAGATGAATTTAATTGCAGCAGGGTTCAAACAGAAAATGTAAATTGGCTTGAAGAAGCATTCAACAGAAGAATTGAAAGTGGAAACCGGCAGATCTCAGGACCCAAGAGACTAGATAACTAAGTCTAGATCTCAATGCCTTCCTAGATCCAAATTCAGAGAGCAATTGCAGAATTTAAGAAGAGAGCAATGTAGAAAAGTAAATTCAAAGTTCAATTTCCAAAAGCTGCAGTAAGTCAAAACAGAGGGAGATCTCAAGGTGAGATTGAAACAGAATTCCTTCAATTCTCAACACCCAAGACTCAGGATAAGTGTAAATGAAAATAGAAACAAGAAAACTAAGAGGAAGAGAATTCAATTCACCTTCCTTAAGACTCAGAATCTCCAAACAATTGAAAACCAAAAGCTTTCCAAAACTACCCAGCAAAACTAAAAAAAACTCCAAAAGGAAAGCTCCCCGAAAACTTAAATTCTAAGCTATTTATACACTTTCTTCAAATGATCTTCAAGCCTTGAATTTGGGCCTTGGCCTTGATGGAATTGGGTTGACAAAAGCCTCTGTTGATTGCTCTTGGTGTTGGGAAGAAATCCACTTGTGAACCGGGCCATGAACCATTTAAGCTTGAGTCAAAGCTTGAAGGCAAGCTTTGGCTCAAGCTTTTTTAGCAGATTGCCTTTCTTTGCTGCCATCCACGTTTGGCTCAATGTTTGAGGTCAAACATGAGCTCAAATGTGGCTCCTTCAATGCATCTCTCTTAGCCAACGTTTGGCCCAACGTTTGAGGCAAATGTTGGCGCAAACGTTGGCTTGTTCAAGGCTTCAAACAGAGTACCCTTTCTTGCTAGAGTGGCATCAACGTTTGACTCAAAGCTTGAGGCAAACGTTGGCGCGAGCTTTTTGTTCCCTGGGTGTTCTTTTTGTGGTGCCAACGCTTGACCTCAAGCTTCAGGCAAACGTTGGCGCAAGCTTTTTGCTCCCTGGGTCTTTCTTCTTTTGTTCTGATGGCGCCAACGTTTGACCTCCAGCTTGAGGCAAACACTGGCGCAAGCTTTTGATGCCTCCAGGGTGAAGTTAAGCTCTTCCTCACGTTTGAGTTAAAGCTTGAGGCAAGCTTTAGCTCAAGCTTTTTGTCCTTTCTTGCTCTTTGCCATTCCTTCTTTCTTCAACCTTCTTCAAAGCTTTTTTCACCTATCATCAATCAATCAAAAACATCAAAGCTATGCTATAATCATGAGAGTTCTTCTTCTTCTTGAAAGTTAAGCAATTATGGCATAAAAACTCATGAAAATGCATCAATTCATCCATGGTTGATTGAATCAAAGGAAACATGAAATTCTACCCAAATGGCTTGCTTATGGCTCAAGAAAGTGCATAAAATCTATTGAAAACAAAGGAAAAAGACTAGTGAAACTAGGCTAAGATGACTTGTCATCACAACACCAAACTTAAAGCTTGCTTGTCCCCAAGCAAGAAAAAAATTTATTGAGAAGAAAGAATGAAAATGGAAGAGGATGTTCATGCAAGCAGAGTATTATTGGTAGTTTATGGGGTTGTATGCAGATATGCAGCTACTCACTTCTTATTTGACATTTAGGCCTAGAAAGTCTCCTCCAAGTATCAAGCAACACACTGCTATGACCTCTCATTATTCCTTTGTCCTTGGTTACTATTTTTTCTATAAGCTTTAATTCAGTGTCATGTGTAATAAGCTTTTTTTCTTTATTTATGCTTGACACATTATTCACTATAGACACTTGGCTTACATTCCTTCTTATAACATTGATGCCCAGCACCTCTACTAAATGCCTTGTAGTTAGGTTGCTCTTGATAGTGGACTTTCAGTTGATAATCCCGGGTTAGTTAACCCAAGTTACCAAGTGTTTATGCACTCCAAAGAACTTAATAATCCAAGCAGATCCTACTACAAAGACACCACAGGCATATATTCCAAGGTTCAAGCTATTGGTGTCTAGCTTTATTCCTTCCTTCTTTTGTTCTTGCTGCCATTTTTGGCTTTTCTCATTCCTTCTTGTTTTTCTTTTCTTTTCAACCAAGGACTTTTATTTGATTGAGATTCATAGACAGTGAGCTACTTTCTACTTAAAAGGAGATAGACTAGTTCTTTTATTCACTAAAAGTGATCTATCATGCAATCAACATTCATACCACCACTTACTGTTACTTGACTTCTAGCTAGCAATGAACCATCTTACTTCATGTTTCAAACATTTCTTTTATTGAATTAAAGATGCAGGGGACAGAGCATGCTTTTAGTAAGGTGAAAGTCAACACACAAGCACACACTTAGACTAGCTTACTTATTTTAAGAAAAACAAATATAATGCAAAGACTATTAACTAAAATGACTACTAAAGATGCAAAGACTACTTTAAACAGATAGGATGCATGCTTTTTCTTTATAGTGATGAACAAGGAGCAGGTCCACCTTTCATTTATCATGCTTTTTCTTTCATCTTTCATTTGCTTGGTTGTTGGTGTTCCCTGTGTCCATGTCTGTTGTCTGTTGACCCCGCCAGAACCTAGCTCTATTCATCATTTCTTCTACTCTATCTTCAAGTCTCATAGCATTGCTTACTTCTATCTCACTTTTCCCTTTGAAGAACTCATCGAAAGTTGGAAACGATGGATCCATGTTGTGCAGATGCTCTCCAATATAGTTCAATTTGATTTGACTGTTTATGTTGTAGTCAACTTGGACTTCATATCTTGCATCTTGAAGGGCTGTGAATACCTTGAGAGCCCTCATATTTTCAGCTTGCATTTGTGCCAACTTTCCAAATGATTCGTGAGATTGAAAAGCATGCTCCTCTTGCATCACTAGAAATTTTGACTCAGACTCACTTTGTTGGTTCATCATTTTCAGCTGCCATTCCTCTTGCTCTTGTTGGTGTTTCATGTACTGTGAATGGTACTCTTCTTGCCTTTCTTGAATTCTCATGTACTATTGTGACAATCTCCCAATTGCTTTCTGCATCTGAGTCATGTCCAGATTGTTATGTGGTTGGAAGTGTTGCTGTTCCTCTTCCTCTTGTGACTTTTCTTCCTCCATTGGTTCTTCTCTTTGCCTTCTTCTTTGTGGTCTTTGGCTCTGCTGTGCTTCAGTAACAATCATCATTCTTTCAAAGGTTATAGGCATGCCCGGATTCAACCATGTTGGGTCATCGTCCTCCATTGGCACCTTAGCCTTCATGCATAACCGCATAATGGTGCTTGGATAGTACAACCAAGCCCCAACCAAATTCTTCTCCCCAATCTTTTGGATATCCCTTGCAAGGATTTCATGAACCTTCACTTCTCCTCCAACCATAATACAATGCAACACAACAGCTTGATGAGCGGATAATTTGTATACTTTTTGGCATTGTTTTTAGTATGTTTTTGTTATGATCTAGTTAGTTTTTAGTATATTTTTATTAGTTTTTAGTTAAAATTCATTTTTCTGGACTTTACTATGAGTTTGTGTGTTTTTCTGTGATTTCAGGTATTTTCTGGCTGAAATTGAGGGACCTGAGCAAAAATCTGATTCGGAGACCAAAAAAGACTGCAGATGCTATTGGATTCTAACCTCCCTGCACTCGAAGTGGATTTTCTGGATCTACAGAAGCCCAATTGGCGCGCTCTCAACGGCGTTGGAAAGTAGACATCCTGGGCTTTCCAGCAATATATGATAGTCCATACTTTGCCCAAGATTTGATGGCCCAAACCGGCGTTCAAAGTCACC
>NC_029777.3:54194034-54194707 GCF_000817695.3 Arachis duranensis | reverse complement strand
TTTTATGTCATTTACTCATTTCTGTACACCTTAGGCTACTAGTTCTTATAAGTAGGACCTTTTACTATTGTATAAAAAAGAAGACTTTGGTAGCTATCTTCATTTTGTATGCTATCTTAGATCATTAGGAGGCTGGCCATTCGGCCATGCCTAGACCTTATGCTTATGTATTTTCAACGGTGGAGTTTCTACACACCATAGATTAAGGTGTGGAGCTCTGCTGTACCTCGAGTATTAATGCAATTACTATTGTTCTTCCATTCAATTCCGCTTGTTCTTTGTCCAAGATATCACTTGTTCTTCAAAATGATGAATGTGATGATCCGTGACACTCATCATCATTCTCACCCATGAACAAAGTGACTGAAAACCACTCTGTTCTACAAAGCAACAAGGCTCTAGTGTTTATCTCTTGGATTCCTGATTGCACGATGCATGGTTGATCGCCTGACAACCGAGTGCTCGCCTGACAAACGAGCCAACCATTCCATGAGATCAGAATCTTCGTGGTATAGGCGAGAACTGATGGCGGCATTCAAGAGAATCCGGAAGGTCTAACCTTGTCTGTGGTATTCTGAGTAAGATTCAATGACTGAATGACTGTGACGTGCTTCAAACTCCTGAGGGCGGGGCGTTAGTGACAGACGCAAAAGAATCACTGGATTCTATTCCA
>NC_029777.3:54189827-54190356 GCF_000817695.3 Arachis duranensis | reverse complement strand
CTCACACTGAGACCATAGAGATTCCATTGGATTTACTTCTGTCATTCATGAGCTTTGATGAGTATTCTTCCTCTGAAGAGGATGAGTATGTCACTGAAGAGCAAGTTGCCAAATACCTTGGAGCAATCATGAAGCTGAATGACAAGTTATTTGGAAATGAGACTTGGGAGGATGAATCCCCTTTGCTCACCAAAGAGCTGAATGACTTGTCTAGGCAGAAACTGCCTCAAAAGAGGCAGGACCCTGGGAAGTTTTCAATACCTTGTACCATAGGCACCATGATTTTCAAGAAGGCCTTGTGTGACTTAGGGTCAAGTGTAAACCTCATGCCCCTCTCTGTAATGGAGAAGCTAGGGATCTTTGAGGTACAAGCTGCAAGAATCTCACTAGAGATGGCAGACAACTCAAGAAAACAAGCTTATGGACTTGTAGAGGATGTTTTGGTGATAGTTGAAAACCATTACATCCCTGCTGATTTCATAGTCCTAGAGACTGGAAAGTGCATGGATGAATCCATCATCCTTGGCAG
>NC_029777.3:54186940-54188611 GCF_000817695.3 Arachis duranensis | reverse complement strand
AGAAGGCATGACCTCAAGCCCGTGGCTAGAGGATGGTTAGAGTTTATACAACGCTCAATCATTCCCACTAGCAACCGGTTCGAAGTTACCATAGATCGGGCTATCATGATCCATAGCATCATGATTGGAGAAGAAATAGAGGTTCATGAGGTTATAGCCCAAGAACTCTATAAGGTGGCGGACAAGTCCTCTACCTTGGCAAGGTTAGCCTTTCCTCATCTCATTTGTCACCTCTGTTATTCAGTTGGAGTTGACATAGAGGGAGACACCCCCATTGAGGAGGACAAGCCCATCACTAAAAAGAGGATGGAGCACACAAGAGATCCCACTCATCATGAGATCCCTGAGATTCCTCAAGGGATGCACTTTCCTCCATAAGACTATTGGGAGCAATTAAACACCTCCCTAGGAGAGTTGAGTTCCAACATGGGACAACTAAGGGTGGAGCATCAAGAACACTCCATCATCCTTCATGAGATTAGAGAAGATCAAAGAATCATGAGGGAGGAGCAACAAAGACAAGGAAGAGACATTGAGGAGCTCAAGCACTCCATAGGATCTTCAAGAGCAAGAAAGAGCCGCCATCACTAAGGTGGACCCGTTCTTTGATTTCCTTGTTCTTTATTCCTCTGTTTTTCAAATTTTAGTGCTTATGTTTATCCATGTTTGTGTCTTGTGATCATTAGTGTCTTAGTGTCTATGCCTTAAAGTTATGAATGTCCTATGAATCCATCACCTTTCTTGAATAAAAATGTGTTTAATTGAAAAAGGAAGAATTGCATGAATTTTGAATTTTATAACAGTTTAATTATTTTGATGTGGTGGCACTAAGAAGAAAAATCGAAAAAAAAAACGAAAAAAATATATATATATAGAGAAATAAAGAGTTGTGATCCAAGGCAAATAAGAGTGTGCTTAAGAACCCTGGACACCTCTAGTTGGGGACTTTAGCAAAGCTGAGTCACAATCTGAAAAAGGTTCACCCAATTATGTGTCTGTGGCATGTATGTATCCGGTGGTAATACTGGAAGACAGAATGCTTTGGGCCACAACCAAGACTCAATAAATAGCTATGTTCAAGAATCATCATACTTTACTAAGAGAATCATTAACACTATTTGGACTCTGAGTTCCTAAAGAAGCCAATCATTCTGAATTTCAAAGGATAGAGTGAGATGCCAAAACTATTCAGAGGCAAAAAGTTAAAAGCCCAGCTCATCTAATTAATACTGATCTTCACAGATGTTTTTAGAATTCATTGCATATTCTCTTCTTTTTATCTTGTTTGATTTTTAGTTGCTTGGGGACAAGCAACAATTTAAGTTTGGTGCTGTGATGAGCGGATAATTTGTATGCTTTTTGGCATTGTTTTTAGTATGTTTTTAGTATGATCTAGTTAGTTTTTAGTATATTTTTATTAGTTTTTAGTTAAAATTCACTTTTCTGGACTTTACTATGAGTTTGTGTGTTTTTCTGTGATTTCAGGTATTTTCTGGCTGAAATTGAGGGACCTGAGCAAAAATCTGATTCGGAGACCAAAAAGGACTGCAGATGCTGTTGGATTCTGACCTCCTTGCACTCGAAGTGGATTTTCTGAAGCTACAGAAACCCAATTGGCGCGCTCTCAACGGCGTTGGAAAGTAGACATCCTGAGCTTTCCAGCAATATATG
>NC_029777.3:54186545-54186822 GCF_000817695.3 Arachis duranensis | reverse complement strand
CCCAGCGTTAAACGCTGGAACTGGCACCCAAATGGGAGTTAAACGCCCAAACTGGCACTAAAGCTGGTGTTTAACTCCAAGAAGAGTCTCTGCACGAAATTTGCTTCATTGCTCAGCCCAAGCACACACCAAGTGGGCCCGGAAGAGGATTTTTATGTCATTTACTCATTTCTGTACACCTTAGGCTACTAGTTCTTATAAGTAGGACCTTTCACTATTGTATAAAAAAGAAGACTTTGGTAGCTATCTTCATTTTGTATGCTATCTTAGATCATTA
>NC_029777.3:54183118-54186211 GCF_000817695.3 Arachis duranensis | reverse complement strand
TGAATGACTGTGACGTGCTTCAAACTCCTGAAGGCGGGGCGTTAGTGACAGATGCAAAAGAATCACTGGATTCTATTCCGGCCTGATTTAGAACCGACAGATGAATTCCGCTATGTTGTGACATAGCATATGCAATCGCTTTCACTGAGATGATGGGAGGTAGCCACTGACAACGGTGAAACCCTTGCTTAAGCTTGCCATGGAAAGGAGTAAGAAGGATTGGATGAAGACAGTAGGAAAGCAGAGAGACGGAAGGGAAGGCATCTTCATGCGCTTATCTGAAGTTCCTACCAATGAATTACATAAGTATCACTATCTTTATCTTTTATGTTATTTTCGTTCATCACCATTACTATTTGAGTTTGCCTGACTAAGATTTACAAGATGACCATAGCTTGCTTCAATACTAACAATCTCCGTGGGATCGACCCTTACTCGCGTAAGGTTTATTACTTGGACGACCCAGTGCACTTGCTGGTTAGTTGTGCGAAGTTGTGTAATGCCATGGTATTGAGCTACCACGTTTTTGGAGCCATTACCGGGGATTATGAGAGTTGTGAAAAAGTATTGTTCACAATTTCGCGCACCACAGCTCTCTTCTTATTGACTTCCGAAGTGTTTGTTGTGCCCAAGATTGATCTCTTCAAAAGCTCATACCACCCTTTTGCTTCAGGGATGAGATCTCCTCTCCTCAAGAACCTGTGATTGTTATTGACATCTCTTTCCCAATCCATGTTCACTACACAAATATCACTAGAAATTTCATCATAATCTGGATCTCCATTTATCCTTTGGTGGTAGCCTGGTTCATCAAAATGGGCTGTTCTTAGTCCTAAGACTTTCTTGATGGTGCTTGAGCTAAAATCTACTTCCATTCCCCGTACATAGCTCTTGTAAGTTGGTGCTTCACTCATATCAAGCCTTATAATATTGGTATAGAACTCTCTTATGATATTTGCATTAATCCGAGTGATTGGTGAGGTGAATTCTTCCCATTTCCTTTTTTTTATCTTGTCCTTCATTTCTTGGCATCCTTCATTTCTTGGCATCCTTCATCTGGTAGCAAGAATGGAACCTCTGGATATATCTTCTTCTGATTCATCCATTCAATTTGTAACTGATGGTACCAAGATTTGAATTTCCATCAGTCATATTCGGGAGTACTTTCGTCCCCTGCGGGTTCCTTCCCTTTCCTTCGTTTAGTTCTTGAGGAAGAGGCCATGATCACTTGATTAGTTGATATTTTTGAGGTTAAGGTTATGTGTGGAAGGTTTGAGGTTTTGATGTGCTTTTGGGAGAAAAGATGTTTGAGGCTGAGATTACATGGTGAGTAATGATGAAGGAAATAGAGTTTGAATGGTTGGAGTACAAGGAGTGTGCAACTTCTTCATTCATGTGCATGGCTTGAGGGTGGTATTTTATAATCACTTATTTGAACAATGGAGGGCTGGGATGCAACTGGACATTTTGCAAATCAAAGGTGTGCATGCAAAGTTGAATGAGAACAAAGCTTGCTTCTTTAATGGTCTTCAACGTGCTCTTTCCAAGGATGTGCATAATCACTCCTTGAAGCATGTGACAGAATTTTGTCCTCGTGCTATGCCCCTCCTTGTCTTGTCTCTTTCATTGAATATTCTCTGACCACCTAGCCATCACCACAAAACAACATAGACAAATATTATCAAACAGTGACAAGAGAGTTCCTTATATTAAATATATAAACTATCATTCCTAATGTTCATTTAACCATGACTTCTTTTATAAGTAGCCTTGGAGGACACCAAACTTAATGCTTGGTTATATGAACCGAAATGCCATTTCCTCCAATCTTTACTCTTTAAAGTTCCCAATTCATTTGTGATTAAGGTTTCACAAGGAATGCTTTATTTTCTTTACACTTCCATGAGATTCAAAACTCAAAAGACCATTGACTTTCATGACTTGTTACTGTAATATGTATTAGTGTGCCTGTGGGCACACCAAACTTAAAATTCAACCATATTCCTTCTAACGTCATGAATACTAGTCAAGTTTTTCTAGAAAGAATTGAAGTCATGTGGGCGTAACAATATATTTTTTTTTAGGAATTTAGAATATTAAAGTGGTGCGCGAAATTGTGAACAATACTTTTCACAACTCTCATAATCCCCGGTCATGAACCCCAAAAACTTGGTGTTCAATACCATGGCATTACACAACTTCGCACAACTAACCAGCAAGTGCACTGGGTCGTCCAAGTAATAAACCTTACGCGAGTAAGGGTCGATCCCACGGAGATTGTTAGTATGAAGCAAGCTATGGTCATCTTGTAAATCTTAGTCAGGCAAACTCAATTGGATATGGTGATGAACGAAATAAACATAAAGATAGAGATAGAGGTACTTATGTAATTCATTGGTAGGAACTTCAGATAAGCGCATGAAGATGCCTTCCCTTCCGTCTCTCTGCTTTCCTACTGTCTTCATCCAATCCTTCTTACTCCTTTCCATGGCAAGCTTATGTAGGGTTTCACCGTTGTCAATGGCTACCTCCCATCCTCTCAGTGAAAACGCTACCTATGCTCTGTCACAGCATGGGTAATCATCTGTCGGTTCTCGATCAGGCCGGAATAGAATCCATCGATTCTTTTGCGTCTGTCACTAACGCCCCACCTGCTAGGAGTTTGAAGCACGTCACAGTCATTCAATCATTGAATCCTACTCAGAATACCACAGACAAGGTTAGACCTTCCGGATTCTCTTGAATGCCGCCATCAGTTCTCGCCTATACCACGAAGACTCTGGTCTCACGAAATGGTTGGCTCGTTTGTCAGACGAGCACTCGGTTGTCAAGGGATCAACCATGCATCGTGCAATCAGGAATCCAAGAGATATTCACTCAATCGAAGGTAGAACGGAGGTGGTTGTCAGTCACACATTCATAGGTGAGAATGATGATGAGTGTCACGGATCATCACATTCATCAAGTTGAAGAACAAGTGATATCTTAGAACAAGAACAAGCGGAATTGAATAGAAGAACAATAGTAATTGCATTAAAACTCGAGGTACAGCAGAGCTCCACACCTTAATCTATGGTGTGTAAAAACTCCACC
>NC_029777.3:54161989-54174949 GCF_000817695.3 Arachis duranensis | reverse complement strand
GCATTTTCGTGTAGAGACTCTTCTTGGAGTTAAACGCCAGCTTTATTGCCAGTTTGGGCGTTTAACTCCCATTTTGGTGCCAGTTCCGGCGTTTAACGCTGGGAATTCTGAGGGTGACTTTGAACGCCGGTTTGGGCCATCAAATCTTGGGCAAAGTATGGACTATCATATATTGCTGGAAAGCCCAGGATGTCTACTTTCCAACGCCGTTGAGAGCGCGCCAATTGGGCTTCTGTAGCTCCAGAAAATCCACTTCGAGTGCAGGGAGGTCAGAATCCAACAGCATCTGCAGTCCTTTTTAGTCTCTGAATCAGATTTTTGGTCAGGTCCCTCAATTTCAGCCAGAAAATACCTGAAATCACAGAAAAACACACAAACTCATAGTAAAGTCCAGAAAAGTGAATTTTAACTAAAAACTAATAAAAATATACTAAAAACTAACTAGATCATACTAAAAACATACTAAAAATAATGCCAAAAAGCGTACAAATTATCCGCTCATCATAAAGGCATGAAAATTAAATCATGGGTTGCCTCCCATGGAGCGCTCGTTTATTGTCACTAGCTTGACATTGGTCCCCTTAGGGTGGTTGATGACTGAAATGGCGCAGCTTATCCCCCCTTACTGTAAATCTTCTCTATGTGCCATTATGCTCAATTTCAATATGTTCAAGGGAAAGCACTTTGTTCACTGTGTAGTGGTCTTGTGCTTCTTGCTGTTGGTATACTAATTGTACCTTGTCATCCTTAGAGAACCCTTCAGTTGGGATCTTCTTATTCTTCTACCCTTTGTAAGCCTTCTTATTTTTCTTTCTCTTTCTTGTGTCCTTCTTGACAGTGGCCTTTGTTGAAGAGTCTTCCTCTTTGGTTGTCACTTCAAGCTTTCCTTGATTTCCCTTTTTACTTCGCATATTATCAGTCTTTTGCTCTATTGTGTTGTTGGTTTCTTGCTTCGGAAGATAGTTACCAATTGCCTTGCTAGTTTCTTCCTTGCTATGCACGCTTCCCTTGTCAATTTCTAGACAGTGGTTTCCCTCATCACATATTTGTGTTTTTGAAAACACTTTCAGGGTGATGCTTTCCTCATTCATTCTGATAGTTAGCTCTCCCTGTTCTACATCAATGATGGCTCTAGCTGTGGCTAAAAATGGGCGCCCGAGTATTATGGAATCACTATCATTCTCGGTTGAATCCAGGACCACAAAAAGTCCACAGGGAAAAAGAACTTGTCAACCTTAACCAACAGATTTTCAATCACTCCCTTAGGATGTACCACTGATTGATCTACCAACTCCAAGGACATTTGTATTTGCTTTACCTCCCCTATGCCAAGCTTTTTCACCAACAAGAAAGGAATTAGATTTATGCTCGCTCCTAGGTCACACATCCCCTTGTTGATGAATAGACTTCCAATAGTGCAAGGTAGGAAGAAACTTCCAGGATCCTCAAGCTTAGGAGGGAGCCCTTTTCTGATTAGTGCACTGCATTCTTCTGTGAGCATTATAGTCTCCTTTTCCAGCCAGCTTCTTTTCTTGTTGATAAGTTCCTTTAAGAACTTGGCATATAAGGGCATCTGCTCCAATGCCTCAGCCAAGGGAATGTTGATTTCCAGCTTCTTGAAAGTTTCCAGGAATTTGCGAAAATGTTGATCTTTGGTTTCTTTGTTGAACCTCTGTGGATATGGCAATGGAGGGATGAAGGCTTTTTCCCTTTTTTTGTTGTCCTTGGATTACTTCTTCCTCTACCTCATGTATATTAGTTGGCTGGTCTTCCTTTCTTTTGGGCTTCTCTGTGTTCTTATTTGGCACCACATTTTGATCATTAGCTTCCTCTACATCTGTTGGCTTTTTGCTGCTCTCCACTTGTTTCCTTGTATTGTCATTATTGCTCATTAATGTTCTCCCACTTCTTAACTGTATACCCTTGCATTCTTCCTTGGGATTTGGAATTGTGTCACTTGGCAGGGAACTTGATGATCTCTCTGTTGCAAGGTGTTTAGAGAGCTGGCCAATTTGTCTTTCCATGTTCTTTATGGAGGCTTCTTGATTCTTGGCCGTCATTTCTTGGTGTTTCCATATTTTGTCTATCAAGGTTTCCAGGTTGGTGATTCTTTGAGATTCTGGTGATGCTTGTGGTTGGTTGTGAGATGTGGGTGGTGGATGATGAGAATTTTGGTTAATGGGCTGGTTATGGGTTAGATAATGGTTAGAGTTGGGGTAAGTGTTTTCTGGTTTTCTGAACGAATTTTGGTTGTTGTTTTGCTGGTTGTTCCTTGGGTTATTTTGGGTTGTGTTTCTTTGCCATGGCTGTTGGCTTTGGTTATGGTTGTCTCCCTATCTAAGGTTGGGGTGATTCTTCCAGGAAGGATTGTAGGTATCACCATAAACTTCATTCTGTCTAGAGTTGTGGTTATGCATGTATTGCACTTGCTCCTGTTGTTGTTCTTCTTGATTTTCTTCATTTTGGACCTATATAGTTGATGGTTGGCTTGTGTTCACAGCTGCCACTTGAAGGCTGTCAATTCTCTTGGCTATCTGCTCAAACTGTTGTTGAATTTGTTGTTGCATCATCTTGTTTTGAGCCCTGGATGTGTACTTTCCAGCCCAATTAAGAGCGCGCCAATTGGACTGCTGTAGCTCAAAAAAATCCATTCCGAGTACAGGAAGGTCAGAATGCAACAGCATCAGCAGTCCTTTTTCAGCCTAAATCAGATTTTTGCTCAGCTCCCTCAATTTCAGCCAGAAAATACCTGAAATTATAGAAAAACTCACAAACTCAGTAAAATCCAGAAATATGATTTTTGCTTAAAAAATAATAAAATTCTATTAAAAACTAATTAAAACATGCTAAAATCTACATGAAATTACCCCCAAAAAGCGTATAAAATATCCGCTCATCAGTCTCCATTCCCCTAGCGCTTCCCTATAAGCTTTTTCCAGAAATCGGCATCCTCCATCTTCTTCTTTAACGCTTCCTTTTGCTGTTTCACTTTTCCCTTTTTCTGCTCTGTTAAGTCCTTGCGAACTGCCTCAGAGCTTGGGATGGCAGGGTGCAAGTTATGCATATGCCAGTCATATAGTTTAACTTAGCCTGAGTGTTTATGCTAAATTCTTCTCGATGCAGCTGCCTTCCTTTGTTGAGCACACTGAATTCATTGAAGGCTTTCATCTGAGCTATCTGGCATTGGTTGAGTTCTTGGAGGCGTTTGTCTTGGCTTTCTTGCCTTTCGGACACTTGACTGATGGCTTGGGTGAGCTGGGAGTAATGCTCCTGTTGTAATTCCATTTGCTGTTTCTGCCACTCTCTTTGTTGATCCATCCAACTAGAGAGTAGTTTTTCTTGATGATCCATCCTTTGAGTTTGGACATGTAGTTGTTGTTCTTGTCCCTCCATATAGCTACTTGCCATATACTCAATGGCTTCCTTGATGTGAAATAGATTTATATTGGTTGGATCAAATTGTCCTTCTTGCTGGTGCCCTGTTTGTTGGGGTTCTTCTTGGTGGGGTTCTTCTTGGTGGGACTCTTCTTGCGCCGTTCTTTTCCTTATCTGAGGCCTCCTTTGCTGTTGGGCGGGTGTCACATAATTTATGCGTTGGAGCGTGACTAACCTCCTAGGATTTATCCATTGTGGATTGTTGTCTTCGAATACTACTTTGGCTTTTATGCATAGCCTCAGGATGGTGCTGGGGTACCAAAGTCTAGCACCCGGATCATTCTTCTCGGCTGAATCCTGGATCCCTTCAGCTATAATTTCATGCACATTGATGCTTCCACCCTTTACTAAGCAATGTACCATGGTAGCTCGAACAATATTGACCTCAGAATTGTTTGCGGCTAGAAGGATAGACCTCCTTACTAGCTCAAACTATCCCTTGGCTTCTGGGATAAGGTCTCCTCTCCTAATGAACCTCGGCCTCTTATCCGAGTATTTTTCCCAATCAGACCCAATAACACACATATCATTCACAATTTCTTCAAGTTTATCTTCCTCGGGAGCATTACTTATTCTTACTTGATAGCTAAGCTCATCAAAATGTGGTGATTTTAGCTGAAGAGTCCTTGTTATATCGTTGGGGCTGAAGTCCACCTCCGTTCCTCTTACATAACTTTTGAAGGAGGGTGCCCTAGTACTATCTTCTCTGACCGCATTTGAATAGAACTCTTTGATGAGTTTTGCATTTATCTTTGTCTCTGGATTGGTGAGCTTTTGCCAACCCCTCTGTGCAATCTTTTCTCTGATTTTAGGGTACTCATCCTCATTGAATTGGAATGTCAACTCTGGCAATATTTTATTGTTCTTGATCCGTTCATATTGAAGCTCAAAGAAGGCAGTTTTAAATCTCCCGGCGTCGAAAGGAGGTTGCTCCATGGGCTCCTTTCCTTTTTGCCTCTTGGAACTTGATGATGCCATGCAAGATGGTTGATGAGTGGTTGCGGTTCACTAGACGTGGCTAGGAGGGTGTGTGTGAAACTTTTTGGAGGAGGATGAATTGTGTGTATCCAAGAAAAGGAAGGGAGAGGAATGAGAGTATGAAGTGTGTACGGAGAGGTTATGTGAAGGGGTTTAAATAGGAAGATGGCAAATGATTGAAGGGTGTGGATTGATGGTATTGTTTGATAGTGGACGGTTGATGCCAGGGCATCTAGGCCAGTTTCACTGACCTTTTCTTTACTGTTTTAGGGTAGTTTCATGCATTTTTCCTAGTAAACAAGGCAAGTTCTGGGTGAAAATACACTTACACCTTCATTCAAGCAACTATTGTGAATTTTACATGATTTTATGAGATTTTTGCTAGAATTACATGATATTTTAGTGATGCATGATCTCAGGATTTTGGCTAGAGCTTTGATGCACTTTAATTGCTTGATTTTAGGACAAATGAAGCATGGAAGAATCACGTTAGCATTCATGTTAACTTAGTTAACGTGACTACTAACATGGGATGGCAATTGACTTGCAATGTTAATGAGAAAAGTGATCACCAATAACGCCTGCGAAGCCATTTCATAGCCTACGTTAAGAGCCACGTTAACTAAGTTAACGTGGTACTTAACGTAGAAGGAAAGGAGGACTCCACGTTAATGAGAAACGTGAACTCCAATAACGTTTCTCCTCAACGTTAGTGGTAAAAGTGAACACCACTAAAATTGGGAAACTGGGCAATGCCCCGTGGGGTTCAAGGAACCAACGTTAGTGACACTCACTTTTGTCACTAACGTTGGAAGATGGCTTCATTACTACGTTAAGAGCCATGTTAACTTAGTTAATATGGACTCTAACGTAGGGGATTAAGGCAAATAGAGCATTAGTGACAAAGGTGAGTGTCACTAACGCTCTCGAAGGTGATAGGTGCCCACGTTAAGAGCTACGTTAGCTAAGCTAACGTAAGACCTAACGTGGGAGGCAAAGGGCAAGCAACGTTAATGGGAAAAGTGATTCCCATTAATGTTTGCGAGAAGGGGCACAAGCCAACGTTAATGGGAAAAGTGAGTCCCATTAACGTTGGCCAAGAATTGAGAAGGAACGTTAGAAGTCACGTTAAGACTTCTAACGTAGAGAATAACGTGGGCATATAAGGGTGGAACGTTAGTGGAAAAGGTGAATGCCATTAACGTTCTCGCACCAAAAAATGTAGTCCACGATTAATCTCACTAAGTGCCTGAGCCTAATTCATATTTCTCTGCAGCTGGGCCCACTTAAGATGAGAATTACTTCAACTTAAGGTCCAAAGCCCACATCCAAGACTTGAAGAACTCACTAGAAGATCATGAATAGTAGTATATATAGGAGTAGTTTGGAACTAGCAAGGGACTTTTGGCATTTGGGAGAACTAATCTCTGCATATTTACTTTTCTGTACTTCTATGATGGATTCTTCTTTTCTGCCATTGTTGATTCCTAGAGCTATGAACAACTAAACCCCTTTCATTGGGTTAGGGAGCTCTGCTGTAATTTGATGGATCAATATTAATTTTCATTCTTCTTCTTCTATCTTTTCTCTTGATTTTACTAGAAAGCTTTCAATCTTAATTCACTTGGTTAGTTATCTTGGAAAAGAAACTCTCCATAATTGGATCTCTTCGGAACCTTGGAAGAGGAATGAAGAGATCATGCTAGAATTGCTTTCTCATGCTGGACCAATTTGGGTTGGGATGGATATGTGACTATAATCCCCTCAATACTTGAATTGGGAAATGTATGTGGTATAATCAGTGACCATACTTCATCTCTTCTCATGAGCAATTGACCAAGGAATTGGCTATTGATCAAGATTTGAGAGATTGAATTACCAAGGAATTGGGATTCAATCACTTAAGATTGCCAAGGAGATCAATGAATGCATTGATTGAGGAAGGGATGAGAATGAACTTGATCCGGAGAATTGCAACATCTCCTAAACCCAATGATTCCCCCATTTCTGATCTTACCCATTCTCTTTAAATTCTGCCATTTACTTTTATGAGCACTACCCAATTCCCCATTTAAGATTCTGCACTTTAATTTCTGCTATTTACTTTCTATTCATTTAAATTTCTGCGTCTCAATCTAAATTCTATTTAGCTCAACTAGCTTATTCTTCTAACTAAAGTTGCTTGACCAATCAATCCTTGTGGGATTCGACCTCACTCTATAGTGAGTTTTTACTTGACGATAATTCGGTATACTTGCCGAAGGAAATTTGTTGAGAGACAAGTTTCCATGCATCAAGTTTATGGCGCCGTTGCCAGGGATTAATTTTGAATCAACAATGATTAAGCTAGAAGATTACTAGATTGAGCATTTTTTTCTCCGTTATTCTTTTCTATATTCAGTAATTTACCTTACTTTGTTTTTAATTTCTTCCTCATCCCTTATTCCCTCTCTAATTACTGTTCTCCTTTCTTAGTTTATCATAATTCAGCTCACTAACCCACTAACTGTTTGATAAATTGCATCACTCACACTAACAATCATTCTAACAAAAATTGTCGTCACTATATCTCCTATTGTACATTCTGGTTGTTGTATGACAGGGAGAAGAGAAGGAATCTCAACATCCTTTGATTCAGAGCCTGAGAGAACCCTTTGGAGACGAAAAGGGGAAGCAAGAGGAAAAAGAATTGTTGGTGCTGAGGAAGAGGAAGAGTATTTTGAACCCAATATGGAAGAGAATTTGGAGAACAATCATGAAGAAGAAGCTCATAATCATGCCAGAGAAGGCCATGCAAACCGGGTTGGGCATGAAAGGTGGGTCTTAGGATCCTATATCAATCCTAAACCAGGAAACTGTGGAAGCAGCATTCAGAAACCCACCATTCATGCCAACAATTTCGAGCTAAAACCTCATCTCATCACTTTGGTGCAAAATAATTGCTCATTTGGAGGAGGTGCTCAAGAAGACCCTAACCAACACTTGACCACCTTCTTAAGGATTTGTGACACAGTGAAGACAAATGGAGTCCACCCGGATGTCTATAGGTTGCTCTTGTTCCTCTTTTCACTCAGGGACAAGGTAACAAAGTGGCTTGAATCCTTCCCAAAAGAAAGCCTGACAGACTGGGAGGAGGTAGTGAACAAGTTTTTAGCAAGATTTTATCCTCCTCAAAAGATTAACAGGCTAAGAACTGAGGTGCAGACTTTCAGGCAACAAGATGGTTTGACACTTTATGAAGCATGGGAGAGATTCAAAGACTTGACAATGAGATGCCCACCAGAGATGTTTAATGAGTGGGTTCAACTCCACATCTTCTATGAAGGTCTTTCCTATGAGTCAAAAAAGACTGTAGATCATTCATTAGGAGGTTCTTTAAACAAGAAGAAAACTGTTGAAGAAGCCATAGATGTCATTGAAACAGTTGCTGAGAATGACTACTTCTATGCCTCTGAAAGAAGCAACACTAGAGGAGTAATGGAGCTGAACCACATGGATGCACTGTTAGCCCAAAACAAGATGATCACCAAGCAGCTAGTAGATCTTACCAAGAAGGTAGAAGAGAACCAAGTTGCAGCAGCCATCACCTCATCACCAACTCATGAAGGAGTAAACATATGAGAAGAAGGTGATTGGGAGCAAGCCAACTATGTAGGAAATTCACCTAGACAAGTCCATGATCCATACTCTAAAACATACAACTCTGGATGGAGAAATCACCCCAACTTTGGATGGGGAAACCAACAAGACCAAGGACAAGATTCGAGACGTTCCAACTTCAACTCCAACAACAATGCCACTCATCAAAACACCTCACAAAGATATTACCAACATCCATCTAGCCAACCTTCTCAACCACCTAATCTCAACCCACCATCATCCACAGATGATAGGCTTTCAAAGATTGAAGGTCTACTCAAAATTCTATGCAAAGATATTCAAGATAGTAAAGATTTCCGGGAAGAAGTACAGTCTAACATGCAGAATCAAGATGCTACCATTAAGAAACTAGAAACACAGATTGAATTCTTATTCAAGCAAACCCCTGGGCACAACAATTGCAGCAATATTAACTCAATACGAAGGGAAGAATGTCAGGCCATCACCCTCAGGAGTGGGAAGGAATTGAAGGAGACCCACAAGAAACCATCAGAGAAAGAATTGGATGAAGAAAACAAGGGACATGAGGAATATCACACCCCAATCCCCAAGTCACATCAAGAAAGAGAAGTACCCAGTCCATGCCTCTCAAAGGCCCCATACCCACAGCAGTTGCAATTAAAGAAGAAGAGAGAGGACAACCAATTCTCAAGATTCTTGGAGATCTTCAAGAAATTACAAATAAACATACCCTTTGCTGAAGCAATCGAGCAAATGCCACTCTATGCCAAGTTCTTGAAGGAGTTGATGACCAAAAAGAGAAGCTGGAAGAATAATGAGACTGTGGTACTTACAGAAGAATGCAGCGCCATCATCCAACACAAATTGCCTCAAAAATTGAAAGACCCTGGGAGTTTCTAAATCCCTGTATCATTGGAGAAATCACTGTGGAAAAGGCCTTATGTGATCTAGGAGCCAGCATAAATCTGATGTCTCTAGCAATGATGAAAAAGATGAAGATTGAAGAAGCCAAACCAACAAGAATGGCCCTCCAACTAGCAGACAGGTCATTCAAATTTCTTCATGGGATAGTAGAAGACTTGTTGGTGAAGGTGAGAGACTTCATTTTCCCAGCAGATTTCGTAGTACTAGACATGGAAGAAGGAGCTAAAACCTCCATCATCTTGGGGAGGCCAATTTTAGCCACTGCCGGAGCCATTATTGATGTCCAAAAGGGTGAACTTGTCCTCAGATTACACGACGAGAAAATGACATTCAATGTGTTTAAGGCCATGAGATACCCACATGACTTATTGGGAGAATGTATGAGGCTGGACTCAGTAGAAGCTTTGGTACAAGAAACTCTTGAAGAAGAGCTTGAAGCATCAGTAGAAGAAGAGTTAGCAACAAGCGAAAAAGCTGCAGCTGCTGAAATACATGTTCAAAGTGGCCTAGAAGAGAAGGAAGAAAGAAAAGAAGCACCTAAATTGGAGCTTAAGGCACTGCCAACCACTCTTAAGTATACATACTTGGGAGAAAATAAAAGCTATCCAGTAATCATAAATTCAGCTGTCAGCCAAGAACAGGAGGAAGAGTTGCTTCAACTCTTACGACAGCATAAAGATGCGATTGGATGGACACTTGCTGACTTGAAGGGAATCATTTCAGCTATATGCATGCATAAAATACTCTTAGAAGAAGGTGCCAGACCTTCCATTCAACCCCAAAGAAGGTTAAATCCATCAATGAAAGAAGTAGTGCAGAAAGAAGTCATGAAGTTGTGGCAAGGAGGAGTAATCTATCCAATCTCAGACAGCCAATGGGTCAGTCCAGTTCAGGTGGTTCCCAAGAATGGGGGAATCACTGTGGTACCTAACGAAAGGAACGAGCTAATCCCTACAAGAACCATTACAGGCTGGAGAATGTGTATTGACTACAGGAAGCTTAATGAGGCCACAAGAAAAGATCATTTCCCACTTCCCTTCATGGACCAAATGTTGGAAAGACTTATGGGACATGCATATTATTGTTTTCTAGATGGGTATTCAAGATACAACCAAATAGTGGTTGATCCAAGAGACCAAGAGAAAACATCATTCACCTGTCCATATGGAGTGTTTGCCTATAGGCGCATGCCATTCGGGCTATGTAATGCACCCACAACCTTCCAACGCTGCATGCTCTCCATCTTCTCAGATATGATAGAGAGGTTCATTGAAGTTTTCATGGATGACTTCTCAGTATTTGGAGATTCCTTCCCTAGTTGCCTAACCCATCTTGCCTTGGTATTGAAAAGATACTAATCAAGGCATTGAGGTAGACAGAGCTAAGGTGGAGTTAATTGAAAAGTTACCTCCACCCAGTGATGTCAAGGCAATTAGGAGTTTTTTGGGGCATGCTGGCTTTTATAGAAGGTTTATTAAAGATTTTTCAAAGATAGCCAAGCCCTTAAGCAATCTCCTAATGTCTGATACACCATTTAATTTTGATGAGAAATGCATGCTAGCATTTGAAAATTTGAAAAAGAAATTGTCCTCTGCTCCTATCATTTCCCCGCCTGATTGGAACTTACCTTTTGAAGTGATGTGTGATGCATCTGATTTTGCACTTGTGGCCGTGTTAGGGTAGAGGAAAGACAATTTAGTCCATGTGATATACTATGCTAGCAAAGTCCTCAATGATGCTCAAAGAAACTATACCACTACTGAAAAGGAGTTGCTAGCAATAGTCTTTGCATGTGACAAGTTCAGATCATATCTCATTGGTGTTAAAGTGATTATTTTCACAGATCATACAGCAGTTAAATATTTATTTGCCAAGCAAGAATCAAAATCGAGACTAATAAGATAGATCTTATTGTTGCAAGAATTCAATATTGAAATCAAAGACAAGAAAGGAGTGGAGAACAAGGTAGCAGATCACTTATCCAGAATCCATCATGAGGAAGGTGGAACACATGATACAAGTGTGAACGAGTTCTTCCCTGATGAGCAATTAATGGCAATTCACAAAGCACCATGGTTTGCAGACATTGCCAATTTCAAGGCAACCGGGACTCTACCTCCAGGGGTCAACAAAAATAAAAAAAAAAGCTCATAAATGATGCAGAATATTTTGTCTGGGATGAGCCATATCTCTTCAAGAAGTGTTCAGATGGAATCCTTAGAAGATGTGTCTCGGAAGAAAAAGGACGAGAGGTCCTGTGGAATTGCCACGGCTCATGCTATGGAGGCCATTTTGGAGGGGACAGAACTGCACCAAAGGTGTTACAAAACGGATTCTTTTGGCCTATCCTTTTTAAGGATGCTAAAGAACTAGTAAAGAGCTGCAATGAATGCCAAAGATCTAGAAACTTGCCCAAAGGAAATGAGATACCACAAAATTTCATCCTGGAACTGGAACTGTTTGATGTGTGGGGAATCGATTTCATGGGACCATTCCCAACCTCATACTCAAACAAGTACATCTGCGTAGCAGTGGATTACGTTTCCAAGTGGGTGGAGGCTGTTGCCACTCCAACGAATGATAACAAGATAGTCATGAACTTCCTCAGGAAGAACATCTTTAGCCGTTTTGGAGTCCCCAGAGCACTTATCAGTGATGGAGGGAGTCATTTTTTATAACAAACCACTAGAAGCTCTCCTCCTACGATATGGGGTAAAACATAAGGTTGCCACACCTTATCATCCCCAAACAAGTGGGCAAACTGAGATATCCAACCGAGAGCTAAAAAGAATTTTGGAAAAGACTGTAGGGGCATCAAGAAAGGATTGGGCAAAAAAGTTAGATGATGCTCTTTGGGCATACCGAACAGCATTCAAAACACCAATTGGAATGTCCCCATATCAACTGGTGTATGGGAAAGCGTGTCATTTATCGCTGGAGCTGGAACACAAAGCTCTCTGGGCTCTCAAGATACTAAATTTTGACAGCATTACTGCTTGTGCAAAGAGGATCTTGCAGCTGCAAGAGATGGAGGAATTTAGATCACAAGCCTATGAAAATACCAAGATTTATAAAGAAAAAGCAAAGAGAAGACATGACATGCATATTACATCTAGGAGTTTCGAAAAGGGGCAACAAGTACTCCTCTACAATTCCAAATTGAGACTGTTCCCAGGAAAACTCAAATCAAGGTGGTCCGGACCTTTCCTTGTCACAAAAGTCTCGCCATATGGACACATAGAAATCATGGATGAAGGTTCAGAGTAAAGTATCATCTCAAGTAATGGAGGAATCGTCGAGCTAGAGATGCTAAAAGAGCGCTCTGTTAGGAGGCAACCCAACCTGAGGTAGTTTCTTTTCATCTTCACCTCAATAAAAATCACAAGTTGTTTTCCTTGTATTGCGAGGAGCTAAGTTTGGTGTTCCACACTAAAACAATCAAGGAATGAAAGTGTAATTCTAAGTTTGGTGTTCCACCAAAGATATTAGTTAGAATCACACTACACCCCAACCAATCAAGGGAATCACTTAGCTGTAGTTTAGTTTCCATTAAGACTTGTTTGGTTAACAACATGATATAAGGTTCTCTGCATGTATGCAAACTTTTGTACTGGGCAAGAAACTAAGTTTGGTGTTCACACACCAAATTCAGTTCAGAAGCTCACCAGCATACATGCAAGCTAACTATTTTTCAAGTGCTTCGGGAACAAGCAACTTCCAATAACTTTACAGGAACCTTATGAGGAAATGGTACACCTTCATACAAGGAGGTAAAGTAGCAAAGACTATGGACGATGACAAAGAGGAGGACAACTAGAAACCATCACTCGAAGGTTGTATTACTACTTAATTCCATATGTTGAGAATGTAAAAAAAAAATTTTGGAAGTCCAATTGCACTTTTGATTAATAGTTGCTCGTTAGTTAGAACCTTTTCAATTATGAATTTAAGTTTCATTGCTTAGGTCTATGTTATTGAGCCTAATAGCTTGAATACTCACTG
>NC_029777.3:54149071-54161853 GCF_000817695.3 Arachis duranensis | reverse complement strand
GTAGGTTGATTAGTAAGCTAAGTTGGTTCACCAAGAAAGGAAAGAAAGCAACTATCCATCCTAAGTCATAAATTTGAGACACATTCCTTGAGGCTAGCTAAATAATAAGACCCCAACAAGAAAAGAAAAAGAGTAATACAAGTGGAAATAAGAAAGGGAATACAAAAAGGAACAATGCTAGGCACCAAGGGTTGTGAAGCTGAGGCACGTGTCTGTGGTGTTTATGTACAAGGGATCTACTTGGATGAATAAGCTCTTAGGGGTGCCTTATCACTTGGTAACTTGGATTAACTAATCCGGGATTATCAGCTGAAAGTCCACTATCAAGAGTAACCCTTGTTACAGAGCACTTAGTAACCCAAAGAGGTGTTGGACACCAAGGTCTCAAGAAAGAAAGAATAACAAACCATGTGCCTGTGGTGTGTATGTATGGGGAAAGAGACTTGAGGGAGTAAGTCTTTAGGGGTGTCTTAACACCTGGCACCTTAAAACCAACTGGTTTGGGAGTGTTGGCTGAAAGCTTATCATAAAAAGTCGCCCTCTTACAGAGCACTTAGCCAAAAGAAAAAAATGTAATAAGCTTAAAGAGAAGGATCAATAAGAAAGAAGCCTCAAGGGATACAATCAAGAGAGTGACTAGGGATGTGATAAAGGCTTGAAACCTAAAAGGAAAGAACGAAGTTGCTATGCATGAAACTCCATGAACCATGAATGCTATTCAAATCTTTTCTTCTTGTTCTTTTATTTCATTTTGCTTATGCTTCAATACTTGCTTAGGGACAAGCAAGCTTTAAGTTTGGGGTTGTGATACCAGGGCATCTAGGCCAGTTTCACTGACCTTTTCTTTAATGTTTTAGGGTAGTTTCATGCATTTTTCCTAATAAACAAGGCAAGTTTTGGGTGAAAATACACTTACACCTTCATTCAAGCAACTATTGTGAATTTTACATGATTTCATGAGATTTTTGCTAGAATTACATGATATTTTAGTGATGCATGATCTCAGGATTTTGGCTAGAGCTTTGATGCACTTTAATTGCTTGATTTCAGGACAAATGAAGCATGGAAGAATCACGTTAGCATTCACGTTAACTTAGTTAACGTGACTACTAACGTGGGATGGCAATTGACTTTCAACGCTAATGAGAAAATTGATCACCAATAACGCCTGCGAAGTCATTTCATAGCCTACGTTAAGAGCCACGTTAACTAAGTTAACGTGGTACTTAACGTAGAAGGAAAGGAGGACTCCATGTTAATGACAAACGTGAACTCCAATAACGTTTCTCCTCAACGTTAATGGTAAAAGTGAACATCACTAACGTTGGGAAACTAGGCAATGCCCCACGTTAAGAGTCACGTTAACTAAGTTAACGTGAACTCTAATGTGGACAAGGATCAACAATGCCAACGTTAGTGACACTCACTTTTGTCACTAACGTTGAATCATTTTCATTGCCTACGTTAACTCTCACGTTAAGATTGTTAACGTGAAAGTTAACATGGAGTGGGGTTCAAGGAACCAACGTTAGTGACACTCACTTTTGTCACTAACGTTGGAAGATGGCTTCATTACTACATTAAGAGCCACGTTAACTTAGTTAACGTGGATTCTAACGTAGGGGATTAAGGCAAATAGAGCATTAGTGACAAAAGTGAGTGTCACTAACGCTCTCGAAGGTGATAGGTGCCCACGTTAAGAGCTACGTTAGCTAAGCTAACGTAAGACCTAACGTGGGAGGCAAAGGGCAAGCAACGTTAATGGAAAAAGTGATTCCCATTAACGTTTGCGAAAAGGGGCACAAGCCAACTTTAATGGAAAAAGTGAGTCCCATTAACGTTGGCCAAGAATTGAGAAGGAACGTTAGAAATCACGTTAAGACTTCTAACGTAGAGAATAACGTGGGCATATAAGGGTGGAACGTTAGTGGAAAAGGTGAATGCCACTAACGTTCTCGCACCCAGAAATGTATTCCACGATTAATCTCACTAAGTGCCTGAGCCTAATTCATATTTCTCTGCAAGCTGGGCCCAGTAAAGATGAGAATTGCTTCAACTCAAGGTCCAAAGCCCACATCCAAGACTTGAAGAACTCACTAGAAGATCATGAAGAGTAGTATATATAGGAGTAGTTTGGAACAAGCAAGGGACTTTTGGCATTTGGGAGAACTACTCTCTACATATTTACTTTTCTGTACTTCTATCATGGATGCTTCTTTTCTGCCATTTTTGATTCCTAGAGCTATGAACAACTAAACCCCTTTCATGGGGTTAGGGAGCTCTGCTGTAATTTGATGGATCAATATTTATTTTCATTCTTCTTCTTCTATCTTTTCTCTTGATTTTACTAGAAAGCTTTCAATCTTAATTCAATTGGTTAGTTATCTTGGAAAAGAAACTCTCTTTAATTGGATCTCTTCGGAACCTTGGAAGAGGAATGAAGAGATCATGCTCATGAGCAATTGACCAAGGAATTGGCTATTGATCAAGATTTGAGAGATTGAATTACCAAGGAATTGGGATTCAATCACTTAATATTGCCAAGGAGATCAATGAATGCATTGATTGAGGAAGGGATGAGAATGAACTTGATCCGGAGAATCGCAACATCTCCTAAACCCAATGATTCCCCCATTTCTGATCTTACCCATTCTCTTTAAATTCTGCCATTTACTTTTATGAGCACTACCCAATTCCCCATTTAAGATTCTGCACTTTAATTTCTGCTATTTACTTTCTAGTCATTTAAATTTCTGCATCTCAATCTAAATTCTGTTTAGCTCAACTAGCATATTCTTCTAACTAAAGTTGCTTGACCAATCAATCCTTGTGGGATTCGACCTCACTCTATAGTGAGTTTTTACTTAACGATAATTCGGTATACTTGCCGAAGGAAAATTTGTTGAGAGACAAGTTTCCATGCATCAACGGTTGGGTTTTGGTATTGAATGAGCACAAGGATCACCTCTTTTATGAGGGTCTTAGTTCAGTCTCCAAAGCTATCCAACTCCCAATGTTGCATGGCAACACTTCCAAAGATATTCCCCTTGAAGACAAGTGTGAGATTTCCTTGGTATAGTGGCCGAATCTCCCTTCCTTAATTGTCCTATCAAGTACCATCAATGTCCCTTTTGATTCCCTATACACAAAAAAAAAAAGAATGAAAATGGTTAATTAAAATTTTTGGTGGGAAAACTTAAGGTAAGAGCTAGCTAAAAAAAATCTTTTTCTTTTGTTTTTAAATGGCTAAATGCTTTCCATGAGTGTAAATCAATTAACCACTAAATTTCCCATGCATGCAACATTGGTACACCAAACTTGTTTGTGATCATATGGTGCAACAAGTTTGGGGAATAATTTTTCCTCATAAAGTGTGTTCAAGCCCACTTGGTGTGCCTTGAACACCAAACTTATCATGTACTATACGCTGCATGTAAAGGGGTCTTATATTGGTCGTCAAAATTGATTTAAAAATCCATGAAATTTGCCTTATTACTACTATTAGAAATTAAAGGAAGAGGGCATAGAACATGGGCTGCCTCGCATGAAGCGCTTCTTTAGCGTCATTAGCTTGACGTTTGGTCCTTGTCAAGGTGGCTGATAGTGCTTGAAATCTTCCCCCCTTACAGTGAACCTATGTCCATTGGCCTTGTTGATAAGCTCTATATGCTCTAGGGACAAGATTTTGTTGATGGTGTACACTGGAGGCAGCTGGGATGGAATAGTGGGGAGGTGAGGTAGTATAGATGGGAAGTATGTAGAGACCACTTCATCTCCTGGCGAGAAATCTTCTGTAGGGATTTTCTTCTTTTTCCATCCCCTTAGGACCTTTTTTCTTGTGTCAATTGATGCCAACTTGTGGCTTCCTTTTTTAGAATGGTTTTGTTGTCTAATTCATGTGATTCTAGTGGGTCTGGTTCCTTTTGGATTACACTTGGCTGTTGCTCCTTCTGATCACATTGGTTGTTAACCATAGGAGTCCTTATGTGTGGTGCTTGTGCTTCCTTGTTTGGCTCCTCCATCAGCTCTTTGTTATCATGATCTGCTTCTTGTGAGAGGTTGAAAACATTGAAAGTGAGCTGATCATCATGTATTCTCAACACTAGCTCTCCTCGTTCCACATCTATGAGCGCTCTGGCTGTGGCTAAGAATGGCCTTCCCAGAATGATGGGGTAAATAGGGTTCTCTTCCATTTTAAGGACAACAAAGTCTGTGGGGAGGAAGTAGTTCCTAACCTTCACTAGCACATTCTCAACCACTCCTATTGCCTGTTTTTGAGTTTTCTCAGCCAACTTAATGATTACATCTGTGGGTGTTAGCTCAATGATTTGAAGCTTTTTCATGAGGGATAGAGGCATTAAGTTGATGCTCGCTCCCAGGTCACAGAGTCCTTTAACAATCATTGTTTCTCCTATGGCACAGGGAATATGGAAACTCCCTGGATCCTTCTTCTTTGTGGGTGGCCCTAATTGAATGAGAGCACTGCAATCCCTATTCATCTTTATTGTTTATCTACCCTTTAATGAACTCTTTCTGGCTAATAGCTCCTTTATATACTTTATGTAGGAAGGCATTTGCTAGAGGGCTTTAATAAATGGCATATTTACATCAAGAGATGAAAACATGTCTAGGAACCTTGAATACATTCTCCCTGCTACACCACCTTTAAGCCTTTGGGGAAAGGGTGCATATGGGTTCAGTATCTCCCTTTTCTTCAGCTCTTCCTTGAGTGTGAGTTGGAGCACATGGTCTCTTCCTTCCTGGTTTCCCTTTTGACTGCCTTGAAGGTGTTCTACTTCCTTCATATTCCTCTCATCACTTGTGGTGATCATCTTACATTCTTCCCACCTTACTTTCTTTGTTTCTCCTCTTGGGTTCTTCTTAGTGTCACTGGGAAATCCATCAGTTGGTTTGGAAATTTGTTGAGATAGGTACCCTATTTGGGACTCCAGTCTCTTGATGTTTTCTCCTTGGTTTTTGATATTGGCTCGCACTTCTTCCTTAAATACCTTGTTGTCTTGGACTTCTCTACATAAATTTTCAAGTAGAGTCTCAATCTTTGAATGTCTATCCTCTGTTAGTGATGGTGGGTTGAGATTAGGTGGTTGAGAAGGGTGGTTAGGTGGTTGTTGATAGGGTCTCTGTGAGGTATGTTGGTGAGTTGCATTGTTGTTGGAGTTGAGTTTATGGCGTCTCTGGTCTTGACCTTGGTCTTGTTGATTTCCCCAACCAAAGTTGGGGTGATTTCTCCATCCAGAGTTGTAGGTTTTGTAGTATAGGTCATGGATTTGTCTAGGTGAGTTTCCAACATAGTTGGCTTGTTCCCAGTCACCCTATTCTCCTATATTCACTCCTTCTTGAGTTGGTGATGAAGTGATGACTGCTGCAACTTGGTTTTCCTCTACCTTCTTGGTGAGATCTGCTAGCTGCTTGGTGATCATCTTATTTTGAGCTAGCAATGCACCCATGTGATTCAGCTCCATTACTCCTCGAGTGTTACTTCTTTCAGAGGCATAGAAGTAGTCATTCTCAGCTACTGTTTCAATGACATCTATGGCTTCTTCAATGGTTTTCTTCTTGTTTAGAGAGCCCCCTGATGAATGATCTACAGCCTTCTTTGACTCATAGGAAAGACCTTTATAGAAAATGTGAAGTTGCACCCATTCATTGAACATATCTGGTGGGCATCTTCTTGTTAAGTCCTTGAACCTCTCCCATGCCTCATAGAGAGTCTCACCATCTTGTTGCCTGAAAGTCTGCACCTCAGCTCCCAGCCTGTTAATTCTTTGAGGAAGGTATAATCTTGCCAAAAATTTGTTCACCACATCTTGCCAATTTGTCAAACTCTCCTTTAGAAAGGATTCGAGCCACTTGGATGCCTTGTCCCTGAGTGAAAAAGGGAACAACAGCAGCCTATAGACATCCGGGTGGATTCTATTAGACTTTACAATGTCACGAATTCTCAGGAAGGTGGTTAGATGTTGATTAGGGTCTTCTTGAGAACTTCCTCCAAATGAGCAGTTGTTCTGAACAAGGGTGATGAGCTGGGGTTTTAGTTCAAAGTTGTTGGCATGTATGGTGGGCTTCTGGATGCTACTTCCACAGTTTTTTGGATTTGGATTGATGTAGGAGCCTAGAACTCTCCTTTCTTGCCCAGGATGATTTGCAGGGCCTTCTCTAGCCTGGTTGTGAGCTTCTTCTTCATGATTGTTTTCCAAGTTCTCTTCCATGTTGGGTTCAAAGTACTCTTCCTTTTCCTCAGCACCAACAACTCCTTTCCCTCTTGCTTCCCTCCTTAATCTCCAGAGGGTTCTCTTAGGTTCTGAATCAAAAGAAGTTGAGGTTCCCTCTCTTCTCCCTGTCATACAACTAGCAAAACACGCAGCAAGAGAAAAAATGAAAAGGTTATTCTTGTTAGAGTGATTGTTAGTGTGAGTGATGCAAATTATCAAACAGTTAGTGGGTTAGTGAGCAGAATTGTAGATAATAACAAGGAAAGAAAGAAAAATAGAGATGGTATAGAGGGTGAGGAAGAAGTTAAACAAATTGAAAATAAATGACTAAACAAAGTAAACAAATAAGGGAAAAATGCTCAATCTAGTGAGCTTCCAACTTAATCATTGTTGATACAAAATCAATCCCCGGTAACGGCGCCAAAAAATTGATGCACGAAAACTTGTCTCTCAACAAATTTCCCTTCGGCAAGTATACCGAATTTGTCGTCAAGTAAAAACTCACAATAGAGTGAGGTCGAATCCCACAGGGATTGATTGGTCAAGCAACTTTAGTTGGAAGAGTATGCTAGTTGAGCTAAAGAGAGTGTAGTTTGAGAATTCCAGAAAATTAAATGGCGGAAAAGTAAATAGCAGAAAATAAAGTGCAGAATCTTAAATGGGGATTTGGGGTAATGAGCATGAAAATAAATGAAAGAAAATAAAGAGAATGGGTAAGATCAGAAATGGGAAATTCTGGGCTCATGAGATGTTGTATTCTCCGGATCAAGTTCATTTTCATCTCTTCCTCAATCAATGCATCTATTGATCTTCTTGGCAATCTTAGATGATTAGATTCCAATTCCTTGGTAATCCAATCTCTCTAAGCTTGAACAATTGCCCAATTCCTTGATTTAATTGCTCATGGGAAGAGATTAAGTATGGTCACTGATTATACCACATGTATTTCCAAATCAAAGTGTTGGGAGGATTACATGTCACTATATCCGCCCAGACCCCAATTTGGTCCAACATGAGAAAGCATTTCTAGCATGATCTCCTCATCCCTTTTCCAAGGCTCGGAGGAGATCCAATTATGGAGAGTTTCTTTTCCAAGACAACTAACCAATTGAATTAAGATCGAAATCTTTCTAGTAAATCAAAAGAGAAGAAAGAAGAAGAGAATGAAAACTATAATTGATCCATCAAATTACAACAGAGCTCCCTAACCCAATGAAAGGGTTTTAGTTGTTCATAGCTCTAGAAATGGAAAATGGCAGAAAATAATACATCCCAGCTAAAAGTGCAAAAAAGTAAATATACAGAGAGTAGTTCTCCAAAGTGCCAAGCTTCTCTATAGTTCAAAACTACTCCTATATATATTACTCCTCTTGATCTTCTAGTGAGTTTTTCAAGTCTTGGATGTGGGCTTTGGATCTTGAGTTGAAGCAGTTCCAATCTTTAGTGGGCCCAGCTTGCAGAGAAGTATGAATTAGGCATGAGCGTTAGTGAAGTTAACGTTAAGTGACATTGTGGGTTCGAGAACGTTAGTGGCAATCACAATTTTCACTAACGTTCCAACCCCATATAGCCTACGTTAACTCCAACGTTAGTGGCACTAACATGACCACTAACATTACCTTGTAAATCTTCGCTAGCGTTATTGGGACTCACCTTTCCCAATAACGTTGGCTTATAACCCTTTGTCCCTACGTTAGAGTTTATGTTAGTGTAACTAACGTGGCTCTTAACGTGGTTATGCCTCACCTTCGAGAGCGTTAGTGACACTTACCTTTGTCACTAATGCTCAAAGTGCCCCTACTCTCCATGTTAGAGCTCACGTTAACTAAGTTAACGTGGTAGTAATGCCATCTTTCAACGTTAGTGACAAAGGTGAGTGTCACTAACGTTGGCTCATCAATCTCAGCTCTACGTTAACTTTCACGTTAGTGGTCTTAACGTGACCACTAACGTGGGCAATGCTAGTTGATCCAATGTTAGTGACAAAGGTGAGTGTCACTAACGTTGGCATTGTTCCTCTCTTCCATGTTAGAGTTCACGTTAACTAAGTTAACGTGACTCTTAACGTGGCTCATTGCCAATTCTTGGAACGTTAGTGGTGTTCACGTTTACCACTAACGTTGGAGGTTTCTTTTGTCTCCACGTTAACTACCACGTTAACTTAGTTAACGAGGCAATTAACATAGGCTTTTGATGGCTTCACGGTCGTTATTGGTGATCACTTTTCTCCTTAACGTTGCAAGCTATTTACCATTCCACCTTAGTGGTCACGTTAACTATATTAACATGAGTACTAACGTGGTTTTTCCTTGCTTCCTTTGTCCTGAAATCAAGCAAATAAAGTGCATCAAAGCTCTAGCCAAAGTCATGAGATTATGCATCATCAATTTATCATTCAATTCTAGCAAAATCCTCATGAAATCATGTGAAATTCACACTAGTTGCTTGAATCAAGGTGTAAGTGTATTTTCATCCAAAACTTGCCTTATTCACTAAGAAAATGCATGAAACTACCTTAAAACAGTAAAGAAAAGGTCAGTGAAACTGGCCTAAATGCCCTGGCATCAATGATTACTCCTAAATACTGGCAACATCCCCTTCAGCAATGTTTTCATCTTCTTCAGAAGATGAATTGTCATCAGAGCTCATGAAGGGTAAAAGAAAGTTCAATGGAATCTCTATGGTCTCTGTATGAGCCTCACATTCCTCTGATCCCTCATTGGGGTACTCCTTAATGGGTAGTAGACGTTCCCTGAGGTCTTCCTCAGTGAAAATCACTGCCTTTTCACTCTCTCCAGGTTCGGCCATGTTGGGCACAGTTATGGCCTTGTACTCTCTTTTGGGATTCTCTTCTGTATTGCTTGGGAGAGTGCTAGGAGGAGTTTCAGTAACCCTTTTACTCAGCTGACCCACTTGTGCCTCGAAGTTTCTGATGGAGGACCTTATTTCATTCATGAAACTAAGAGTGGCCTTAGATAGATCAGAGACTATATTTGCTCAGCTAGATGGGTTCTGCTCAGAATTCTCTGTCTGTTGCTGAGAAGATGACGGAAAAGGCTTGCCATTGCTAAACCTGTTTCTTCCACTATTATTATTATTAAAGCCTTGTTGAGGCTTTTGTTGATCCTTCCATAAGAAATTTGGATAATTTCTCCATGATGGATTATAGGTGTTTCCATAGGCTTCACCCATGTAATTCACCTCTGCCATTGCAAGGTTCTCAGGATCGTAAGCTTCTTCTTCAGAAGATGCTTCTTTAGTACTGTTGGATGCATTTTGCAATCCATTCAGACTTTGAGAAATCATATTGACTAGCTGAGTCAATATTTTGTTCCGAGCCAATATGGCATTTAGAGCATCAATTTCAAGAACTCCCTTCTTCTGAGGTGTCCCATTATTCACAGGATTCCGTTCAGAGGTGTACATGAACTGGTTATTTGCAACCATTTCAATGAGTTCCTGAGCTTCTACAGGCATTTTCTTCAGGTGAAAAGATCCACCTGCAGAATGGTCCAATGACATCTTAGATAATTCAAATAGACCATCATAGAATATATCCAGGATGGTCTATTTTAAAAGCACGTCAGAAGGACACTGGTGCACGAAATTGCAATCGCACTTTTGCAATTCCGCACAACTAACCAGCAAGTGCACTGGGTCATCCATTGCACTGGGTCGTCCAAGTAATACCTTACGTGAGTAAGGGTCGATCCCACAGAGATTATTGGCTTGAGGCAAGCTATGGTTATCTTGTAACTCTTAGTCAGGATATCAATAATTCTCAGGTTTAATTGTGAAAAGTAAAAGAACATGAAATAAATACTTGTTTTGCAGTAATGGAGAACAGGTTGAGGTTTTAGAGATGCTCTATCTTCTGAATCTCTGCTTTCCTACTGTCTTCTTCTTCATGCATGCAAGGCTCCTTCCATGGCAAGCTGTATGTAGGGTTTTACCGTTGTTAATGGCTACCTCCCATCCTCTCAGTGAAAATGTTCAACGCGCTCTGTTACAGCACGGCTAATCATCTGTCGGTTCTCAATCAGGTTGGAATAGAATCCAGTGATTCTTTTGCGTCTGTCACTAACGCCCAGCCCTCAAGAGTTTGAAGCTCATCACAGTCATTCAATCCTTGAATCCTACTCAGAATACCACAGACAAGGTTTAGACCTTCCGGATTCTCTTGAGTGCCGCCATCAATTCTAGCTTATACAACGAAGATTCTGATTAAGGAATCCAAGAGATATTCACTCAATCTAAAGTAGAACGGAGGTGGTTGTCAGGCACACGTTCATAGGTGAGAATGATGATGAGTGTCACGGATCATCACATTCATCAAGTTGAGGAACAAGTGATATCTTAGAATAGAATCAAGCGTGATTGAATGAAAAACAGTAGTAATTGCATTAATCCATCAAGACACAGCAGAGCTCCTCACCCCCAACCATGGGGTTTAGAGACTCATGCCGTAGAAGATACAATCAGAAACATGTAATGTGTCATGAGGTACCGATATAATAGCAAAAAAGTCCTATTTATAGTGAACTAGTGACCTGGGGTTTACAAAAATGAGTAAATGACGTAAAAATCCACTTTTGGGGTCCACTTGGTGTGTGCTTGGGTTGAGCATTGAAGATATCATGTGTAGAGACTTTTCCTGGAGTTAAACGCCAGCTTTTGTGCCAGTTTGGGCGTTTAACTCCCATTTTTGTGCCAGTTCCGGCGTTTAACGCCGATAATTCTGAATCTGATTTGAAATGCTGGTTTAAGCCATCAATTCTCGGACAAAGTATAGACTATATTATATATTGTTGGAAAGCCCAGGATGTCTACTTTCTAACGCAATTGAGAATGTGCCAATTGGGCTTCTGTAGCTCCAGAAAATCTACTTCGAGTGCAGGGAGGTCAGAATCCAACAGCATCTGCAGTCCTTTTCAGCCTCTGAATCAGATTTTTGCTCAGGTCCCTCAATTTCAGCCAGAAAATACCTGAAATCACAGAAAAACACACAAACTCATAGTAGCCAGAAAATACCTGAAATCATAGAAAAAACACACAAACTCATAGTAAAGTCCAGAAAAGTGAATTTTAACTAAAAACTAATAAAAATATAATAAAAACTAACTAAAACATACTAAAAATATACTAAAAACAATGCCATAAAGCGTATAAATTATCCGCTCATCACAACACCAAACTTAAATTGTTGCTTGTCCCCAAGCAACTGAAAATCAAATAGGATAAAAAGAAGAGAATATACTATAGACTCCAAAATATCAATGAAACTTAGTTCCAATTAGATGAGCGGGACTAGTAGCTTTTTGCCTCTGAACAGTTTTGGCATCTCACTTTATCCTTTGAAGTTTAGAATGATTGGCATCTATAAGAACTTAGAATTCAGATAGTGTTACTTATTCTCCTAGTTAAGTATGTTGATTCTTGAACACAGCTACTTTATGAGTCTTGGCCGTGGCCCAAAGCACTCTATTTTCCAGTATTTTCACCAGATACATACATGCCACAGACACATAACTGGGTGAACCTTTTTAGATTGTGACTCAGCTTTGCTAGAGTCCCCAATTAGAGGTGTTCAGGGTTCTTAAGCACACTCTTTTTGCTTTGGATCACGACTTTAACCGCTCAGTCTCAAGTTTTCACTTGACACCTTCACGCCACAAGCACATGGTTAGGGACAGCTTGGTTTAGCCGCTTAGGCCAGGATATTATTCTTGTAGGCCCTCCTATCCACTAATACTCAAAGCCTTGGATCCTTTTTATTTTTACCCTTGCCTTTTGGTTTAAAAGGCTATTGGCTTTTTCTGCTTGCTTTTTCTTTTTTTCTCTTTTTTTTCTTTCTTTTTTTTGTATTCACTGCTTTTTCTTGCTTCAAGAATCAATTTGATGATTTTTCAGATCCTCAATAACATTTCTCCTTTTCCATCATTCTTTCAAGAGTCAACAATTTTAACATTCATAAAACAACAAATTCAAAAGACATATGCACTGTTGAAGCATTCATTCAGAAAACAAAAATTATTGTCACCACATCAAACTAATTCAACTAGTTTCAAGGATGAATTCGAAATCCTGTACTTCTTGTTCTTTTGTGATTAAAAACATTTTTCATCTAAGAAAGGTGATGGATTCATAGGACATTTATAACTTTAAGGCATAGACACTAAGACACTAATGATCATGTAATAACGACACAAACATAAATAAACATAAAGCATAAAAATTTGAAAAACAAAAAATAAAGAACAAGGAAATTAAAGAACGGGTCCACCTTAGTGATGGCGGCTTGTTCTTCCTCTTGAAGATCTTATGGAGTGCTTTTGAGCTCGTCTATGTCTCTTCCTTGTCTTTGTTGCTCTTCCCTCATAGCTTTTTGATCTTTTCTAATCTCATGGTGGATGATGGAATGCTCTTGGTGCTCCATCCTTAGTTGTCCCATGTTAGAGCTTAATTCTCCTAGGGAGGTGTTGATTTGCTCACAATAATTTAGTGGAGGGAAGTGCATCCCTTGAGGCATCTCAGGGATTTCATGATGAG
>NC_029777.3:54142007-54148425 GCF_000817695.3 Arachis duranensis | reverse complement strand
CTGGGTTTTGAATCCTGCTTTGTGAGTAGATATTTAAGAGCAGCATGGTCAGTGTACACAATCACTTTTGATCCTACTAGATAGGATCTAAACTTGTCAATGGCATAAACCACTGCAAGTAACTCTTTTTCTGTGGTTGTGTAATTATTCTGTGCATCATTTAAAACACAGCTAGCATAATAAATAACGTGCAGAAGATTGTTATGCCTCTGTCCCAATACTACACCTATGGTGTGGTCACTGGAATCACACATTAGTTCGAATGGTAATGTCCAGTATGGTGCAGAGATGACTGGTGCTGTGACCAGCTTAGCTTTCAGAGTCTCAAACACCTGCAGACACTCCTTATCAAAGATAAATAGCGTGTCAGCAGCTAGCAGATTACTCAGAGGTTTGGCAATTTTTGAAAAATCCTTTATAAACCTTCTGTAGAATCCTCCATGCCCCAGAAAGCTTCTGATTGCCTTAACATTGGTAGGTGGCGGTAATTTTTCAATTACCTCCACCTTAGCTTGATCCACCTCTATTCCTTTGTTCGAAATTTTGTGCCCAAGGACAATTCCTTCAGTCACCATAAATTGACATTTTTCCCAGTTTAAGGCCAGGTTATTCTCTTGGCACCTTTTCAGGACAAGTGCTAAATGATCAAGACAGGAGCTGAATGAGTCTCCAAATACTGAGAAGTCATCCATGAAGGCTTCCAGGAACTTCTCTACCATATCAGAGAAGATAGAGAGTATGCACCTCTAAAAGGTTGCAGGTGCATTACACAGACCAAAGGGCATCCTTCTGTAGGCAAATACTCCAGAAGGACATGTGAATGCTATTTTCTCTTGGTTCTGAGGATCTACTGCAATTTGGTTGTAACCTGAATAGCCATCCAAAAAGTAGTAGTATTCATGACCTGCTAGTCTCTCAAGCATCTGGTCTATGAATGGTAAAGGAAAATGATCCTTTCTGGTGGCTGTATTGAGCCTTCTGTAGTCAATACACATACGCCACCCTGTAACTGTTCTTGTAGGAACCAGTTCATTCTTTTCATTATGAACCACTGTCATGCCTCCCTTTTTGGGGACAACGTGGACAAGGCTCACCCAGGGGCTATCAGAAATAGGATAAATAATCCCAGCCTCTAGTAACTTAGTGACCTCTTTCTGCACCACCTCCTTCATGGCTGGATTTAGCCACCTGTGGTTGAACCACTGGCTTAGCATCATCCTCTAATAGGATCTTGTGCATGCATCTTGCTGGGCTAATGCCCTTAAGATCACTTATGGACCACCCAAGAGCTGTCTTGTGTGTCCTTAGCACTTGAATTAGTGCTTCCTCTTCCTGTGGATTTAAGGCAGAGTTTATGATCACTGGAAAAGTGTCACCTTCTCCCATAAATACATATTTCAAGGATGGTGGTAGTGGCTTGAGCTCGGGTTTAGGAGGCTTATCCTCTTCCTGAGGAATTTTCAGAATTTCTTTTATTTCCTTTAGTTCCTCCAGATCAGGCTGAACATCTTTAAAGATGTCCTCTAGCTCAGATTCGAGACTTCCAGTCATATTGACCTCCTCCACCAAAGAGTCAATAATATCAACGCTCATGCAGTCATTTGATGTGTCTGGATGCTGCATAGCTTTGACAATATTCAACTTGAACTCATCCTCATTGACTCTCAGGGTTAATTCCCCTTTTTGGACGTCAATGAGGGTTCGTCCAGTTGCTAGGAAGGGTCTTCCTAGAATGAGAGTTGCACTCTTGTGCTCCTCTATTTCCAGCACTACAAAGTCAGTGGGAAAGGAAAATGGCCCAACCTTGACAATCATGTCCTCAATTATGCTTGATGGATATTTAATGGAGCCATCAGCAAGTTGGAGGCATAGTCAGGTTGGTCTGACTTCTTCAATCAAGCCAAGCTTTCTGATAGTGGATGCAGGTATTAGGTTGATACTTGCCCCAAGATCACATAGAGCTTTCTTGGTACAAGTACCCTCTAATGTGCATGGTATCATAAAGATTCCAGGATCTTTAAGCTTCTCTGGTAAGCTCTTTAAAATGACTGCACTGCATTCTTCAGTGAGAAAAACTTTTTCAGTTTCTCTCTAATCCTTCTTATGACTTAAGATCTCTTTCATGAACTTAGCATAAGAGGGTATTTGCTTAAGTGCCTCTGCAAACGGAATCTTTATTTCAAGAGTCCTGAGATAGTCTGCAAAGCGGGCAAATTACTTATACTGTTCCGCTTGGTGGAGTTTCTGAGGATAAGACATCTTGGCTTTATACTCTTCAACCTTAGTTGCTGCAGGTTTATTTCCTACAGAAGTGGTTGGAGAAGCCTGCTTAAGGGGGTTGTTATCAGCACTTGCAAGTGTCTGACCCCTTTCTGGCGTTTGAACGCCATAATTGGCTACCCATTGGGCGTTTAACGCCACTTTCTTACCCTAACGCCAGAATCATTCCTCTCTGGGCTCTTACTATCCTCAGAGGGATTTTGGGTAGTTGGTTGGTCATCCTCTGTCAGTTGTTCCTTTCTTAGCTTTTTACTACTTTGAGCAGTGTTATTCAATGTCTTCTCACTCCTCAGTTGAACTGCTTGACATTCTTCTGTTATCTGTTTCAGTTGAACTGCTTGGCATTCTTCTGTTATCTGTTTAGATAGTTGTTGTCTTGTCTGATTCAATTGTGCTTCCATATTCTTGTTAGCATTTTTAGTGTCTTGGAGCATCTCTTTAAATTCTGCTAACTGTTTTGTCATCACGTGTAATTGCTGATTAAGCTCAATAATCTGTTCTTGAGGATTAGGATCAGTAATTACTGCCCTGGCCTCTTCCTTTATGTAGGACTCACTGCTAGGGTACAAATGTTGATTTTTAGCAACAGTATCTATGAGTTCTTGAGCCTCTTCAATCGTCTTTCTCATGTGTATAGATCCACCAGCTGAGTGGTCTACAGACATCTGAGCTTTTTCTGTAAGCCCATAGTAGAAGATGTCTAACTGTACCCACTCTGAAAACATTTTAGAGGGGCATTTCCTTAGCATATCTCTGTACCTCTCCCAGGCATTATAAAGGGATTCATTATCCTCTTGTTTAAAGCCATGGATGTCCAGCCTTAGCTGTGTCATCCTTTTTGGAGGGTAAAATTGATTCAGGAATTTGTCTGATAACTGTCTCCATGTTTTTATGCTTGCTGTGGGTTGGTTATTCAACCACCTCTTAGCTTGATCTTTTACAGCAAATGGAAACAGTAACAATTTGTAGACATCCTGATCCACTTCTTTATCATGTACTATGTCAGCAATTTGTAAGAATTGTGCCAGAAACTCAGTAGGTTCTTCCTGTGGAAGACCGAAAAACTGGCAATTTTACTGCACCATGATAATGAGTTGAGGATTTAGCTCAAAGCTGCTTGCTTTAATGGGAGGTATACAGATGCAGAAAAACAACAAAAAGACACTAAACTTAGAAATTTTAGATCAAAACAAAGAGAACAAACAAGAAAACTTTGAATGTCAAGATGAACACCAAGAACACTTTGAAGATCAAGATGAACACCAAGTAAAATTTTTAGAAAATCAAACACAAATTTTCGAAAATTTAAAGGAAAACACAAAGAAGACACCAAACTTAGAATTTTTTAGGTAAAGAAACAGCTAGGACTATGCAATTTCGAAAAAAATTAAGAGAAAGTAAAAGCATGAAATTGACACCAACTTAAAATATGAAACTAGACTCAAATAAAAGACTCTAAACCAACAAAAATAAAATATTCCTGATCTAAGCAACAAGATAGACCGTCAGCTGTCCAAACTCGAACAATCCCCAGCAACGGCGCCAAAAACATGGTGCACGAAATTGCAATCGCACTTTTGCAATTCCGCACAACTAACCATCAAGTGCTCTGAGTCGTCCAAGTAATACCTTACGTGAGTAAGGGTCGATCCCACAGAGATTGTTGGCTTGAAGCAAGCTATGGTTATCTTGTAACTCTTAGTTAGGATATCAATAATTCTCAGGTTTAATTGTGAAAAGTAAAAGAACATGAAATAAATACTTGTTTTGCAGTAATGGAGAACATGTTGAGGTTTTAGAGATCCTCTATCTTCTGAACCTCTGCTTTCCTACTGTCTTCTTCTTCATGCATGCAAGGCTCCTTCCATGGCAAGCTGTATGTAGGGTTTCACCGTTGTCAATGGCTACCTTCCATCCTCTCAGTGAAAATGTTCAACGCGCTCTGTTACAGCACGGCTAATCATCTGTCGGTTCTCAATCAGGTTGGAATAGAATCCAGTGATTCTTTTGCGTCTGTCACTAATGCCCAGCCCTCATAAGTTTGAAGCTCGTCACAGTCATTCAATCCTTGAATCCTACTCAGAATACCACAGACAAGGTTTAGACCTTCCGGATTCTCTTGAGTGCCGCCATCAATTCTAGCTTATACCACGAAGATTCTGATTAAGGAATCCAAGAGATATTCACTCAATCTAAAGTAGAACGGAGGTGGTTGTCAGGCACACGTTCATAGGTGAGAATGATGATGAGTGTCACGGATCATCACATTCATCAAGTTGAGGAACAAGTGATATTTCGAATAGAAGCAAGCGTGATTGAATGAAAAACAGTAGTAATTGCATTAATCCATCAAGACACAGCAGAGCTCCTCACCCCCAACCATGGGGTTTAAAGACTCATGCCGTAGAAGATACAATCAGAAACGTGTAATGTGTCATGAGGTACCGATACAATAGCAAAAAAGTCCTATTTATAGTGAACTAGTGACCTGGGTTTACAAGAATGAGTAAATGACGTAAAAATCCACTTCTGGGGTCCACTTGGTGTGTGCTTGGGCTGAGCATTGAAGCTTTCATGTGTAGAGACTTTTCCTGGAGTTAAACGCCAGCTTTTGTGCCAGTTTGGGCGTTTAACTCCCATTTTTGTGCCAGTTCCGGCGTTTAATGCCGGGAATTCTGAAGCTGATTTGAAACGCTAGTTTGGGCCATCAATTCTCGGGCAAAGTATGGACTATTATATATTGCTGAAAAGCCTAGGATGTCTAATTTCCAACACAATTAAGAGCGCGCCAATTGGGCTTCTTTAGCTCCAGAAATGCCACTTCGAGTGCAGGGAGGTCAGAATCCAACAGCATCTGCAGTCCTTTTCAGCCTCTGAATCATATTTTTGCTCAGGTCCCTCAATTTCAGCCAGAAAATACCTGAAATCATAGAAAAATACACAAACTCATAGTAAAGTCCAGAAAAGTGAATTTTAACTAAAAACTAATAAAAATATAATAAAAATTAACTAAAACATACTAAAAATATACTAAAAATAATGCCAAAAAGCGTATAAATTATCCGCTCATTAGACACTTTTTGGTTAGTTTCTTGTATCTTTCCCAAGCTTCGTAGAGTGATTCACCTTCTTTCTGCCTGAAGGTTTGAACATCCACTCTAAGCTTGCACAGCTTTTTAGGAGGAAAGAATTTGGCTAAGAAAGTCGTGACCAGCTTTTCCCAAGATTTCAGGCTATCTCTAGGTTGAGAGTCAAACCATATTCTAGCTTTGTCTCTTACAACAAAAGGGAAAACCATAAGCTTGTAGACCTCGAGATCAACTCTATTGGTCTTAACAGTATCACAGATCTATAAGAATTCAGTTAAGAATAGAAAAGGATCTTCTGATGGAAGTCCATAAAACTTACAATTCTGTTGCATTAGAGAAACAAATTGAGGCATTAGCTCAAAATTGTTTGCTCCAATGGCAGGAATTGTGATGCTTCTTCTATGGAAGTTGGAAGTTGGTGTAGTATAGTCACCTGGCATATTCCTTGCATTGTTATTGTTGTTGGGTTCGGCCGTTGCTTCTTTTTCAAGATTCTCTGTAAGGTTTTCTCTGCATTGTTGTGCTTTAGCTTCTCTTAGCTTCTTCTTCAGAGTCCTTTTAGGTTCAGGGTCAGCTTCAACAAGAATGTTCTTGTCCTTGCTCCTGCTCATGTGAAAAAGAAGAGAACAAAAAAGAGGAGGAATCCTCTATGTCACAGTATAGAGATTCCTTTATGTAAGTAGAAGAAGAGAAGAATAGAAGAATAATATAGAGAGAAGAGATGAAGAATTCAAACACAGAGAGGGAGAGAGGGTTCAATAAATAGAAAGAGATGAGAGAGAGAGTATTCGAATTTTAAAAGAGGGAAGAGAAAAATATTTTTATTTTTTATTTAATTAATTAAGTTAGTTTTGAAAATTTGAAAAGAAATACAATAAAATTTAAAACCAAAATAATTAGTTAATTAAAAAGATTTTTGAAAAAATGGTTAGTGATTTTCGAAAATTGGAAGTGAAAAAGTAGTTAGGTGGTTTTGAAAAAGATAATAAATAATAAGTTTTGAAAAGATAAGAAGTTAAAAAAAGATTTTGAAATTAAAATTTGAAAAA
>NC_029777.3:54129823-54141477 GCF_000817695.3 Arachis duranensis | reverse complement strand
AGTCCTTTCAGGTTCAGGATCAGCTTCAACAAGAATGCCTTTATCTTTGTTCCTACTCATATGAAAGAAAAGAAAACAAAGAAAGTATGGAATCCTCTATGTCACAGTATAGAGGTTCCTTGATGTGTCAGAGGAAAAGAAGAATAGAAGGATGAGGTAGAGAGAGGAATTCAAACTTATAGAGAGGGAGGGGGTCCAAATTATTAAGAGAGGAGAAGTGTTAGTGATTAAATAGAAAGAGATGAGAGAGGGACTTTTCGAAAACATTTTTTTAAAATTAAAATAATTAGTTAATTAAAAATATTTTTGAAAAAGTGGTTAGTGATTTTCGAAAATTGGAAGTGAAAAAGTAGTTAGGTGGTTTTGAAAAAGATAATAAATAATAAGTTTTGAAAAGATAAGAAGTTAAAAAAAAGATTTTGAAATTAAAATTTGAAAATGATTTGATTGAAAAAGATATGTTTGAAAAGATATGATTGAAAAAGAAATTAAAAAGATTTGATTTTTAAAATTAAAATTGATGACTTGACTAACAAGAAACTAAAAGATATGATTCTAGAATTTAAAGATTGAACCTTTATTAACAAGAAAGTAACAAACTTAAAATTTTTAATCGAATCCTTAAATGATAGTAATAATTTCGAAAAAAAAAGATAAAATTAAGAAAAAGATTTTTTGAAAATTATAAAAGGAAAAAGAAAAGATTTGATTTTGAAAAAGATTTGAAAAGTTAAATGTTGAAATTGAAACTTTGACTTGACTAACAAGAAACAACCAAATTTTAAAAATTTTTGACTAAGTCAACCCAAAGATTTTGAAAATTATGAGTAATTAAAGGAAAAGATATTTTTTATTTTTGAATTTTAATGTGAAAAGAGAAAAACAACAAAATGACTCAAGACATAAAAAATTTTGGATCAAAACAAATAATGCATGCAAGAACACTTTGAATGTCAAGATGAATACCAAGAACACTTTAAAGATCATGACGAACATCAAGAACATATTTTTTGAAAATTTTTAAGAAAAGAAAGACATGCAAGACACCAAACTTAAAAATCTTTAATGTTTAGACTCTAACAAGAAACATAAAATATTTTTGGTTTTTATGATTTTACTAATTTTTTTTGTATTTTTTTTTTGAAAATTAATTTGGAAAAAGAAAAATAAGAAATTCAAAAATTTTTAATAAGAATTCCAGGAATCATGCCAGGTTAGTCTAAAGCTTGATGGCCAGCTAAGCTTCAGCATATTATTATGAAACTCTAGAATTCATTGTTAAAAACTCTGAAGGATTTTTTGAAAGCAAAAAGAAAAAAATTATTTATTTATTATTTTTTGAAAGATTTTTGAAAATAAAACGAAAGAAAATTACCTAATCTAAGCAACAAGATAAACCGTCAGTTGTCCAAACTCGAAAAATCCCCAGCAACGGCGCTAAAAATTTGGTGCATGAAATTGTGATCTCTGACAACGGTGCCATAAACATGGTGCACGCGATCGTAATCTCAACACTTTCCTCACAATTCCGCACAACTAACCAGCAAGTGCACTGGGTCGTCCATGTAATACCTTACGTGAGTAAGGGTCGATCCCACGGAGATTGTCAGCTTGAAGCAAGCTATGGTCATCTTGTAAATCTCAGTTAGGCAGATTCAAATGGTTATGGGGTTTTGATAATTAAAAGATAAATAAACATAAAATAAAGATAGAGATACTTATGTAATTCATTGGTGGGAATTTCAGATAAGCGTATGGAGATGCGTTATTCCTTCTGAATCTCTGCTTTCCTACTGCCTTCATTCAATCATTCATACTCCTTTCCATTGCAAGCTGTATGTTGGGTATCACCATTATCAATGGCTACCTCCCGTCCTCTCAGTGAAAATGGTCCTCTACGGTTTCTGAACGGCTAATCAACTGTCAAATTTCTCATCTCGGATGAAAAATACCAGGCACAGCTACTGCATGGCTAATCAGCTGTCAGTTCTCGATCGTGTCGGAATAAGATCCAATGATCCTTTTGCGCACTGTCACTGTACCCCACAGTCGCGAGTTTGAAGCACGTCACAATTATCCCTTCCCAGATCCTATTCGGAATACCACAGACAAGGTTTAGACTTTTCAGATCTCAGGAATGCTGCCAATTGATTCTAGCCTATACCACGAAGGTTCTAATCTCAGATTCAGATGCCCCATTGTCAGAGGTGACACGATGTGAATCGTTGATTAGAAACCCAAGAGATACACCCTCAAGCTATTACATGTAGAACGGAAGTGGTTGTCAGGCACGTGTTCATAAGGAAGAATGATGATGAGTGTCACGGATCATCACATTCATCAGGTTGAAGTGCGAGTGAATATCTTAGAACAAGAATAAGCTTGAATTGAATAGAAAACAGTAGTGATTGCATTAATACTCGAGGGACAGCAGAGCTCCACACCTTAATCTATGAGGTGTAGAAACTCCACCGTTGGAAATACACAAGTGAAAATAGTCTAATGGCCAGCCTCCAAGTCTAAGGACTAAACGATCCAAAGATATGAGTACAATAGTAAAAAGTCCTATTTATACTAAACTAGTTACTAGGGTTATATAAATAAGTAAATGATGCAGAAATCCACTTCCGGGCCTACTTGGTGTGTGCTTGGGCTGAGCATTGAATCTTTCACATGTAGAGACTTTTCTTGGAGTTAAACGCCAGCTTTGGTGCCAGTTTGGGTGTTTAACTCCATATTGTAACTCAGTTCTGGCGTTTAACGCCAGAATAGGGCAGGAAGTTGGTGTTTAAACGCCAGTTTGCGTCGTCAAAACTCGGGCAAAGTATGAACTATTATATATTGCTAGAAAGCCCTGGATGTCTACTTTCCAACGCAATTGAGAGTGTGCCAATTAGCTATTGTAGCTCTAGAAAATTCATTTCGAGTGCAAGGAAGTCAGAATCCAACAGCATCTGCAATTCTTTTTCAGCCTTTGAATCCGATTTTTGCTCATGTCCCTCAATTTCAGCCAGAAAATACCCGAAATCACAGAAAAACACACAAACTCATAGTAAAGTCCAGAAATGTGATTTTTATGCAAAAACTAATACTTATATACTAAAAACTAACTAAATAATACTAAAAACTACCTAAAAACAATGCCAAAAAGCGTATAAAATATCCGCTCATCACAATACCAAACTTAAATTGTTGCTTGTCCCCAAGCAACTGAAAACAAAATAGAATAAAAAGAAGTGAATATACAATGAATCTCACAATATCAATGAACTTAGTCCCAATTAGATGAGCGGGGCTAGTAGCTTTTTGCTTCTGAAAAGTTTTGGCATCTCACTTTATCCTTTGAAATTCAGAATGATTGGCGTCTATAGGAATTCAGAATTTAGATAGTGTTATTGATTCTCCTAGTTCAGTATGTTAATTCTTGAACATAGCTACTTTATGAGTCTTGGCCGTGACCCTAAGCACTTTGTTTTCCAGTATTACCACCGGATACATAAATGCCACTGACACATAACTGGGTGAACCTTTTCAGATTGTGACTTAGCTTTGCTAAAGTCCCCAATTAGAGGTGTCCAGAGTTCTTAAGCACACTCTTTTTTTGCTTTGAATCACGACTTTAACCACTCAGTCTCACGCTTTTCACTTGGACCTTCATGCCACAAGCACATGGTTAGGGATAGCTTGATTTAGTCGCGTAGGCGTGGATTTTATTTTCTTAGACCCTCCTATCCATTAATGCTCAAAGCCTTGGATCCTTTTTACCCTTGCCTTTTGGTTAAAGGGCTATTGGCTTTTTCTGCATGCTTTTTCTTTTTCTTTCTTTTTTTTTAATTTTTGAAACATTTTTTTCGCAAGCTTTCTTATTCACTGCTTTTTCTTGCTTCAAGAATCAATTTTATGATTTTTCAGATTATCAAAAACATTTCTCTTTTTCATTCATTCTTTCAAGAGCCAACAATTTTAACATTCATAAACTTCACTATAAAAAATATGCACTGTTCAAGCATTCATTCAGAAGACAAAAAGTATTGCCACCACATCAAAATAATTAAACCAATTTCAAGATAAAATTCGAAATTCATGTACTTCTTGTTCTTTTGTAATTAGGAACATTTTTCATTTAAGAAAGGTGAAGGATTCATGGAATTATTCATAGCTTCAAGACATAGACACTAGACACTAATGATCATGTAATAAAGACACAAACATAGATGCACATCAAGCCTAAAAATCGAAAAATAGAAAAATAAGAACAAGGAGATTAAAGAACGGGTCCACCTTAATAATGGCGGCTAGTTCTTCTTCTTGAAGATCCTATGGAGTGCTTGAGCTCTTCAATGAAGATTAAATAACTCCAGACTGTAACTCAGTTCTGGCGTTTAACGCCAGAATAGGGCAGGAAGTTGGCGTTTAAATGCCAGTTTGCATCGTCAAACTCGAGAAAAGTATGGAGTATTATATATTGCTGGGAAAGCCCTGCATGCCTATTTTCCAACGCAATTGAGAGCGCGCCAATTGGGTTCATGTAGCTCCAAAAAATTCATTTCGAGTGCAAAGAGGTCAGAATCCAACAGCATTTGCAGTCCTTTTTCAGCCTCTAAATCAGATTTTTGCTTAGGTCCCTCAATTTTAGCCAGAAAATACTTGAAATCACAGAAAAACACACAAACTCATAGTAAAGTCCAGAAATGTGATTTTTACATAAAAACTAATACGTATATACTAAAACTAAATAAATAATACTAAAAACTACCTAAAAAATGCCAAAAAGCGTATAAATTATTCGCTCATCAATGGACTCATCAGACATCTCATTCTTCTTGGGTAGGTTGCCAGCTCTTTGGCATTCATTGCACCTTGACACCAATTCCTTAGTATCTTTGAATATTGTTGGCCAATAGAATCCACATTGGAGCACCTTTATTGCTGTTCTTTCTCCACTAAAATGGCCTCCATATGTAGATCCATGGCATTGCCACAACACTTCTTGCCCTTCTTCTTATGAAATACATCTCCTTTAGATTCCATCAACACCCTTTTTGAACAAGTATGGCTCATCCTAGATGAAGTGTTTAGCATCATTGAGTAGTTTCCTCCTCATGTGCTTGTTGATGTTTGTGGGCAACTCCCCAATAGCCTTGAAGTTGACTATGTCAGCAAACCAAGGGCTTTCTTGAATCATCATCAACTGCTCATAAGGGAAGCTTTCATTCACTTCAAATTGTTGCGCTTCATCTTCTTCATGTGGAATTCTTGAGAGGTGGTCAGCCACCTTGTTCTCTGCCCCACTTCTATCTTTTATCTCTATGTTGAATTCTTGAAGTAGCAAGACCCACCTTATCATCCTAGGCTTGGATTCTTGCTTGGTCAATAGATATTTGAGGGCTGCATGATCAGTGAAGACAATAACTTTTGAGCCAATAAGATATGATCTAAACTTATCAAAAGCAAAGACTATGGCTAAAAGTTCCTTCTCTGTTGATTCTCATTGAGGACTTTGCTAGCATAGTAAATAACATGTACTAGCTTGTCTTTCCTTTGTCCTAGAACAGCACCAATAGCGAAATCAGGTGCATCACACATCAATTCAAAGGGTAGGTCCCAACTAGGTGGTGCTATAATAGGTGCAGAGGAAAGTCTGTTTTTAAGTTCATCAAAGGCTAACATACACTCTCTATCAAAAACAAAGGGGGTATTTGAGACAAGTAGGTTGTTGAGGGGTTTAGCAACCTTTGAAAAATCTTTTATAAACCTCCTATAGAACCCAGCATGTCCCAAAAAGCTTTTAATTGCCTTGACATTGAAAGGTGGAGGCAACTTCTCAATTACTTCCACCTTTGCCTTGTCTACTTCTATGCCCTTTTTAGAGATCTTATAACCAATAACCACCCTTCCAGTTACCATAAAGTGGTACTTCTCCCAGTTTAAAACCAGGTTGGTTTCTTGGCATCTCTTTAGCACTATGGCAATATGATGTAGGCAATCAGAATATGAATCTCCAAACACAGAGAAGTCATCCATAAACACTTCTATGAACTTCTCAATCACGTTTAAAAAGATGGAGAGCATGCACCTTTGGAATGTTGCAGGTGCATTACACAATCCAAAGAGCATTCTCCTATAAGCAAAGACTCCATAGGGACAAGTAAAAGAGGTTTTCTCCTGATCCTTGGGGTCTATAACTATTTGGTTGTAGCCAGAGTAGCCGTCCAGGAAGCAGTAATATTCATGTCCTCTGAGTCTTTCAAGCATCTGGTCCATGAAAGGTAGGAAAAAGTGGTCTTTCCGGGTGGCTTCATTAAGTTTTCTATAATCAATGCACATGTGCCATCCGGTCACCGTTCTTGTAGGTATTAGTTCATTCTTCTCATTTGGTACAACAGTGATCCCTCCTTTCTTAGGAACCATTTGGACAAGGCTTACCCAAGGGCTGTCTGAGATAGGGTAAATCACCCCTACTTTCCATAGTTTCAACACCTCCTCTTGGACCACCTCATTCATTGTTGGGTTCAGCCTTCTCTGTTACTGTCTTGAGGGCTTTGCACCCTTCTCAAGTAGGATCTTGTGCATACACATTGAAGGACTGATTCCCTTTTGATCCGCAAGTGTCCAACCTATAGCATCCTTATGTTGTTTCAGCAATTGGATTAACTCCTCTTCTTGTTCCTCATTCAAGTTTGAGTTAATGATTACTGGGTATGTGTTGTTATCACCCAAGTAAGCATATTTCCAACTTGGGGGTAGAATCTTCAATTCCAAGTTTGGTGCCTCCAATTCCCTCTTGCTTGGCTTATCCATCATGATTGGTTTACCCATAGCCTCCCACGGTAGCTCAACACATGAGACTTGTTGATCTTGCTCTTGGGTTTCTTTGCATTGTTCTTTCTCGAGGACACCTTGAACCAAGTTTTCAATGGTATCCACCATAATTCATTCACTAATGGCTTCCTTGGGGTAGCTCATTACCTCGAAGACATTGAAAACCGTCTTCTCTTCATGTAATTGCAAGACTAGCTCCCCTTTTTGAACATCAATTATGGCTCCAGCAGTAGCTAGGAATGGCCTTCCTAGGATGATTGATGTGTTGGCTTCTTCCTTCATGTCAAACACAACAAAATCAGATGGAAAGATGAATTCCCCCACTTTCACCAATAGATCTTCCACCACACCATGGGGGAATTTAAACGTTCTGTTAGCCAATTGAAGTGTTATCCTTATTGGCTAGGCTTCCTCTATTCTCATTCTTTTCATCATGGCCAAAGACATGAGGTTTATGCTTACTCCGAGATCACATAATGCCTTCTCAATGTTCATATCTCCAGTGATACAGGGGATTTGGAAGCTCCCAAGATCTTTTAGATTTTGAGGAAGCTTCTTTTGTATTATGGCACTACACTCCTCAGTGAGCACTACAGTCTCTTTCTCTCCCAAATTCCTCTTCCTTGTCATAAGTTCCTTTAAGAACTTGGCATAGAGCGGCATTTGCTCTAATGCCTCAGCAAAGGGTTTGTTGATCTAGAGCTTTTTGAAGATTTCTAGGAATCTAGAGAATTGGCTATCTTTTCCATCCTTCCTTAGTCTTTGTGGGTAAGGTGCCTTCGACACATAAGGCTTCAAGGCTTGCTTTGGTGGGGATGATGCAGGGGTCTTTTCTTTCTTCTTGGTTTTGGGTTCCCTTGCATCTTCTTCTTCTTGGTGGCTTTGACTTGGGGGTGTTCTTCTACAACCTTTCCACTTCTTAGTGTTATGGCCTTGCACTCTCCCTTTGGGTTAGCCATGGTATCATTAGGAAAGTTATGTGTGGGCATAGGTATTTGCTTAGATAAGCTCCCTAATTGTGCCTCCAACTTTGAAATCGCTCCCTGAATTCTTCCTGGTTAGCATCTATCTTTCTTTCAGCCTGCAGCTTTCTGTCCAGGATAGTGGAGATAGTTCCAGTCAGTTGTGTTGACAATTGTGCTATGGCTGCCTCCAATTTTGAGAAACTGCTGTTGGTTTCACATGGTTGCATGGTAGGGGTTGATGTATCTTGGAGGTGGCTGTTATGTGTTTGCTGTGTAGGGTGATATGATGTATTTTATGAGTTATGGTAAGGTCAGTTGTTGCTTGATTGGTGGTTGGGGTTGTGGTTGTTGTGATGACCTGAGTGGTATGGTTTGTAGTCTTGTTGGTTCCCCGACCCAAAATTTAGGTGGTTTTTACAACCTGGATTGTATGTTTTAGAATTTGGATCATATGATGGTCTAGAGAGATTGTTCACATAGTTTGCCTGCTCCCATTCACATTCAGCTTTTGGTGCATCTTCTTCTTGAGGTGCTGCTTGAGCTTGGACAGCAAAGACTTGTCTTGCCTCCACCTTCTTGGTTAAGGCTACTAATTGTGCTACAATTGGCTTGTTTTGTACTAACAAGGTGTCCATAGAGTTGAGTTCCAGCACTCCTCTCTTTTGAGCTCTTTTTAAAGCATAGAAGTACTCATTTTTGGCTACTGTCTCAATAACATCTATGGCCTCTTCAATAGTTTTCTTCTTGTTGAGTGAACCCCCTGAAGAATGGTCCACAGCTTTCTTTGCTTCATATGATAGCCCTTCATAGAAGATGTGTAGTTGAACCCATTCGTTGAACATATCCGGAGGGCACTTCCTTGTCAAGTCCTTGAACCTCTCCCAGGCCTCATAAAGTGTTTCACCATCTTGTTGCCTGAAGGTTTGCACCTCAATTCTCAACTTATTGACTCTTTGTGGAGGGTAGAATCTTGCTAGAAATTTATTCACAACTTCCTCCCAAGTGGTCAAGCTCTCCTTGTGGAATGCTTCCAACCACTTTGCTGCCTTATCTCTAAGTGAGAAAGGGAACAAGAGTAGCTTGTAGGTGTCAGGATGTACACCATTGGATTTTACAATGTCGCATATCTGATGGAGTGCAGAAGCTGGTGAATTAAAAATTTATTAAAATGGTTACGTTGCAAGTATAGTTCTTAACTCACCGAAAATCTGCCTATCAATTTAGAAATATGTCACTGAAAGTTTAAATTAAAATTACTGGGAGTTTTAATTCCCAGGTCGTCTCCCAACGAGTTGCAGAAAAATGTGCTGTTTTATTAATCAGATATTCCAAAAAGAGTTGAGCTAAGTAAATTGGGATTTAAATTGAGGAATTTTAAATAATAAAAATAAGAGGCCTTGACTGGGAATTGATTGGTTAGAATTTCTATCATTGATGGTGTGATTGTAAGATTAATTTATAATTAATAGTCATTCTGTTTGGTTATCCCTTACTAGGTAAGAGAAAGTCAAACAAGTGGAAATGCCAGATTTGTTCACAAGTTGCAACCCACTTAGTTCAAAGGGATTGGCGTCGGTGACAGGATAGCAATCCAACATTTAACCCAATTACAAATTTTTCTTTCAATCCTTCCAACTCAAGAGTTCCTTTTAATCAACTCCCCATCAAGTAATGAAACTACTCATGCATTGTAAATAAAGAATCCATGGCACATGAAAGGGAATTAAAAGAAGACATGATTATTGGAATGGAATTTAAATTAAAAAGAAATAATCCCTACATTAATTAATCATAAAAATATCTGAATGACAAAATTGAACATAACAAAGAACATGGAAGAATAAAACCAAGTTAAGAGAACAAACTAGAGTATACTCTGGTCTGCTGTTCCGGGCCAAAAACTGGGCCGAAATAGGGTCCAAAATCGCTGGTTTCAGATTCTGCAGTTTATGCAGATCACGCATGTCACGCGTTCGCGTCATCCACGCTACCGCGTTGCTTGTGCTTTCCAATCCGCGCGGCCGCGCAAGCCATGCGGCTGCGTCACTGCGATTTGCACTCCTTCGCGCGGTCGCGTGAGCCATGCGACCGCGTCACTTTTCGCTGGTTATCTCCTCAAACTCTTGTGTTCCTTCCATTTTTGTTAGCTTCCTCTCCAATCTCCGTCTCATTCATGCCCTATAAAGCCTGAAACGCTTGACACACAGATTACGGCATCGAATGGAATAAAGAAGAATTAAAATTAAATAATTAAAGTCTCTGGGAAGCAATTTTCAAACATGTAATAAATTCAGGAAGGAAATCTAAATGCATGCTAAATTGATGAATAAGTGGGTAAGGATCACGACAAAACCACACAATTAAACACAATATAAACTATAAAATAGTGGTTTATCAATATCCTCAAGAATGTAGTGAGATGTTGGTTTAGGTCCTCTTGGGCACCCCCTCCATATGAACAGTTATTTTAAACAAGTGTGATGAGTTGAGGTTTCAACTCAAGGTTGTTAGCATGTATTGTTGGCTTCAGAATGCTGCTGCCATAGTTTCTTGGATTTGGGTTGATGTAGGAGCCTAAGACTCTCCGCTCTTGCCCAACATGATTGCCAGCTTCCTCTCCAACATGGTTATGCACCTCTTCCTCCATAGTAGCTCCCAGATCTTTGTCTACTACTTCCTCTCCAACTATGCCTTTGCCTCTTGCTTTCCTCCTTAATCTAAGGATGGTCCTCTCAGGTTCACTATCGAAGGAAGATGAAGTTTCTCCCCTTCTACCTATTATACATTCAACAAATAGCCTGCAAAAGGTGAGTGAAGTGAAAATTCTTGTTGAGGTTAGCGGTTAGCTTGGTTGATGCAATTAATCAAACAGTTAGTATGGTAGTGAGAAGACTCAAAAAAATATGAACAATGAATAGCTAAAATGACTAAAGCAAAAACAAAACAAAATAAGAAAGAAGAGGAACGAATCTGGAAAGGAAATAACAAGGTAATTAAAATGCTTAATCTAGCTCTCCAATTAATTTAGTAATTGTCAAATTCAAACCAATTCCTGGCAATGGCGCCATAAAACTTGATGACCGGAATTCACACCCCTCAAAATTTTGGTTATGAATCTGTTCTTTTGGCAACACACCAAAATTATCGTCAAGTAATAACCCACAGTGGATCGTATCCACAGAGATTAGTAGATTTGAGAAATTTTAATCAGTTGGTGAATTAGTTAAGATGAGCAATATAGAGTAGGATTGCGGAATTGTAAATGAATAGGAAAGTAAATGACTCAAAAGTAAAGAGAAGCAGTAAAGTGCATAAAAGGAAATAGCAATAACGTAAAGTGAAGAATCATAAATGACTTAATTGTAAATGGAAATGGGGATTGATAGAATTGTAAAGAAAGCTATAAAGAATGTGGAAGATAAGAATAGGGGAATCCATTGAGATTGGGAGATATTGTTTCTCTTTGGATTAAATCTAGCCCATCTCACATCCTTCTATTTGTGGACTAACACTATTCCTTAATGCAAAATTCGAACTCCATCTTCTTTGATAAGTTCGAATTTTCTACTTCTGCCTTCTATTTTTCTTTTCCTCTGACACCTCAAGGAATCTCTATACTGTGACATAGAGGATTCCATATTTTCTTGTTCTCTTCTCTTTCTTATGAGCAGGAGCAAGGACAAAAACATTCTTGTTGAGGCTGATCCTGAACCTGAAAGGACCTTGAAGAGAAATCTAAGAGAAGCCAAGGCACAACTCTCTGTAGAGGACCTAACAGAAATCTTCAAAGAAGAAGAACCCATGGCAGCCGAAAACAACAACAATGCCAACAATGCAAGGAAGGTGCTGGGTGACTTTACTGCACCT
>NC_029777.3:54128674-54129105 GCF_000817695.3 Arachis duranensis | reverse complement strand
AAATCATCCAAATCTCTCATGGAAGGATCAACAGAGACCTCAACAAGGTTTCAACAATAATAATGGTGGAAGAAACAGGCTTAGCAATAGCAAGCCTTTTCCATCATCTTCTCAGCAACAGATAGAGAGTTCTAAGCAGAATACCTCTGACTTAGCAACCATGGTCTCTGATCTAATCAAAACCACTCAAAGTTTCATGACTGAAACAAGGTCCTCCATTAGAAACTTGGAGGCACAAGTGGGTCAGCCGAGCAAGAAAATTACTGAACTCCCTCCTAGTACTCTCCCAAGCAATATAGAAGAAAATCCAAAAGGAGAGTGCAAGGCCATCAACATGGCCGAATTTGGAGAGGAGGAAGAGGCAGTGAACGCCACTGAGGAAGACCTCAATGGACGTCCACTGGCCTCCAATGAGTTCCCCAATGAGTAAC
>NC_029777.3:54127404-54128341 GCF_000817695.3 Arachis duranensis | reverse complement strand
GACTTGTAGAGGATGTTCTGGTAAAAGTTTAAGACCATTACATCCCTACTGATTTCATAGTCCTAGAGACTGGGAAGTGCATGGATGAATCCATCATCCTTGGCAGACCCTTCCTAGCCACAGCAAAGGCTGTGATTGATGTTGATAGAGGAGAGTTGATCATTCAAGTGAATGAAGAATCCTTGGTGTTTAAGGCTCAAGGATATCCCTCTGTCACCATGGAGAGGAAGCATGAAGAGCTTCTCTCAAAACAGAGCCAAACGGAGCCCCTACAGTCAAACTCTAGGTTTGGTGTTGGGAGGCCACAACCAAATTCTAAGTTTGGTGTTGAACCCCCACATTCAAACTCTAAGTTTGGTGTTGGGAGGTTCCAACATTGCTCTGAGTATCCATGAGGCTCCATGAGAGTCCTCTATCAAGCTACTGACATTAAAGAAGCGCTTGTTGGGAGGCAACCCAATGTTATAAAATCAATGAAAAAAGCAAAAACAGAATGAAAAGCAGAAAGAAAAACAGCACACCCTGGAGGAGAGCGTGCTAGCATTTAAACGCCAGTAAGGCTAGCTGTTGGGCGTTAAACGCCCAGTCTGGCACCATTCTGGGCGTTTAACGCCAGAAAGGGGCACCAGACTAGCGTTAAACGCCAGAAAAGGGCAAGAAGCTGGCGTTAAACGCCATAAATGGGCACCAGCCCGGCGTTTAACGCCATAAATGGCTAAAAACGCATTTTTGCATGCCATTTGGTGCAGGGATGACTTTTCCTTGACACCTCAGGATCTGTGGACCCCACAGGATCCCCACCTACCCCACCACTCTCTCTCTTCTTCACCCATTCACCAATCACCTCAACACCTCTTCCCCAAAAAAAATTCACCTATCAAATCCCATCTTTCTCTTCACCACTCACATCCATCCTTCATAAAACCCCACCTACCTC
>NC_029777.3:54118965-54124457 GCF_000817695.3 Arachis duranensis | reverse complement strand
AGGGTGCGTTGAACATTTCCACTGAGAGGATGGGAGGTAGCCACTGACAACGGTGAAACCCTTGCATAAGCTTGCCATGGAAAGGAGTAAGAAGGATTGGATGAAGACAGTAGGAAAGCAGAGAGACGGAAGGGGCCAGCATCTTCATACTCTTATCTGAAATTCCTACCAATGAATTACATAAGTATCTCTATCTTTATCTTTATGTTTTATTCGTATATCACCATACCCATTTGAGTTTGCCTGACTAAGATTTACAAGGTGACCATAGCTTGCTTCATACCAACAATCTCTGTGGGATCGACCCTTACTCGCGTAAGGTTTATTACTTGGACGACCCAGTACACTTGCTGGTTAGTTGTGCGAAGTTGTGTTTATGCCATGGTATTGAACACCATGTTTTTGGATTCATTACCAGGGATTATTTGAGTTGTGAAAAGTATTGATCACAATTTCGCGCTACCAAGCATCATCCAGGCTTCTTGCCCAATCCCTTCTACGGTTAATTACAGTCCGTTCCAGGATTCTTTTAAGTTCTCTGTTAGAGACTTCAGCTAGCCCATTTGTCTGTGGATGATATGGAGTGGCTACCCTGTGGCTAACTCCATAACGAATCAAAGCAGAGTATAGCTATTTATTACAGAAATGAGTGCCCCCATCACTGATTAATACTCTAGGGGTACCAAATCTGCTGAAGATGTGTTTTTAGAGGAATTTTAACACTATCTTAGTGTCGTTAGTGGGTGTTGCAATAGCTTCCACCCATTTGGATACATAATCCACTGCCACCAGAATATAAGTGTTTGAGTATGATGGTGGAAAAGGCCCCATGAAGTCAATAGCCATACATCAAACAACTCAATCTCCAAGATCCCTTGTTGAGGCATGGTATAACTGTGAGGCAAATTGCCAGATCTTTGGCAACTGTCACAATTAAGTACAAACACTCGGGAATCCTTATAAAGAGTAGGCCAATAGAAGCCACATTGGAGAACTCTTGTGGCTGTTCGCTCACTTCCAAAATGTCCTTCATACTGTGATCCATGGCAGTGCCAGAGGATCTTCTGTGCTTCTTCTTTAGGCACACATCTATGGATTACTCCGTCTGCACATCTCTTGAAGAGATATGGTTCATCCCAAAGATAGTACTTTGCATCCGTGATCAACTTCTTTGATTGCTGCCTACTGTACTCTTTGGGTATGAATCTTACTGCCTTGTAGTTTACAATATCTGCAAACCATGGCACTTCCTAGATGGCAAAGAGTTGCTCATCCGGAAAGGTCTCAGAGATCTCAGTAAGAGGGAGGGACGCCCCTTCTACTGGTTCTATTCGGGACAGGTGATCTACTACTTGATTTTCTGTCCCTTTTCTGTCTCTTATTTCTATATCAAACTCTTGCAGAAGCAACACCCATCTGATGAGTCTGGGTTTTGAATCCTGCTTTGTGAGTAGATATTTAAGAGCAGCATGATCAGTGTACACAATCACTTTTGATCCTACTAAATAGGATTTGAATTTGTCAATGGCGTAAACCACTGCAAGTAGCTCTTTTTCTGTGGTTGTGTAGTTCTTCTATGCATCATTTAAAACACGACTGACATAGTAAATGACATGCAGAAGCTTGTCATGTCTCTGTCCCAACACTGCACCAATGGCATGGTCGCTGGCATCACACATCAGTTCAAATGGAAATGTCCAGTTTGGTGCAGAGATGATTGGTGCTGTGACCAATTTAGCTTTCAAAGTCTCAAATGCCTGCAGACACTCCTTATCAAAGATAAATGGCGTGTCAGCAGCTAGCAGATTACTTAGAAGTTTGGCGATTTTTGAAAAATCCTTTATAAACCTCCTATAGAATCCTGCATGCCCCAGAAAGCTTCTGATTGCCTTAACATTGGCTGGTGGTGGTAATTTTTCAATTACCTCTACCTTAGCTTGATCTGCCTCTATTCACTTGTTTGAAATTTTGTGCCCAAGGACAATTCCTTCAGTCACCATAAAGTGACATTTTTCCCAGTTTAAAACCAGGTTAGTCTCTTGGCACCTTTTTAGAACAAGTGCTAGATGGTCAAGACAGGAGTTGAATGAGTCTCCAAATACTGAAAAGTCATCCATGAAGACTTCCAGAACTTTTTCTACCATATTAGAGAAAATTGAGAGCATGCACCTTTGAAAGGTTGCAGGTGCATTGCACAAGCCAAATGGCATCCTTCTGTATGCAAATACTCCAGATGGACATGTGAATGTTGTTTTCTCTTGATCTTGGAGATCTACTGCAATTTGATTATAACCTGAATATCCATCCAGGAAGCAGTAGTATTCATGACCTGCTAGTCTTTCCAGCATCTGGTCTATGAATGGTAAAGAAAAATGATCGTTTCTGGTGGCTGTATTGAGCCTTCTATAATCAATACACATACGCCAACCTGTAACTGTTCTTGTAGGAACCAGTTCATTTTTTTCATTATGAACCACTGTCATGCCACCCTTCTTAGGGATGACTTGGACAGGGCTTACCCAGGGGCTATCAGAAATAGGATAAATAATTCCAGCCTCTAGTAATTTAGTGACCTCTTTCTGTACCACTTCTTTCATGGCTGGATTCAGCCGCCTTTGTGGTTGAACCACTGGCTTGGCGTCACCCTCCAATAGGATTTTGTGCATGCATCTGGTTGGGCTAATGCCCTTAAGATCACTGATGGACCATCCAAGAGCTGTCTTGTGTGTCCTTATCACTTGAATTAGTGCTTCCTCTTCCTGTGGCCTTAAGGTAGAGCTTATGATCACAGGAAAGGGGTCACCCTCTCCCAGAAATGCATATTTCAGGGAGGGTGGTAATGGTTTGAGCTCGGGTTTAGGAGGTTTCTCCTCTTCTTGAGGGATTTTCAGAGGTTCTATTGTTCTTTCTGATTCCTCCAGATCAGGCTGAACATCTTTAAAGATATCCTCTAGCTCTGATTCGAGACTCTCAGCCATATTGACTTCTTTTACTAGAAGTCAATAATATCAATGCTCATGCAGTCATTTTGGGTGTCTTTATGCTGCATGGCTTTGACAACATTCAACTTGAACTCATCCTCATTGACTCTCAGGGTTACTTCCCCTTTTTGAACATCAATAAGGGTTCGGCCAGTTGCTAGGAAAGGTCTTCCCAGAATGAGAGTTGCACTCTTATGCTCCTCCATTTCCAGCACCACAAAGTCAGTAGGAAAGGCAAATGGCCCAACCTTGACAATCATGTCTTCAATCAGGCCTGATGTTGGTTTAACTTCATCAGTCAACCCAAGCTTTTTGATAGTAGCTGCAGGTATTAGGTTAATACTTGCCCCAAGATCACATAGAGCTTGCTTGGTACAGGTACCTTCTAATGTGCATGGTATCATAAAGCTTCCGGGATCCTTAAGCTTCTCAAGTAAGCTTTTCAGGATAACTGCACTGCATTCTTCAGTGAGGTAAACTTTTTCAGTTTCCCTCCAATCCTTCTTATGACTTAAGATCTCTTTCATGAACTTAGCATAAGAGGGTATTTGCTCAAGTGCATCTGCAAACGGAATCTTTATTTCAAGAGTCCTGAGATAGTCTGCAAAGCGAGCAAATTGCTTATCCTGTTCCGCTTGGCGGAGTTTCTGAGGATAAGGCATTTTGGCTTTGTATTCCTCAACCTTAGTTACTGCAGATTTATTGCCTACAGATATGGGTTGAGAAGCCTTTTTAGATGGGTTATTATCAGCACTTGTATGTGTTTGATCTTCCACTAGCATTTGAATGCCAAGGGTGGAAGCTGGAGTGGCGTTAGACGCCAACTCCTTACTTGTTTCTGGTGTCTGAACGCTAGAACTGTGCTCCCTTTGGGCGTTCAACGCCAAATCATTGCTTGTTTCTGGCGTTGAACGCCAGGACTGAGCATGGTTTGGGCGTTCAACGCCAGCTTTCCACCCATTCTCTGGCGTTTGAGCGCCAGAATTATTCCTCACTGGGCTCTTACTGTCCTCAGAGGGATTTTAGGTAGTTTGCTCATTTCTTGGCTTCCTGCAGTCTTGAAGTGAGGTATTTAATATTTTCCCACTTCTTAATTGAACTGTTTGGCACTCTTCTGTTATTTGTTTTGATAACTGCTGTTCTGTTTGCTTCAATTACACTTCCATATTCATATTAGCCATTCTTGTTTCTTGTAACATCTCTTTGAATTCGGCTAACTGTTTTGTTAGAAAATCTATTTGCTGATTGAATTCTGTAACTTGTTCTGCAGGACTCATTTCAGTAGTTACTGTTTTAGCCTCTTCTTTCATGGAAGGTTCACTGCTTAGGTACAGATGCTGATTTCTGGCAACTATATCAATGAGCTCTTGAGCTTCTTCTATTATCTTTCTCATGTGTATAGATCCACCAGCTGAGTAGTCTCGAGAAATCTGAGCTCTTTCTGTAAGACCATAGTAGAAGATGTCTAACTGCACCCGCTCTGAAAACATTTCAGAGGGGCATTTTCTTAGCATCTCTCTGTATCTCTCCCAGGCATCATAGAGAGATTCATTATCTCCTTGATTGAAGCCTTGGATGCTCAGCCTTAGCTGTGTCATCCGTTTCGGAGGAAAATAGTGATTCAGGAATTTTTCTGACAACTATTTCCATGTCTTTATGCTGTCCTTAGGTTGGTTATTTAACCACCTCTTAGCTTGGTATTTTACAGCAAATGGGAATAGTAATATCCTGTAGACATTTTGATCTACCTCTTTATCATGTACTGTGTCAGCAATTTGTAAAAACTGTGCCAGAAACTCTGTAGGTTCTTCCTGTGGAAGACTGGAATACTGGCAACTTTGCTGCACCATGATAATGAGCTGAGGATTCAACTCAAAGCTACTGACTCCAATGGAGAGTATACAGATACTACTCCCATACGAAGCAGTAGTGGGGTTAGCATATGACCCCAGAGTCCTTCTGGACTGTTCATTTCCACTTAGTTCCATGATGGAGCAATGGAGTTGATATGGATGTTGATATTATTTATTTTATTAAATATAAAAATTTATTTTTGAAATAGTAAAATAAAATAAAATAAGATAAAATAAAAACGAAATAAAAATAAAAAGAAAAAAATTTGAAAATGTTTTGTGATGATTTTCGAAAAAAATTGAGGAGAGAGAGAAAGTGGTTAGGATATTTTTGAAAAAGATAATAAAATATAATTTTTTTTAAATCTTAGGAGGGTAAGATTTGAAAAATTTTGAAATTGAAATCTGAATTCTTATAAAAAAATTTCGAAAAAGTAACTTAAAAAAAGTTAGAAAAGATATATTTTTTTTGAATTTTATGATGAAAGAGAAAAACACACAAAAGACACAAGACTTAAAATTTTTATATCTAATACTCCTTATTTTCAAAAATTTTGGAGGGAAAACACCAGGGAACACCAAACTTAAAAATTTTAGAATCAAAACACAAGAAAGACTCAAGAACACCTTGAAGATTCACAAGAACACAAGAACAAAA
>NC_029777.3:54115818-54118936 GCF_000817695.3 Arachis duranensis | reverse complement strand
TTGACAAGAAAACACCAAACTTAAAGTTTGGCACAAGATTAAATCAAGAAAAATTATTTTTGAAAAGGATTTTAAAAAGAAGATACCCAATTACCAAGAACATAGACCAACACTCTAGCCAATTGGGCAGAAAATGTAACACTTGTTTTGAATAGGTATATTCCTTTTGGAAGACTAATGCTTTGGAAAAACACAAGCGAAACAAGAAAAGACACAAAATAAGAAAAATTAAAGACCAATAAGAAAAATCAACAAGAACAACTTGAAGATCAAAGAGCACAAATTCGAAAATTTAAAGGGAAAATATAAAATATGTAATTGACACCAAACTTAGAACAAAACACTAAACTCACGAAAAATTAAAAATTTGATAAAGAAAAATAAAATTTTTGAAAAATTTTTGAAAAGGGAATAAAGGACTCAGAATTTAATGACTCTATAGCAACAAAAATAAATTATTCCTAATCTAAGCAATAAAATAAACCTTTAGTTGTTCAAACTCGAACAATCCCCGACAACGGCGCCAAAAACTTGGTGCACGAAATTGTGTGTGCCAATATTAATGGACTATTTAATACAGCTTCGCACAACTAACCAGCAAGTACACTGTGTCGTCCAAGTAATACCTTACATGAGTAAGGGTCGATCCCACGGAGATTATTGATTTGAAGCAAGCTATGTTTATTTTATTATTCTTAGTTAGGATATCAAATATAATTATCAGTTTGAATTATCAGAAAAATAAAAGAGCATAAAATAATTACTTGTTGTGCAGTAATGGAGAATATGTTGGGGTTTTAGAGATGCTTTGTCTTCTGAATTCCTGTAATGTAATATTTAACTCAATACCATAATGCAAGGTTCCTTCCATGGCAAGCTCTATGTAGGGTGTCACCGTTGTCAATGGCTACTTCCCATCTTCTCAGTGAAAATGGTCCAAATGCTCTATCACAGCATGACTAATCAGCTGTTAGTTCTCGATAATGTCGGAATAGAATCCATTGATTCTTTTGCATTTGTCATCACGCCCAACACTCGCGAGTTTGAAGCTCATCACAGCCATCCAATCCCAGAATCCTACTCAGAATACCACAGACAAGGTTTAGACTTTCCGGATTCTCATGAATGCCGCCATCAATCCAGCTTATACCACAAAGATTCTGATTAAGGAATCTAAGAGATATTCATTCAGTCTGATGTAGAACGGAGGTGGTTGTCAGACACACGTTCGTGAGTTGAGGAAGGTGATGAGTGTCACAGAATTGTAGTGCATCAATCTCCCCACACTTATACATTAGCATGTCCTCATACTAAGCTCAAGAGAAACTATAAGAGTGAAGAGGAATGGTAGAAAGTATGAAATGCAACCTATTGATATGAATGCAACTACATGCAAAATGTTTCTACCTACTTGGTTAAAAGTAAACAAATCCTTCAAGAACAAATATAAATTGGATTTCAATAATTTGAATCATAAAAAAAATGAAGTACAGATAGACTTCCAAAAAGAATATAGCTCATGAAAGCCAGGAATAAGGAATCGAGCATCGGACCCTCACTGGAAGTGTATACACTCTAATTGCTCAGGTGTCTGAAGTTTGATTCTCTCAATTCTCTTCTAATTTTGCTTTCTAAGACTTGCTCTTCATCTAACAATCAACAAAAATTTAATGCACCAATACACATATCAAGAGGTCTTTTAAGGGTTGTAATGGGGTTAGGGTCAAGGTAGGATTGTATTTGGTCAAGTAGACTAAAGTTTGAATCCTTAATTAACCTAAACTTCCCACCTAACTTAGGACAATCCATATAATTAAAATGCAAAATCTAACTACCCATTAACTATGTTTTCCACATATTCATGAATCCGAATTTGAGTACAACTCATATGCATTGCTATCACAAAATCATGCTAATTCATTGAATAAATGTGGGTAAAAGGTGATAAAATCCCCTAAAATCAATACAAGATAAACCCTAAATATGGGGTTTATCAGTGAGTACTCTCACTAGTCTAAGCTAACCAAGAATTCAAATTAGGGACATTATTGTTTTCTGCTTAGAGGTAATGATGTGCTATAATAAAGAACAAAGGGGTAATATGGGTCAAAATTGGTTTGCAAAGGATAATGAAAAGGTTAAGGCTATATGGGTATGTGAGCTATAGTGAACAAAGGCCTCAATCATATAAGTGCATGCATACATCGAACAATGGAAATATAGAATTAAGCAAGACAAAGATCACAATTATACAGAGAACAACACACACTAAAAATAAAATATTGGTTGATAAAATGCATCCTATCGAATAGGCTCAAAATCTCACTGGTTTTGTGTGTTCGAGCTCTAAACCATGTTCCAAAATCAATTTCTTCAAGCAAGTTTAACAAAATTTTAATTAAAATTAGTGAAATGCTATAAAAAAGTTTCTTGAAAAAGAAATTATTACTTCAACCAAGTAGTGGTAAAATATACACAAAATGTAACAAACATGCAATCAAACATGCAAATGCAACAACTAGTTTTACAAAGAAAATTTAAACATGTGGTGTTGAGTCAGAAAGTAGTTACCCGCGGAAATCGGTATCGACCTCTCCACACTTAAAGATTGCACCGTCCTCGGTGCATGCAGAGATGTACAAGTGATGCTTTTTCTCCAAAGATTGTGCGGCAGACTTGTGTATTGCTCCAGTTAGAAACTTTTCCTTTTCCATCTTGGTGGCTGGTGCACGAATTTGTAATTCGCACAACTAACCAGCAAGTGCACTGGGTCGTCCAAGTAATACCTTACGTGAGTAAGGGTCGATCCCACGGAGATTATTGGTTTGAAGCAATCAATGTTTATTTTATTAATCTTAGTCAGGAGATCAATAAGGTTGTTTGGATTTAATTTTAAGAAGTCAAAATATTTAAGATCGTAAGAAAAATAAGAGAGAATAATAGCGTTACTTGTTATGCAGTAATGAGAAATATGTTGGAGTTTTGGAGATGCTTTGTCCTCTGAATTCCTGCAATGTAATATTTAACTCAATTGTTTGTAAAGCACGTCTACGGCAAGCTGCATGTAGGGTGTCACCATTGTCAGTGGCTACTTCCCATCCTCTCAGTGAAAACGTTC
>NC_029777.3:54113523-54114130 GCF_000817695.3 Arachis duranensis | reverse complement strand
TGTAGTTTGCAATGTCTGCAAACCATGGCACTTCCTGGATGGCAAACAGTTGCTCATCCGAAAAGGTTTCAGAGATCTCAGTGAGAGGGGGGGACACCCCTTCCACTGGTTCTATTCGGGACAGGTGATCTGCCACTTGATTCTCTGTCCCTTTTCTGTCTCTTATTTCTATATCAAACTCTTGCAGAAGCAACACCCATCTGATGAGTCTGGGTTTTGAATCCTGCTTTGTGAGTAGATATTTAAGAGCAGCATGATTAGTGTACACAATCACTTTTGATCCTACTAGATAGGATCTGAATTTGTCAATGGCGTAAACCACTGCTAGTAGCTCTTTTTCTGTGGTTGTGTAATTCTTCTGTGCATCATTTAGAACACGGCTGGCATAGTAAATGACGTGCAGAAGCTTGTCATGCCTTTGTCCCAACACTGCACCAATGGCATGGTCACTGGCATCATACATTAATTCAAATGGTAATGTCCAGTCTGGTGCAGAGATGATTGGTGCTGTGACCAATTTAGCTTTCAGAGTCTCAAATGCCTGCAGACACTCTTTATCAAAGATAAACGGCGTGTCAGCAGCTAGCAGGTTGCTTAGAGGTTTCGC
>NC_029777.3:54113113-54113328 GCF_000817695.3 Arachis duranensis | reverse complement strand
CATAAAGTGACATTTTTCCCAGTTCAAAACCAGGTTAGTCTCTTGGCATCTTTTCAGAACAAGTGCTAAATGGTTAAGGCATGAGCTAAATGAGTCTCCAAATACTGAAAAGTCATCCATGAAGACTTCCAGGAATTTTTCCACCATATCAGAGAAAATTGAGAGCATGCACCTCTGAAAGGTTGCAGGTGCATTGCACAGGCCAAATGGCATCT
>NC_029777.3:54112066-54112867 GCF_000817695.3 Arachis duranensis | reverse complement strand
ACGCCACCCTGTAACTGTTCTTGTAGGAACCAGTTCATTTTTTTCATTATGAATCACTGTCATGCCTCCTTTCTTAGGGACGACTTGGACAGGGCTCACCCAGGGGCTGTCAGAAATAGGATAAATAATCCCAGCTTCTAGTAATTTAGTGACCTCTTTCTGCACCACTTCTTTCATAGCTGGATTCAGCCGCCTTTGTGGTTGAACCACTGGCTTGGCATCATCCTCCAGCAAGATTTTGTGCATGCATCTGGCTAGGCTAATGCCCTTAAGATCACTAATGGACCACCCAAGAGCTGTCTTGTGCGTCCTTAGCACTTGAATTAGTGCTTCTTCTTCCTGTGGATTTAAAGCAGAGCTTATAATCACTGGAAAAGTGTCACCCTCTCCCAGAAATGCATACTTCAGGGATGGTGGTAGTGGTTTGAGTTCAGGTTTGGGGGGCTTATACTCCTCCTGAGGAATTTTCGAAAATTCCTTTGTTTCCACTGATTCTTCTTGATCAGGTTAAGCATCCTTGAAGATGTCCTCAAGCTCTGATTCTAGGCTTTCAGTCATATTGACCTCTTCTACCAGAAAGTCAATAATGTCAGCGCCCATGCAGTCATTTGGTGTGTCTGGATGCTGCATAGCTTTTACAGCATTCAACTTGAACTCATCCTCATTGACTCTCAAGGTTACTTCCCCTTTTTGTACATCAATAAGAGTTCGTCCAGTTGCTAAGAAAGGTCTTCCTAGAATGAGAGTTGCACTCTTGTGCTCCTCCATTTCCAGCACCACAAAGTCAGTTGGAAAGGCGAA
>NC_029777.3:54109792-54110765 GCF_000817695.3 Arachis duranensis | reverse complement strand
ATTTCTGGCAACTGTATCAATAAGCTCTTGAGTTTCTTCAATTGTTTTTCTCATGTGTATAGATCCACCAGCTGAGTGGTCTAGAGAAATCTGAGCTTTTTCTGTAAGCCCATAATAGAAGATGTCTAATTGCACCCATTCTGAAAATATTTCAGAAGGGCATTTTCTTAGCATCTCTCTGTATCTCTCCCAGGCATCATAAATGGATTCATTATCTCCTTGTTTGAAGCCTTGGATGCTTAGCCTTAGCTGTGTCATCCGTTTTGGAGGGAAATAGTGATTCAGGAATTTTTCTTACAGCTGTTTCCATGTTTTTATGCTGTTCTTAGGCTGGTTATTTAACCACCTCTTAGCTTGATTTTTTACAGCAAATGGAAACAGTAATAATCTGTAGACATCCTGATCTACTTCCTTATCATGTACTGTATCAGCAATTTGCAGAAATTGTGCCAGAAATTCTGTAGGTTCTTATGTGGAAGACCAGAGTACTGGCAGTTTTGCTGCACCATGATAATGAGCTGAGGATTCAGCTCAAAGCTACTAACTCCAATGGAGGGTATGCAGATACTACTCCCATATGAAGCAGTAGTGGGGTTAGCATATGACCCCAGAGTCCTCTTGGACTGTTCATTCCTACTTGCTTCCATATTGGATTACAAGAGATAATTTATTTGTTGATTTAAAAAATGGAATAAGTAAAAACAAAATATATAAAAAGAAGTTAAAATATTTTTTTTTCGAAAAAAAAATTGAAATTAAAATCTAAAATTTTATGTAAAAAAAAATTTCGAAAAAGTAGTTCAATATTAGTTAGAAAATATAAAATTTTTTTTGAATTTTGAATTTTATGATGAAAGAGAAAAACACACAAAAGACACAAGACTTAAAATTTCTAGATCTAGTGCTCCTTATTTTCGAAAATTTTTGGAGGAAAAACACCAAGGAACACCAAACTTAAAAATTTTAAGATCAA
>NC_029777.3:54072510-54108672 GCF_000817695.3 Arachis duranensis | reverse complement strand
TCATCGAGACGCTGCAGAGCTCCTCACCCCCAACAATGGAGTTTAGAGACTCATGCCGTCACAAAGTATGTAATTCAGATATGAAAATGTCATGAGGTACAAGATAAGTCTCTAAAAGTTGTTTAAATAGTAAACTAGTAACCTAGGTTTACAGAAAATGAATAAACTAAGATAATTGGTGCAGAAATCCACTTCTGGGGCCCACTTGGTGTTTGCTGGGGCTGAGACTAAAGCTATCCACGAGTAGAGGCCTTTCTTGGCGTTAAACTCCAGGTTATGACGTGTTTTGGGCGTTCAACTCCGGATCATGACGTTTTTCTGGCGTTTAACTCCAGACAGCAGCATGAACTTGGCGTTCAATGCCAAGTTACGTCGTCTATCTTCGCGCAAAGTATGGACTATTATATATTGCTGGAAAGCCCTGGATGTCGACTTTCCAAAGTTCTTAAGAGCGCGCCAATTGGACTCCTGTAGCTCCAGAAAATCCATTTCAAGTGTAGGGAGGTCAGGATCCAACAGCATCAGCAGTCCTTTTTCAGCCTAACTCAGATTTTTGCTCAACTCCCTCAATTTCACCAGAAAATACCTGAAATCACAGAAAAATACACACACTCATAGTAAAGTCCAGAAATATGATTTTTGCCTAAAAACTAATATTATTCTATTAAAAACTAACTGAAACATGCTAAAATCTACATGAAATTACCCCCAAAAAGCGTATAAAATATCCGCTCATCAGTGGCCATCCTGAAAGAAGAGAAAAAGGAAGGAAAAGAACCCACAAGCAAAGATATGAAAAGAAATAAAACATATGTGGGCTAGTTCCAAATAATAAGGTTCTCAATTACATGGTAGCTACAACAGGGAAGTGAGAAAACAATAGAAGCACAAGGCATGTCAACTAAATAGCAAACAAGTCAAGAAGCACCCAATGTAATGCAAGAAATATGCAACAATTGAGTAAGAAAATTTTTAACACCAATGTGAAAGTAACAAATATAGAAAAGAAAAGGAGAAGAAACAATAAAGTAAAAAAGCCATGAATGCGAGTATGCAAATGTAACAAATAGAAGAAAAGAAAATTGGGATTGAGAAGAGAGAGAATTGGGATTGGGATTCTCGTTGGAATTCACAAATGAATTCTCGTTGCAAGTATAGCTTCTAAACCAACTAAAATCATTTCATACAAAAAATTGGTTGTCACAAGTAACAAATCCTATAAAAATAATAACCGAAGTATTCAAACCTTGGGTCGTCTCTCAAGGAAATACAGGGAAGTGTTCTTATAATTGGTTGAGTTTTTTTGAGAAATTTGGAGTTTGGGCAATGGGCACATAAATGATTATAAATTAAAGAAATGAAAATTAACAAGAGGTTTTATGTAATTAAAATAAAAGCCTTGACCAGGAGAAGATTAATCGGAAGTTCTATCCTTGTTGGATTTCCCAAGATTAATAGTAATAGGTTGTTATTTCTACTTGCTTAACCCTCAACGAATGAAGGGAAGTTAAGTAGTTGAGCTAACTCTTATTCACAAGTCCTAGTCCTCTCCCTTGAGAAGGATTAGCGTTAGTAACTAGAGAGCCAGCCAACAACTTCCAATTACAATTTAACTCTTGAGTCTTTCAACTCAAGGGTCTCCAAATGTTAATCAACTCCAAAATCAAGTTGAGAACCTACTCCATTGACATGGATGCCAATTTCGCATACATGTAAAGGGAGTAGAAAGAAGACATAATAATCAAATTAATTGGAAGCAAGCAAACAAATAATGAAATTAAATGGAAAATTATTCTTTGCATTAATAAATCCAAAATCAGAAATATTCATATGTAACTCATGAATAAGATAAATGGAAATTAAAAAAATGAGGAAATAGGAAACAAACTATAATAATAAAGACTTCAACGGAGGTAGTAACTCTTGTAATATCCAACTCAAGAGCATAAAACTAGGAATCCTAAATCTTAGAGAGAGGAGAAGCCTCTCTCTCCAAAAACTACATCTAAAACCTAAATTGTGAATAATGAGAAGTGTCTCCCCATCCTGCTCTACTCCCAGCCTCTAATCTGTGTTTCTCGGGCTTGAAGCTGGGCCAGAAACAGCCCAGAAATCGCCCACAGCGATTTCTAGGTCGCTGAAATTACGCAAATCCGCGCGTCCACGTCCATGCCGCATGCGTGTCACCTAGCTGTACGGCCACTATTGAAAATTATATATCATTTCGAAGCTCCAAACGTTAGCTTTCCAATGCAACTAAAACCGTCTCATTTGGATCTCTGTAGCTCAAGTTATGACCAATTGAGTGCGAAGAGGTCAGGGCTGACAACTTTGCAGTTCCTTCAGCTTCTTGTATTCCTTCCACTTTTGCATGCTTCCTTTCCATCCTCTAAGCCATTCCTGCCCTGTAATATCTTAAAACACTTAACACACATATCATGGCATCAAATGGTAATATAAAGAGGATTAAAATTAGCTAAATTAAGACAAAAAAAAGTGTGTTTTTAATCATAGCACAAAATCAGAAAGGAAAATATAAAACATGCGTTTTATATGAATAAGTGTGAGATTAGTGGATGAAATCCACTCAATTAAGCACAAGATGTACCACAAAATAGTGATGCATCAATGAGAAATGAAAAAAATGAAAAAAAGAATAGAAAGATAAATATATGAAAAAAATAATGGGAAAAGAAGAGAAAAAGAAGAAATACAATAAAAAGAATGGGACAAAAACGCCCCAAAGTAAAGTCCAATAATAGTCAATGTGTGAGTGTTGTGAAATGGAAAAAAGATACATGAGTATGTGAAAAGTGAAAGATGGGTAGTTAGGTTAGTTTTGAACTTGTATAGGTCATTGTATAGGTTAGGTGGGAAAGTCTATGTTAATCAAAGATTCAAATTCTAGTCTACTTAACCATATATGATCCTGCCTTAACCCTAACCCCATTACAACCTCTGAGAAAGACCTCATGACATTTGTATGCATGCATGGAATGGTTGTTGATTGTTAGATGAAGAACAAATTTTTGAAAGCATGAAGTAGAAGATAATTGAGTGATTAAACCTATACACCGAGCGAATAGAAGGCAAACACTTCCGGTGAGGGTTCGAAGCCCAATTCCTTGTTCTCGGCTCTCACGAGCGTTCTTTATGCAAGTTGTGCACATTTTACTTTGATGATTAAAATTGGTAAAGTTCATGCGTTGCTTATCATTTTGCCCTACGTGCTTATATATGATCTTGGAAGATCGATTTGCTTGTAACCAAGTAGGTAGTAGCATTCATCATAGTTGCATTCATATAGGAAGATTGCATTTCATGAATCTCATTCTCTTGTAATCCTTTGGTCTTTTGCTTTCCTTTAGCATGAGGACATGCTATAGTCTAAGTGTGGGGCGGTTGATAAACCCCATTTTTAGGGTTTATCTTGTATGGATTTTGAGGGTTTTATCAATGGTCTTTCACACTAATTCCTATAAAAATGCATGATTTTGTGTTCCTTTCCCAATTTTGCTTCATGGATGGAAACATGCTTCTTTTACATCAAATTAGATATATTTTGACCATCCTCTATTACCCTTCGATGCTGTGATCCGTTTGTTAAGTGATTTCAGAGCTTATAGGGCAAGGATGGCTTGGAAGAGAGGGAGGAACCATGCATAAAGGAAAGGAGCATGGAAATGGAGCTTTGGAGTGTTGAGCAGCGACGCGTACACGTGCCTTGCGCGCACGCGTGGATGCGCGCTACCAAGATCGGCACGAAGAAGCCAAAGCCAGAAGCCGGTGCATTCTCATGGCTAAGCCAAATCCTCATGGATGCGCACACATGCTTGACGCATGCGCGTAGATTGTAAAGCTCCAAGGACGCGTACGCGTGCTGTGCGCGTACACGTCGATGCTGCACGTGACATTTAAAGAGAAAACATGACCAGCGATTTCAGGGCAGTTACAGACCCTATTTGGAGCAAAATTCTGGCGGGATAAAGCATAAAAAGACTAAGGATTGAGGGATCCACATCCATTCACACATTACACACATTTTCTAGATATTTCTCCTAGTTAGTTACATTTTGTAGAGAGAGAAGCTCCATCTTCTCTCTAGGATTTCGCTCTTTCCATTTCAATTTCTCTTGGATTCCTTTGGTGAGATCAATTGCTAATTCACTTTTACTTTGATTCAAGTTGTAGATCTACTCTCCTATTTTCAATTAGTGATCTTCTTTATTCATTCACTTTGAATCTTAGATTTGTGGTATTGGTGCGAGTGCAGCCTCGCGCACGCACAACTCTTTGTTTCATACGCACATTGCCAAAATTTAGGGTGACGCGTGCGCATGGGTGACGCCCATGCGTGAATGGGCTTAATTTGAAAAATGATGCGTACGCGTGGGTGACGCGTACGCGTGATGGGGTTTGTGCTTCCAGCACCGTTCCAGCCCTACTCCATCATAACTCTTTGCCATATACCTCTTTACGTCGATTTTGCAGGGTTACGTGTGCGCATGGTTGACGCGCACGCGTGGAAGGCTGATTTTGTTAGTGACGCGGACGCATCAGAGATGCGTTCGTGTGGGCATGTTTGTGCCTCAGGCACGCCTCCAGCCACGCTTCCACGTGACTCTCTGCTTTTTTCTTCTTATTTCGAATGCACATATGATGCAGACGCGTCAACGACGCTCGCGCGTCGTTTACCCCTTTTTTTTAATATGAATGCAAAATGCAAAATGCAGATGACTATGCAGAAATTAAGAATGAACACGAATAAAAATAAAATAAAATAAAAATAAGAACAGAAAGGAAAGAATATACCATGGTGGGTTGTCTCCCACCTAGCACTTTTAGTTATAGTCCTTAAGTTGGACATTTTGGTGAGCTCCTTGTCATGGAGGCTTGTGCTTGAACTCATCCAAGAATCCCCACCAATTTTTGTAATTCCAATATCCTCCGAGATCCCACACTAGTTGCATAAAGCCTTCAAGTAAGTTAAAGCAAGTGACAAGGCCCCAAGAGTGTTGACTGCTAGAATAATTCCGGGGTCTCAAACCTTGCTCTTGCACCCGTCTTCTTATTGACCATTTTTGTTCCAACCGGGTGATAAGCAATCCGAATTCTCAATGAAGCTCCCAAACAACTTCCTAGACCCATACAATTTAGTATTCTTCCAACCATGATAATTCAGCCGTGAGCTTCCTACCACAATGAACCTAGGATTGTGTTGCCAACCACTAACCATCTCCCTCTTACTCTTATAGCCCCAAAGAGCTCTAAGTTACCCACCTATCTTAAGCAAAGCATATTCAAGTGGGCTAATTAAGCTTAGGGATGAGAGATTTACCCACTTGAATGAAGGGATGGATGGTGATGGCTTTGGGGGAGCGGTCTCCAACAACTTTGGCAAGGTGATTTCAAGTTCCATTCTCTTGTGCTTTTCCTTGATAACTTCCACCTCTTTGTAAGCTTCTTCAATTTCAACCTCTTCCTCTTGGTAGCTTTCTTCCAATTCGATCTCTTCTTTATTGTTCACCAAGGGAATGGGAGGTTTTACTTCTTCTTCTTTAATCTCCATGTCAAGTCCAATGAGAGAGGATTCAAATATAGATAAGAATTCATCAACATGATATGCCTTTAAAGTTTTCAACCATGATATGCCTTGGAGGTTGTACACCCTCCTCAACATCAAATTAAAACTCCTTAGAATGGGGGCTCTATGACTGGGCATTCCCATGGACGTTCCGCATCTCATAAGTCTTCGACCACTTCTTCCTCTTCAACAATTATGGCTTCCTCCAATTGTTCCAATACAAAGTCATGCTGCTCACTGTCCACCGGAGTTTCTAGCTTCTCCTTCATGCTGCGTTCTTCAGTAGATTCTCCATATGAAGCCATGGGGGTTCCTTGAGTGTCCAAACATTGGGAAGCTAACCAATTTATCGCTTGCTCCAGTTGATGAAGAGTTGCATGAAATTGATCCGTTGTTTCCTTGAGACGATCATTTGATTCTTGTTTCACTTGGGTATCATAAGTAGGACCATAAGGCTTTTGGATTGATGGATATGGATATGGTGCATATGGAGGTGGTGGTCCTTGGGAGTAATTGGGTTAAAATTAGGGTGGTTCTATATATGGTTTATATGGTGGTTAGTGTGGTGGATAAGGGTTAGGGTCATATGGGGTGTTTGGTGGTAAGGGGCTTGTGAGTTTGGTGGTTCAAAGGTATATTGTGGAGGTGGTTCATAAGAATAGGGTGGGGCTTGTTGGTAACTACAAGGGGGTCCACCGTATCTATCATCTTGGTAAGCTCCTCGGAATGGCTCTTGACTATAGTAATTGGATGGAGGTGGTTTGTCATGAAGGGGTCCACCATAACTATTGTCTTGGTATGCATCGTATAATGGCTGTTGTCCATGGTACTTTGGAAAGTGTTATTGCCGAAAGGGTTGATCAGATCCTCGTGGCTCCTTCCATCTTTGATTGTTTCGACCTTGATGCATGTTCCTATTATAGCTTCCATTCCTTGCAACAACATTGGAACCAAACTTAAAGCCAGAGGGGTGAGAATTCATAGTAGCTAATAAAAATTAAAAATAAAAACAAATAAACAAGCAAAAGCAAATATTTACAATAACCAATAATAAGACACACGTTTGCAATTCCCCGGCAACGGCGCCATTTTGACGAACGGATTTCTGCTAGTAAAGAATTTCATTAGAATAATCACGTTGTAAGTATAATTTCTAAACCAACAGAGAATCCTTTCGTACAAAAGTTTTGGTTGTCACTAAAGCAAACCCAATAAAATTTATAACCGAAGTATTGAAACCTCGGGTTGTCTCTCAAGGAATTGCAGGGAAGTATGATTTATTATTAGTTATGGAAACAAGTATATTTTTGGGTTTTTGGAAATGGGGAACAGGAAAATAAACTGGCAATAAAGTAAACTAATTATCATGAAAACCATTGCAAGGTATAAGAACTGGAAATCCCATCCTAGTTATCCTTATCAGGTGTGATGAGAATTATTTATTGCTCTCACTTAGTTAACCCTTACTAAATAAAGGAAAGTCAAGTGGACTAATCAATTTGATTCTTCAAGTCCTAGTCAACTCCTATGGAAAGACTAGCTTTAGAGGGATCCAAATCAATCAGTAAATTCCAATTTTCAATCAATAGCTGAGTTTGATAACTCAAGTGTCACTGATTACTCAACCAAAGCAAAGGGAGGAAAAATCCAAATTATTTACATCATAAATAGAAGAAAGCAATCATAAATCTGAAATACCTCAAATTGTATTAAATAAAGAAAATCAAATCTAACATGGAGTTCATAAATCAAATTGGGAAAATAAACGAACTAAAGTCATAGAATAGATAAAAGTAGAAGAGAAACTAAATTAAAGGAACATTGAACCTGGAATGAAGAAGAAGTAAACCTAACCTAAGAGAAATCATAAATCCTAAAACCCAAGAGAGAGGAGATAACCTTTCTCTCTAGAAAACTACATCTGAAACCTAAAATTATGTGAATTATGAATGTTGCCTCAATGAATGGATGCATTCTCCCACTTTATAGCCTCTAATCTGTGTTTTCTGCACTTGGATTTGGGCTGAAAAAGGGTCCAGAAATCGCTGGGGGCGAATTCTGCAACTTTCTGCACATGGCATCCGTCACACATGCGGGTGGGTCACGCATGCGCGTCATTTGGAAGTTTTCCTTGTCACGCGTACGCGTCGCTCATGCTTTGCGCTAGGCTTGCGTCCGTGTTGTCCACGCGTGCGCGACGCTTGGGTTCTGTGTGAATCACGCATCCACGTCGCCCATGTGTGTGCGTCGCTGCCATTTCCTTCAAAACTTCATTTTCGCGCGTTCCTTCCACTTTTGCATGTTTCCTTCCTGTTCTCATGAGATTTTGAATTTATTTATATGGTTACATTATTTAACCATAATATTTTATTCTTGTGTGTTTTCTTCTCTTTGATTGTAATCTTTACTTTGTTTCAGTCTATATGTCCATTATTTAGTGTATTTACATGTTTGCATATGATTGAGGCCATTACTTGTTTTAGCTCACTTCTCCCAAATAAGCCTACCCTTTTATGTCACCCTTGTTAGCCACTTTGAACTTTTTAACCCCCTTCTATTTCATAACCACATTACTAGCCTTAAGCAGAAAAACAAAATAAAAATCCCAAGTTGAATCCTTGGTTAGCTTAAGATAGATATTGTGTATAATTTAAGTATGGGGAATTTTATGGGAACATGGGATGATAGGAAAAAGTAGGGAATTAAATTGAATAAGTTATTTGAAAATTTGGGAAGCATGCTCATGTGAAATCAAAATAATTAAATTACCATGTGCATTGATAAAAAAATTTATTAAGTAATTAAATAAGGGGGTACAAAAAAATATTATCCCAAATGCAAAATAAAAAGAATCAATGCACATGAGACAAAATTCAAAAATAAGTTTGATACATGAGCATGTAATACAAAAGTGGAAAAATTTGGGTAGCTAGGTAAAGCATTTTAAATTATATAAAGTATGTATATGTTAGGTGAGATCTTAGACTAATCAAGGATTCACCTTGTTAGCTCACTTAGCCTTATATATTTATATATATATATATATCCTTACCTTTACCTCAGCCCTATTACAACCCTGAAAAGACCTCATGATGTTTGCACTGGTATACTAAATTTTTGTTGATTGGTTAGATGAAGAACAAAGTTTAGAAAGCATGATTATAGAAGAGTAGAGTGATTGACCCTAGACACTTGAGAGTTAGAGTGATATACACTACCAGTAAGGGTTCATAAAGCATGATTATAGAAGAGTAGAGTGATTGACCCTAGACACTTGAGAGTTAGAGTGATATACACTACCAGTAAGGGTTCAATGCTTGATTCTATGTTCCCTGCTTTTATGAGCTATCTTCTTACAAGTTTACTCGTCTCTTATTGTGTGATTTAAATTAGTGAAATTTGATTCATATTTATCTTGGAGAACTTATTTACTTTTAACCAAGTAGGTAGAAACATTTTGCATGTAGTTGCATTTACATAGATAGGTTGCATTGCAAACTCTCTATCATTCCTCTTCACTCCTTTATAGCTTCTCTTGAGCTTAGCATGAGAACATGCTAATGTTTAAGTGTGGGGTGATTGATAAACCCCTACTTCATGGTTTATCTTGTGCTCAATTGAGTGGTTTTCATCAATCTTTCATACACTTATTCATACTAATTGCATGAGTTTACGTTTTTCTTCCAGATTTTGTGCTATGATTGAAAACATGCTTCTTTGGGCTTTAAATTTGCTATGTTTAATCGTCTCTTATTACCATTCAATGCCTTGATATGTGTGTTAAGTGATTTCAGAGATTACAGGGTAGGAATGGCTTAGAGCATGGAAAGGAAGCATGTAAAAGTGGAAGGAATACAAGAAACTGAAGGAATTGCCAAAGCTGTCAGCCTGACCTCTTCGCATTCAAATGGTTATAACTTTAGCTACAGAGGTCCAAATGATGCGGTTCCAGTTGCATTGAAAAGTTAACGTCCGGGGCTTTGATTTGATATATAACTTGCCATAGTGGCCGTACAGATAGATGACGCGAACGCGTGCTCCACGCGGACGCATCACAGTGACAAAAATCAGTGTGTTTGATTTCATAACCAGCGAATTCTGGGTTGTTTTTGACCCAGTTCTTGGCCCAGAAAACACATATTAGAGGCTATAAAGTGGGGAATGCATCCATTCACAAGGGAACAATTGATAGACGACTCATATTTCACTTTTCATAATTTAGATGTAGTTTTTAGAGAGAGAGGCTCTCTCCTCTCTCTTAGGGTTTACGATTAGGATTCCTCTTAAAGGATTTAGGATTTATTTATTCTTTAACACAGGTTCAATGTTCCTTTACTCAATTCTCTTATACTCTTCATGTTAGATTTGATTCTCTTTTTAAATGCAATTTGAGATATTTCATATTTATGATTGCTTTCTTCAATTTATGTTATGATATAGTGTAATGGCATTCATGTTAGTAGAGTAGGTTCCCAACTTGGCTTTGGAGTTGATTAATATTAGGAGACCCTTGAGTTGGATACTCAAGAGTTCAATTGTAATTGGTTCGTTGTTGGTTGGCTTGTTAGTAACAAATTCTAATTCTTCCCAAGGGAAAGGATTAGGACTTGTGAATAGAAGTTGACTTTTAACTTAACTTTCCTTCATTCGTTGAAGGTTAACTAAGTAGAAACAACTACTAATTATTAATTGATCTTGAGAAAATTCCAACAAGGATAGAACTTCCGATTAATCTTCTCCTAGTCAAGGCTTTTTATTGTTATTATTTTATTTTCTCTGCAATTCACTCTTCTTATTTCTTAATCCAAAACCCCAATTTATACAAACTCATAACCAATAATAAAAACACCTCCCTGCAATTCCTTGAGAAGACGACCCGAGGTTTAAATACTTTGGTTATCAATTTCAAAGGGGTTTGTTACTTGTGACAACCAAACATTTGTATGAAAGGATTTTCTGTTGGTTTAGAAGCTATACTTACAACGCGATTATAATTTTATATTTCTTTACCGATAGAAATCCGATCGTCAATTTCCATTGTATTTTTCTATCAGCATGAGTCACCAAACTTCCTAGATTAAGGTTAGAAGCTCTGTTGATTTTCATGGATTAATAAAAGTACTATTGTTCTATTCAATTTGTGTGTGACTCTATTCTAAGATGTATCTTCATTCTTCAACCTTATCGAAAATGAGTTGCCAAGCCTCTTCCGCCGTCTTATACTTCACAAGAGAACTATTGCTAGAAGCATCTAAGAGAATCTTGTCTTGAGGCTTGAGTGTAACATCCCGCATTTTTTAAAATCTAAATATAAATAAATTGTGATTTTATCTTGTTAAGTTTAAATTTTGTAATTTTTGAAATTATTTTGTTAGAAATAATTAAATAGATTCCGAGATAGTTTTATTTTGAATCAATTAATATTTTTAAGTAATCTTATTATAATAGATGAGTTAATTAATATTCTTATGAAATTTTTATAATTGGTTATTTCATATGCTTTGAAATAAAATTTAGTAACGGAAGTATTATATAATTTAATTTAAGTAATTTCTATTATGAATGAATTATGATTTATTTTATTAGTTTGAGCTCTTAGAGATTAATTTATTAAGAATGATTAAATGGATTTTTATAAATACTTAAAGTTTAAGTAATTTTATTATAATTAGATATTTTGTAAATTGAAATTAAAATTTCGGTGATAGAAAAATAATAAAAAATTATATCATTTAATTTGAATAATTAGTATTGAGTTTAAATTAAATTTTATAAAAATAAGATTAATATGCTTATTTTATAATTTAAATTATAAATAATTAATTCAACTTAGCAATATGTTGATAAATAATGTTCTTAAATATTTTTAAGAGAGTATATTTGGTTTTAAAATTACTCTACCTTCCAATTTTATCAAAATATCTATTCATATCTATCCATATTCTTTTATAAAATCCTAATTTCTAACCCTAAATTCCCAAATCACAAACCCTAATTCCCAAATTGAAAATCAGAAACCCTAACCTAATTTCCTCCAACCCTCAGCAGCTGCCGGACACACTTCCTTACCCCAACGGTCACACAAAATAGAGCAAAGAAAGAGATTTATGGGAAGAAGTGAAAGAAGATGCTGCTGCTGTTGCGCTTGACTGCCGCCGCCGTCATTCTCATCGTGCACCGCCACCGTCCAGTAGGTCGTCACGCTGAGCCCATTCCACCACCGTCAACACTGCCACGGAGAAGAGAAGACAACGTCGTAACGCGGGCCAAGGCTGAGAGGAAGGGGACGTCGCCGTGCCTCCAACGTGACCGATCCACCGCTGCCACTGGTAGGGTTCTGTCGCCGCCATCCATGGAGCTTCGATTAGCACCTCTGTCATCGCATACCAGAGGAGAGGGGAGCTCGTGTGTGAAGAGTAGCGCCGCTGTGCCTCCGTCGCGCCTTCATCACCATCGAACTGCCTTATTGTTGCTAGCCTCGTAGCCACTTCTGAGGCTGCGCCGTTGTGCCTCTGGTCGTGGGTGGAGTCCACTCCAAGCTGTCACCATCGCAGAATACACACAGAGGAGAGGGAGAAAGGATTTCCGCCGCTGTTAGGGTCGTTGGTGAGTCGTGCACTGTCACCAGAGTCTAAAACAGCACCAGCCTTCTTGTTCTAGTTCTGATTCTCCTATTCTTGAACCTGTAAGCTTTAATCCTTACTCTGCTTCCATTCTATTTCTTAGTCTTCTCTGTTATGAGTAAGGAAAACCTATGTCTCTGTTTAACGCTGCTGCTATGCCTTCCTTGTTTGCTGACGAAACTATCAAAGATGATAGTGTTGGATAATAAAAAACTGTTAAAGTTGCTGCTACTACTGTTGTTGCTAGTTTGGTTCGAGTCTGTTGCTGCTACAAATTAAGAAAAAAGAGGGGTTGGCTGCGCTTAATTATCGAATTTTGGCTAATCAAGGTAGGGGGTTTAACTTAAACGATTTTGATTTAAGAATTCCTACAAGGTTTATTGAATAACTGAAAATAGATTTAATAGCTGTGAATGTTTAGGGTTTAGGTGAATATTGAATTGTGGTTGAAATTGTGATTGGAATGGTTGAGATTGTGATTTGAAATTGTTGATTAGTGATATTGATTGATTATGTGGATTGGGAATTGTTTGATGACTAATTGTTGAGAATTTCAGAATTTTAATGGGTTATGTTGGATTTGTTGCCGTTGAGCTGTTATTTGGTATATTGTAATGTTAATGAACTTGGTTGGTGGTTGATTTGGAATTGGTTTTGAGGGGTATTGAAGGGTTGGATTTTGAATACTAAATGGTTTGCTGAAAATCAGGTTCTCTTGAAATTAAACGGCAACTTTGAAAGTGAATCAGTGACTCTATAGTGACTGAAATGATAAGAATTTAAATGTTAAGTAAATTATATTAAGTTTAATTGTGAAAATTCACTTTTGAAGGTTTCATATCAACGAGAGGATTAGTTATGATTTTTCAAAGTTGAATTCTAAAATCTGATTTTCTGCATAATTTCCAAACTAAGTCAACAATTTTGAAAAGCTATAACTAATTATGTAATGATCAGAATTGTATGAGACTAAGTCTGGGCTAAACTTGGGAATATAAGGAAATAAACTGGAAAATTTGGGACCTTTTGTTTAAAAATACAATTTATGGCAAATTTTTAAAGTTAGGTTGTTAAATCTGTCCTGCAGCATAAATAGTCAAACAGGGCAGCAACTTATTTGTCTTGCTGCAATTTCTACGAGATGAGTTTTGGAGCGAAACTAATTTTTTTATAAAATTTGATTAACTTAATTTATTTCTCTAAAACTTCAGAATTTAAAGAGTTGAGGATTGGGAGTTGTGAATTTTTGAATATTGGTGGTCAAAGCTGAAAAGAAACAGATTTCAGCAAGCTATGCTTCAACTTCCAATGTTTGAAACTCTTAGAATTGAATAGCAATTGAACTGCAACTAAGACACGTTTGTTTCTGGATGAGCTAGGAATTTCCAAACCAAAATTTATCTTAATTGGAGTTTTGTAATAAAAGTTATTCAAATTGGAAAGTACTAAGCTTGTTGGTTTCTAAAATAGATTCTGGCTTATTCTTACTTAACTTCCAGGTTATGTAACTTCATCATTAAAAATGGTATTAACTCAGAACTAATTGAGAAACAAACCTAGATGAGTGAAGTTAAACCGTATTAATTTTTAAAGTCATTGAATTTAACTTGGATTTTATATTGAATTTTGAATATCACATGCTGCTGTTGTTTTTCTGGTTTTACGCACTGCATAATAGTCACAGTTTTTCCTCTATTCCTAAGGCTATAAAAACCAGAAAATTATGATATTTGGTTTTTTAAAAAGCTTATTTCAAGATGAACGCCTGGACATAAAGTTTGTGCAATTCCGAGTTTATTTGCTATATTAAAAACAGAAAAGAAGATAGAGTGTTGAGGATGTCTTAGTGACATTTATGAGTTTATAAAACTAAAGATGAACCTTAGCATTATATGGTTGATTCAATGTTGGAATTTGTTTGATTCTGAATTGATTTGATATTGGAAATGTTGAAAAGAGTTTGGTAAGTTATTTGGTTGGGACCCATAAGGGTGGCTAAGTCCTATTTTTAAAGGAGACTATGTCCAAATATTTATAAAAGTATAAGGACTTGATCAAGGTAAATATTTAAGGTTTGTTTAATGGTAATAATTTCAATGATTCTTTTAAGAAAAGATTACTTGGTTCATGAGGTTGTTGGCAAGGGCGTGGGTCTTGTCCCGCTTGTGTATTTACAATTATGAAAGAAAAAGGAAAGAGTAAAGTACTCATTGTATGATTATTTGTTGCTTAATGCAACCCAAGAGATATTTGTTTGTTGCTTGAAGCAACCCAAGAGATGTTTGTTTATTTGTTGCCCTGAGGCAACCCAAGAGTAAATTTTTCATTTCCAATAGTATATGTTTCCTGCGAGTAGAAAGCAGAGGCTGTCTCAATAGAGCTGCTAATAATTATATGCGCATTTATTTGAACGGAAAATCGTATCCGAGAAGCCTCATTGGGTATGTGCGGGCACAAGCTATGGTAGCGCTACCAACAGGAAGCCTTCCCTTGCATGTGCGTGCGCACAGATCCATGCGTGCGCACAAGTTTAAAATTTTGCACGAGTGTGCGTGCGCACAAGGCTGTGCATGCGCACATACCAAAAATCAAAAAATTCTGCAACTGTGCAAAATTTCAAATTTTGACACCAAACTTTGAATGATCATAACTTCCTCTACAAAATTCCAAATTTCACAAACTTTATATTGATTTAAAGATTTTTCCATGAACTTTAATATAAAGCAATTTTCAACAAAATTTGAAAATTGGGGCTCAAGTTATGCTCCATCAAAGTTCACTAAAAACTAGTTTTTACCAAAAACCTAAAAACCTCAATTTCACCAAAACTCACAATTCAAAACCATACTAATCATAACCCAAACAATACCAAAACAATATCAAAGACCATACCATTTCTCTCCCAATTCAACCATCCATAATATCCCAATTACACCCTTCAACACCATAAAAACCATTAGTCATCAACATCCCAAGCCATCATAATCATTCATAATCATCATCAATCAACAACAACATCAACCACTACGATTCCTCATATTAATCTCATAAAACTCACATCTTCAAACAATAGTCATCAAAATCAACATTTATATTACCAATATCAACATACACGCTCACCCACATCAATCAACATCATAATACATTATTAACACCAATACTTCTCAACAATCACCATCACCCACAAAAATCAATTATTCATCATTACTCATCAACCATATCAACAACCCTTATCAACAATAATAATCCACAACATTTATCATCCACTTTCTCAACACTAACAACAATCAACATATAATATTACTCCTCAACCATATCCACTCCATACACTATTATATCAATCACTAAATCACAATTCACTTTCAGTTTACATACAATTAAACATACACCCAAAATATTCAATCCTGTCTTCAGGTCAACTAGCCTAAATTTCCAGAAACATTACATATTGCATAAAAGAAACCAAAATCATACCTTGACCGATTTTCAATATGCACAAACCACCACTTTGAGTCCAAAAATGCTTTCAAGACTCACCAACTATCAATACATACATATAACATACCAAGAATCAACATTATGGCTAACCAAAATATCAAACCACAAGAGTTTGAAGAGACTTACCTTGTCCAACGCAATTAGGGATAAAATCCAACAATTACCCGCTACTAGAGATCACCTAAACAACAAAACCATAAAATCTACTCAAAAATCAAACCCCCAAAAACGCAGAAGTTAGGGCAGGAACCTGGGGAGTGGGATGTGATTTCTTACTAGGTTTTCTTAGATAGAATCGAAGAGCTCGACAAAAGCTTTGCGTGACCGCAAACGGCTCGTAAATCGGAGCTCCTTAGCTTAAGTTACAAGTAAATGAAGGTGAGGGTGAATAGTGCTCTTTCTTCTCCCTTTCCTCTCATAGCAGCTGCGCCCCTTTCTCATTTTGGGAAGGAAATGAGCTGAAAAGCTCATTTAATGAGCTTATATAAGTTGGGCCTTGGGTTCGGTTTGGGCCTGGTCCAACCCGTTAGCATTTTTAGCCCGTTTGGCCCACTTTGGGCCAAAACCTTTAAGATTAGTGTCTGGGTTTTAATCTAAATTATTTTTATCCTTTCAAAACAATAAATCAATTTTTCCAAAATTTTATTTTTCAAAATACGCAGTACTGGACAGACTAGAGCCGGTACTACCGGCTTAAGTGCCAGTACGCATTTTCACATAAACTTTTCGAAAAAGATACATTTTCTAACTTAGAAAAATTAATTGAAACCAAATTTCACCTTTATATTTTCAAATTAAAACTTATAAATTTTGAATCTATTTCGGGCATTAAAATTATTTTATTAAAACAGTTTTGCGTGAAAAACTCCGGTCCTTACATTCTCCCCTCCTAATAAAATTTTCGCCCTCAAATTCGAATCACGTAATATATCTTCCTCGAGGCGTCCTACCGTGTCGATGTTCCCTCTCGCCTTCCATTGCGTCACTTTGATTTTCATCATTAAGCACTCGAAAATTTCCGTAAAATAAAATACTGCTTTTGTAACATTTTCCCAAAACCTTTAAAACAAGTTTGTTCTAAACCAGTTCATTGTTAAGGCTTTCTCAAAAGAGTCAAAAATCATTTACTCAGAAGTCAAATACTTGAAATCACATTTTCTTTAAATAAAAACTTTTCAATTTTAGATCCCGTTTGACAAGATAGTTAGAAACCAAGTTCACAAATTGATAAAATCGTAGAACTCACTTTTCTTTTAAATCAAAGAGTTCTGACCTAGTTTCAAAATCAATCATTTAAACTAAAGTTCCAAACCAAATTTGAAAATCATTATAAATCATAAATTTTTTTCAACATGGTTCAACATCATACCAGTTAGAAATTGAAAATCATAATTAAAAACTGTAAAAGCATCAATCGTTACTTCCGTTGCCACTAGTGTTAAGCCGCACCCATCAACCGATATGCCGCAAACTCCACGAACAAAATTTTTCAGAACATGCTGAGCTCATAACGCATAGGCTAGGTTATCCATCCTCACTACTTGTCCGTTAACGTAATTGACCTCGTTCGTGAGTTTCCATTCGGGTTTCCTTTCCACACCGAACAATTGATATCAGGGTGATCAGTCTGAATATCTCAAGCTCAGTGCTTCAATTATCCCCAAAGGCACCTACAAACAAGCATTCTATGTATATTAATCAGATAACCTAAATAGCATGAAAGAAAAATGACCCAGAGTGTGGGGGAGGGAAATGAAGCATGCCTTATAAGGGTGTGGATACCTCTCCCTAGCATGACGCGTTTTGATGAGTGAGTGTGGGGGGCTTCGGCTATCATCCATATCATCAAAGGCAAAACCGTGAGGCCTTGTGTGCCAAAACGGACAATATCGTACAAGTGGGTGATCTGCCCTGTTACAGTTGGGGTTATTGACCACAAGATTTTCAGTATTCTCAGCCATACTGAATTCATCTTCCTCCTTAAATTCATCCCCAAAGATTTCTTCAACTTCTTGAGCTCTAGCTTGTTTTCTTTGCTTCCAAAGAGTCCTTTCAATCTCAATATTATACAGAAGAGGCTCTTTATTCCTGTTCCTCTGCATAAACAATTAGAACAAAAAAAAGTGGGATTCTCAATGTCACAATGAAGAGAATCCCCGTAAGGCACACGAAAATAGAAGAACAAGATTTAAAATAAATAAAGCAAAATGGGGAAAAATTTTAAAAGAAAATAAAACTAGAAGAAACAAATATTAAAAAAGAATAGAAATAAACCGGAATAAAATAAAATGAAATAAAATAGCAACTAAACAAAAATTAAAACAAAGAAAAAGGGTCTAATCTAGGCAACTAATCAACTGGTAGTTGTTTGTCACAGTTAATCTCCGACAACAATGTCAAAAATTTGGTGGCGAAAATTCACACCACAACTTACCGGCAAGTGCACCGGATCGTACCAAGTAATAACTCATAGTGAGTGAGTGTCGATCCCACGAGGATTAACGAACTAAGCAAGCAATGATGGATTAGTTATTCTAGTTAAACAAATTGAAATAAGAGTTCTAATTGTCAAAAATAGCATTAAACTAAGAAAAGCGAATAATAAATGGTTGAGAAAATAATATGAGAATGGAGTTAAGGCTTCAGATATGTTTAAATGTTCGGATTAATATTCAATGTCAACAACCTTGATCATGCAATGAATACGTTTATGGCAAAACCCAGGTGTTTAAGTTCCTATTCCTAGGCAATCCAATCTCTTCTAATATAACTGACCATCAATTCCTTGATCACTCAATTACATCAGAGGGTTAAGCTCAATTTCTAATTTATAAGCCATACAACCCTAAGAATCCCAAAGCATAATACAGTTATATGTCACGTACCACACTAAATCCAGATAATTAAAAATTATAAGAAGTTTATTTCAAGCTGTAATTCTAATGATATAACTTTTTCAAGACTCAAATAGAAGTCAAGTAGAATTAGAGTTATTTTCCAATAATCACTAATCCTTAGGATGAACAACAAAACTAATCCTTAAACAATAATCAAAGTATTAATCAAGGGTAAAAGAACAAGTATTTATTAATCCATTCAAGTAAACAGAGCTCCTAACCTAAGGTGTAGAAAATCCTAACAGAGAAAAAGTGTAAAAAGTGCGGAATGAAAATTAGGAGAAGAAAGGTTCGAAGTCCCTGCGAAAGTGGATCTCAATTCTATTTATAGTCCTAATTAAAATAGATTTAAAACTTACATAAAACCTAAGAGATCTTTTCTAATAGCTATTTGAATTACAAAATCAAATCTCTAAAAGTCTTGTTGGTTTGCTACAAACGTGTGGTCCCCATTCCCTTGTACGCTCTCGGTACTAAACGCCAAGTTTCGGGCGTTTAGCACCACCCCAGGTAGCGAGGCTTATACGCAAAATATGGGCTTGGGCACTAATTGCCGGTGGTTGGGCGTTTAGCGCCAAGTCTTTTGAATTGTGGCACGCATCACAAAGCCTTAGGCATCAAACGCCGGGTCGTGGCGTTTAGCGCCAACCATACAGAGGAGAATTGGTCAAGTTAAGCTATTGTGGTCATGCGTACGGGCAACACATGCATACGCATGATCTCCATTTTTGCTCCAATGATGCGTATGCATGGTCCTCTTTTGCTTCTTCATGCCTTTTTCACCAATTCTTCACCAGAATTCTATTTAAAATCAATCAAAAGCCACAAAACTCAAAGTAGTATTCAATGGGGGATAATCTACTAAAATCCTCTAACAAATCAATTGAAAAGCCATAATCACATAGAAAATATACTAATGATGCTCATGCATCAGCGTACACATGAGGCATACATATGCGCAACTTGAGATTCATGCTTACGCATAAGGCATGTGTACATATGATCATGAGAATCTCCAAACTTCATTTTTTTTCATGAATTCTCCCCTTTTTCATGCTTTTTCCTCACTTCTTCAAGCTATTCTTGATTTCTAAGCTTGAAATTACTCAACAAACACATCAAGGCATCGAATGGAATATAAGTAAATTAAAATTAGCAATTTTAAAGCACAAAAAGCATGTTTTTAACCATTAAGCACACTTAGGAGAAAATCACAAAATCGTGCTATTTCTGTGAATAAATGCAAGATAAGTTGAGAAAATTCGCTCATTTAAAGCAGATAAATCTCAAAAAATATGGATTTATCAAAATCTCCACATTTAAACAATAGCATATCCTCGTACTAAATATCATAAAAGACAACATCAAGAAGTATCAACATTTATTGAAAATAAATTATTTATATCTATTTTATCTATTTCTATCTATCTACCATATATATATATACTTGGTCGAGATAAATAAATTTTCGAAAAAACATATAGACAAAAAAAACTGAAAGCAATAACAACCATAAAATATGAATTTATCATATCTCCACCTACATTTGATTGATAAATTAATTAACTAATATGTAAATTAGTTTTCCTTACTTTTTCATCTAAATTGTGACTCGGCTTGTGTATACATATGCTTCTTATGAGTTATGACATATTCGAAGTGAAACTTTGTCATAGTTTTACATCACTACTTAACCATCTTGCGAAAGAATGCTGGCTAGCTTATAGCATGTGTTTAGTTCTCTGAGTTACCTCCAATCTAATTTATGGATTAAGTATTTTGTGTAATAAACTTTTAACTATGGTTTGAACATTATAGACAATATTTTGAAGCATCTTTATAATAAAATATTTAAAAAATTTTGGTTGAAGTATTTCATCGAACATATTGAATACAGATAAAATTAACAAAAAATAAGAGAATGCAAAAAAAAAAAACAGCAAAGAGAATATAAAAATATCATTATTATGATAAATTATTTTTCATATGATTCAACTTAGAGTTGGCAAATCTAATTTAAAGGATCAACTTAATCAAGTCACATAATTAATAAAAAGCAAGGCTATTTGAATTAGGACTCCACACAAATGCTACAAATCTCACAAATCTTTTGACCAAAAGTTGTACCCCAATCAAGACTAAACCCCAATCATTCACGTCAATATACTAGATTACTGCATGATCAAAAAAATATTAATTATTAAAATTGACACATGTACTAAAAAGGATGAAAGAATGATATAACTGATTATCTATCTATTTATCTGACAATGTAACAACAAAGAAATTGTCATAAAAAAGAGGGGATTAAAATTTGCACTCACAAAAGATGAAAAGAAAAAGGAAGTGGATGGGAATGACAAATTCGAATCATGACGGTGGATCGAAACGGCGAACTCGAACCGTGAATTCAAACTGTGATGGGAAACAATGAACAGCAAAGTCGAAATGTGATGTGTAACCTTTTAAATGGAAAACTCAAACTGCGATGGTGAATGGTAAACGCAAACTGTAGCAGTGTGGTGATGGTTATTACTTTCTTATCTCTTCGCATCTCATCTCCAACTTGAGGAAACAGATCTATGTAAAATTATTTTTCAAAAAACAAGAGTAAAAAGAAGAGTGGGATTGCGACTGTGACTCTGTGATACGTGTTCAGGAGGGCATTTTTGTCATTTTAGAGTTAAGGGATAGAATGGTAATTTTATCATGTTCAAAGATCTAAATACTAGAAGAATCATACCATACCGGTCTTGGACATCAAGAAGACCAAGAGTTCGTTTAAAAAATATTGGTGCTAAAATGGCGACCACTAATAAGGCCTATTGGGCTAAGGCATGACAACAAGAAGCCCAACAATGCTTTTCAAATTCAATAGGAGGCATAATTTATTATTAATTTTCAAAATTATTAGGCTTTTATTTTAATTTATTTTGCTGTTAGAGTTTATTGGAAGATTTGATTTACTTCTGATTTACTGAGTAGTAATTTTAGGAATTTTAAATTTAAATCAAATATGAAATGATCAAATCTGATTTAAATTAGTTATCATATATCTTTAGGATTTTAAATTTAAATTAAATCTGATCTAATCCAATAAGCATCTTTTTCTTATCTCTTTACCCTTCCGTTTTAATTTTGTCTTATCACTCTTTTTAGATTAACGACGGTTAAAAGATTAAATCTACAAATGTCAAAGAAGGTCACAAATTAAGTGTAATTATATGTTCAATTTAGTGCAGTGGTATTCTCGCATCGTGTATTTTGTTTCTACTTACAATTTCTATCTAAATTAATAAACTGCAGTATTGTTAGATAATATCAAACATGTATTTGTAAATTTGAATTAGAGATTTACTACACATACAAGTCTTTTTGGCATACACGTCTATACAAGTCTGTCCAAGTCCAACAAAAACAACTCTTAATTTAAAGAGCATATAAACACGTGTTTCTTCAACTTTGAATAGCGCAAAATGAGAAGCGGTTCTTCTTCAATGTTTGTATTCCAAATTCTTCCTCCTACTCCTCCTTCTTCTTCTTCTCCTTCTTCTTTGCATTCCTCCTCATTTTTCTTCTCATTCCTTCTTCTTCTTCTTCGCATTTTCATCTTCATCGTGGTTCTTTTATTATTGTTATTGTTGGTGCATTTTTCCTCCTCCTCTTTCTATTTATTTTGTAACATTATGTATTTTTTTCTTTGTTTGATTTTTTCTCCCAAGAAGAATTATAAGAAAACGAAATAAGAAGATGAGGAAGAAGAAACAATATATGAGGAGGAAAAGGAAGAGTTTTGAATTATGCAGAACTTATCAGAATAAAAATACACCCAAATATCTTCGTATTACACTCAAATATCTCTATGTTATACCCAAATTTGCTGCAAATACAGAAAAATATTTTCTCTAATGCTGCCTTTTTTCTTCTTCTTTCTTTCCTTCTTTCTTTTAGTTAAATGAATGTAAGTTCATCCTCTTCCAAGTAATTTTGCAGCATTATGTGTTTCTTCTTCTTCTTTGTTTATTTTCTTGTTTTTATTCTCGTTAAGAGAGTAAAACAAGAAGAAACTTGAGAAAGTAAAAGAAAAAGAAAAAGATAAATAAAAAAAAAAGAAAAAAAAAGATGGTGATGATGATAAAAAATATAAAAGAAGCAGTAGAAGATGAGGAGGAGGAAGAGGAAGAGTTTTGAATTATGCAAAACTTATCAGAATAAAAATACACCCAAATATCTTCATGTTACACCCAAATATCTCCGTGTTACACCCAAATTTGCTACACATACAGAAAATATTTTCTTTAATGCTATATTTTTTTCTTCTGAATTGAACCACACCTCGGCTACTTAATTAGATTCAAAACAATTAAAGGAGGAGAAAAAATTCGAATGAAAAAAGAAGGAGAAAGAGGAGGAGGAGGAAGAGGTGGTGTTGATGATGACAATAACGAAGAAGAAGAATAACGAAGAAGAAGAAGAACGTGCAGTAACAAGAAGAAGAAGAAGAACGTGCAGTAATGGTACGAGGCATGTGAATATAAATGACTTATAAAGATTTGAACTACAAAAAACACTGTTAAAACGACAGGTAAAGCCGTCGATAATATTAAAAAACGATGACAAAATCGACAGCAAAAGTTATCGCTTTTAAACGGGTCGATTTTTTTAAAATCTAATAAAATCGACGGCTTGATAGATGTCGATAAATTTTCAATAAAATCGACAACTAATATGTCGATAATATGAATTTAAGATATTTACATATTCAATAAAATCGTCAGCCTGACTATCGATAATATTATATAAAATCGACAAGATATCTGTCGATATTTAATTTATTAAAATTGACAAAGTAGCCGTTGATTTAATTATTAAAGTATCAACAGGGCCATTGTCTATTTTTAATTTCTTTTGTCTATTTTAAATTTAAAAAGAGACAAGAATGTCGTCGATTTTTTGTCTATTTTAAATTAAAAAGGCAACAATGGTGCTATTGATTTTAATAGCTATATTTTTTTTCATTTCAAAATAGTGGATAACTAATACAAATAAATTTTTAAATATAAAAATAAAATTTATACTAAAAATTAAAAAATAAGGCAAATAAATTTATAAAGAATATTCTATTATTATGTATTAATATGATGTCTAATAATATTGTGAACTATACATATAAAAATACTGAAGTAAATGTAAAATTAAACAACAAAACAACTTCTAAACTTTTTCCCATTATGTGCGGTAATTATGAAACTATACATATAAGAATACTGAAATAAGGTGAAAAGAACTACTAGCTTACAAGTATGATCTATTAAGAGGGAAAAAAGTGGGAAAAAAGTGGCTGAACACATAAAGAAAGGTCACTAAAACTAACTAATATCTGTTTTGCTCTTGCTTCCAAAGCATGGATACAAAATTTGCATAGCTATAGTTTAGCACCTTATCATTGAGCATATGATCAAAGTTGAAGGTGTAATTTGTTAGTTTGTTGTTCTTCAAGTCAGCATACCTGTAAACACCATCAAATATGAGATTACAAGCCAACAACTCATTTAGGAGGCCAAGTTACATAGTTGTGATTTATCTATTTAGCACTAGCAAGAAGAAACCTAAAGAATTAAAATCAGTATGTATCAACAGTATTCAAATCATTGGCAAAAGAAAATGGTTATCATCATGAAAGTTTAGAGCGTCTAATCCCCATCATGAAATTTAGTTAAGGTAAAATTTAGTTTTTCCATAACATCATGATGTTATGTATATTCATCATGAAATTAGTTACCACATGACATACTTCCCTAACTGATTTCATGTTACATATAATGAATACTCAAACAAATGCACGTTTCATCAAATATATGCTAGCAGAATTTAATAGGTAAATTATATTAGATCAGAGTAACTTAAAATATCCTATATGTAATTAATGATATGGGAAAGTATGAGAAGCCAATGAAATATTTATACAATGTGTACAATGGAAATTTATGGAGTATTAGAGATGTAATTATTAGTGTTACATTTTCTCATCAGCTGAAGTTTTTGGGATGAGTGGTATCATGACATGGTATTAAAGCGCTAGATCCGAAAGGTCAAGAGTTCGATCCTTTATGAACCCAAAAATTAAACTAATTTTTCGAGAAGATGTTTATTATCCCTTGTACTCGGATGGTTATTCTAAATAGTATAAGGGATGTTCATTTCATAACTCAATAGCCATTATACACATTGTACAAATAGTCCATTGTCTCCCTAGCGGGATCCTAATGATATTTTGCATTAAAACAACATAAAAATAAAATAAAATTAAAGACAATAAAGACTTACTTGTTGATGAAGAGCCCTCAAAGTTGGAGATAGCTCCTCCAACTTGAATGGGTTGTTGATGATGGAAAACATAGTTTTGATGATAAAGATTATGCTGAGAAACAAATGACTCATCATCAAGCCATTGAGTATCATCATCAATGGCCAAGTAATCTAATAATTCAAGAGACCAATTGTTGCTTAAGTCATCACTCTCAAGTGGTGACTCTGCTTTAGGAATTTGATGATCCTTATTATTTGTCATCTTTTTAATGGCATAATTGTAATCTCAACTCTTTTTCACAACTTCGCACAATTAACCAGCAAGTGCACTGGGTCGTCCAAGTAATAAACCTTACGTGAGTAAAGGTCGATCCCACAGAGATTGTCGGCTTGAAGCAAGCTATGGTCATCTTGTAAATCTCACTCAGGCGGATTCAAATAGTTATAGAGTTTTGATAATTAAAAGATAAAATAAACATAAAATAAGGATAGAGATACTTATATAATTTATTGGTGTGAATTTCAGATAAGCGTATAGAGATGCGTTGTTCCTTCTGAATCTCTGCTTTCCTATTGCCTTCATCCAATCCTTCATACTCCTTTCCATGGCAAGTTGTATGTTGGGTGTCACCGTTGTCAATGGCTACTTCCCGTCCTCTCAGTGAAAATGGTCCTCTACGATTTCTGTACGACTAATCAACTGTCGGATTTCTCGTCCCGGATGAAAAATACCATGCACAGATATCGTATGGATAATCAACTGTTGGTTCTTGATCGTATAGGAATAGGATTTACTATCCTTTTGCGTCTGTCACCACGCCCTACAGTCGCAAGTTTGAAACTCGTCACAGTCATCCCATCCCAAATCCTACTCGGAATACCATAGATAAGGTTTAAACTTTTCGGATCTCAAGAATGCTGCCAATTGATTCTAGCTTATACCATGAAGACTCTAATCTCGGATTCAGATGCCCCATTGTCAGAGGGGAGTCGATGTGAATCGTTGATTAGAAACCCAAGAGATATACATTCAAGCTTGTTTTCATGTAGAACGGAAGTGGTTGTCAATCACGCGTTCATAAGTGAGAATGGTGATGAGTGTCACATAATCATCATGTTCATCATGTTCTTGTGTGTGAATGGATATCCTAGAATAAGAATAAGCATGAATTGAATAGGAAATAGTAGTACTTTGTATTAATACTCGAGGAACAGCAGAGCTCCACACCTTAATCTATGGTGTGTAGAAACTCCACTGTTGAAAATACATAAGAACAAGGTCTAGGCATGGCCGAATGATAGCAAACACCCCATTTTATAGGTTATACATAGGGTTTTGGGTGTTTTTGGTCCTCTTGGCTAGCTACCTACGAAAATTGTGAGAAATGTGCATTTTTCATGTCCATAAAAAAAAAAGGAAGGGGGCGCACCCACACGTTGTACGCGTGCGCCCCCATATGCTGATGCAGCCTCTAGTGCCAAATTCCAGAGAGTTAGGCCAACACGGAGCCAGCATCAGGCCCCGCACATAAATACCTCCACGAGCAAGCGCGCATAGCGTGCCCGTGCCAATCGCGCTGCTCATATCTCTCGTATACTTTCCAGAGAGTTGCGCCAACACTGAGCTCGCACAATGCTAGGAGAACAACTCTATTACCGCAGAGGCGCACCTGCCACCGCCGCGCCCATCTGCTCACTTCCACATCCGCGCGTGCTCGCACTATGCGCGTGCGCGCCTCTATTTCTGCAGCCAGCGCCTGGTTCATGGACACGAGAGTTGCACATATTCTGGGCAAACATTGTGCCACTAGCACAACCACATCTGCGCGTGCAAGCATCTGGCGCGTACGCGCCGATTCTGCCCCTGTCTTATCCTGTGCAAACGCGCACCGTGCGCGCGCGTTGATTCTGTGACGCAAAAACTGCTGTAAGCGCGCCTAATTTCAATGTCTCACCCCTTCTTCTCTCACTTTCCATCTTCTTTCTCTAGTCCACTGTTCTACACTTCTTCAACCCCTTCTACCCCCCTTTCCCAGCACCACCTCCGGTGACCACTTACCTCTGACGGTCCCCATACTTTCTCTCTCTCCTCTATCTCTCTATTTCTCTTCATCTCCTCTCCCACCTATATCACCCATTACTTCCCTCTTCTTCTCAAGGTAATCTTACTTTCCTTCTTCTTTGTTTTGCTTATTTCTTCTTCCTTCTTTAGTTATTTGATTTTATTTTCTTCCTCTTAAGTAGCTTCTTTTTTTCATGCTTATTTGTTTGTTCACCCTTATCTTTATTTTTCTATTTTTTTTCATGGGTGTTGTGAGTAGAGCTTTCTTTTATTTTGGTGGACTCACTTGCCATACTTGATTTCACTACAAATATGGTGCTCTAGGATGATTGATACTGCTTTGTGGGATACTATATTGCTCCGTTTTCTCTACGTGTTCATTGCTAAAAGGGATGCACGCCAACTGTTTGATAAAAGGCATACATGAAAATTTTTGGGCCAAAATTGACTTAATGCTTTCTATTTAGTGTTCTTTCTCACTCACTTGCTTATTCCCATGTGCATTGAGCATGTCATCCTTCGTGTTTCATAATTTCATGCTCAACCCTTGTGACTTGCTTCTTGATTTTGATGTTTGAGTATATGCTTCTCATGCTTCTCATTCACATGCTTACATCACTCTTGCATCACATGCTAGTGACTTGCCATTGTTTCCAATGTTGTCTTAACTACATGTTGCAGCTGTCATGTGTTTAGGATGCCTATCCTCTTATGGACTGTTTCCTCACTTGCATGCCCACCGTTTTGCGTGTTTTCTTGAATTTAATGCCTCCTCCTTTTTCACTTTTATAAGATGGTGATCAAGAAGGATAAAGGAAAGGCGCCGGCCACTAAGAGGGCACCTCAAGGGTTCGCCAATAGGGCACCCCAAGCACCTAAGGTCAAGCCCCTCCTCAAGAAACCGAGAAGCATAGCCCACATTGATGTTCTAGAGGAGGATAACCTTCCACGGGACCCGAACAAGTTCCCCAACCGATACTGTGAGCTTGTCCATCCCATGATAATTAAAAGGAATTATCATGTGGAGCCTCTTCTAGCCCCTCCGGCTCATGTCATTCCGTTTGTGATGCCCCGCATTGAGCGGAGGCAATGGGAATTTCTCATGAGGCAATCCAAAGAGGCCAACTTATCCTGGGTGGTGGAGTTTTACTCCAACTACCACTCGACTTCTCTCACATCAGTTTTCGTGTGTGGGAAGCAAGTTCCCGTCACGGAGGAAGCCATTCAAGGAGTGCTCAAAACTGGACCATTAGCGGATGGAATTGATGCCTATCAAGAGGTCTTGTCGGCACGTTGCGAATATAGGTTTGATTGGAATGCCATTCTCCGAGTCATTGCCATGCCCGAATCATTTTGGATTCGAGGGAGAATGAGACCGAAGCCCAAAGGCATTGACGCACATTTCCTCACTCAAGAAGCCGGTGCATGAGCCCAAATCTTAGCCCACTATGTGCTTCCTAGTATCCATGGGTCATCCATTACCGCCGAGCTTGCCTTATTGGTTTGGTTGTACTCACCGAGAGGCCGGTCAACATTCCACCTCTCATCCGACAAGCCAAGGGGCGTATTCATACTAAGGGAAATCTACCTTTTCCCACCTTGGTGACCGAGCTAGTTGCGGCCACCGGTGTCCCCCGTGAGACTAGAGATCGGAGGGCCACAATCCCGGTTGATGGTGATGTTGTTCCAACCGGGAAATACCTCAAGCCCCCGACAGACACTGGGAACTTTGACATGGCCATGCCCACAAGCATCCCCGCTAATTCATCCGTACCACCCAGGTCTTCCCACCAACTCATTGAGGATCTTCACAAGAAGGTGGATCGTTATGAACGGCGCAACCAACGCCGGAATGCTTATGTGAAGAAGCTACTACGTATTGTCACCCCGCCTATGGAGGAACTGGATATCTCCACATCTACCGTAACAACAAGTGAAGATAGCGGTGATGAGGGAGATGATGGCCATTCCGGAGCCGTTCTCCCATTGCGCATCACGTATAGCACGGAGGACCGTACTAAGTTTTAAGTGTGGGGAGGTCGGTCGCCCAATCTCCTTAGGTAACACCAAATAAATTTTGAATCTTTGATTATATATATATATATTGTACTTAAATTAAATGATTTATCAACACTTCACCTACTTATTCATATGAATTTGCATGGCTTTACAATTCCTTCCTTAGAATATGATGTATGAGAAAATATGTTTTCTATGCTTCAAAATTATCAATTTTAATTATCCTTTATTACCATTCGATGCCGTAATTTATGTGTTGAGTACTTTCAGGTTTTATAGGGCAGGAATGACTTAAAGAATGGAAAGGAAACATACAAAATGGAAGGAAAGCACAAATTGGAGTCCTTGGAGAAACGGGCAGTGACGCGTCCGCATGGACGATGCGAACGCGTGGTTCGCGCTAAAGAGATTCGATGCGAATGCATGGATGCGGTGAACGCGTGACTTGTGAAATACAACTGACGCGGGTGCATGATTGACACGACCGCGTGGAAGAGCAACACTCCAAATGACGCGACCGCGTGACTCACACAGACGCGTGACGTGCGTGATCTGCAGAATTTACAGATCTCGTTTCCAGCAAATTCTGGGCCCTTTTTGGCCCAGATCCAAGCTCAGAGAACACAGATTGAATGATTATAAAAGGAGGAATTCATCCATTGATGAGCATGCGGAGATTAGATAGAGAATACTGGATTCATACATAGTTTTAGGATTTAGATGTAGTTTTTAGAGAGAGAGGTTCTCTCCTCTCTCTTAGGATTTAGGATTAGAACTTCTCTTAAAGGACTTAGGAATATTTTTATCTCATCTTTCTATCAGGTTCAATATCTTTTTATTTTGACTTCTCTTATTTGTTGAATTATTCATGTTGCCCAATTGGTTTATGAACTTGTCCATGTTAGGATTGACATCTTTATTTAAATATAATTTGAGGTATTTCAGATTCATGATTGCTTTTCCTTAATTTTAATTTAGATTATTTACTATTGGCTTTGGTTGATTAATTGGTAACTCTTGAGTTATGAAACTTATCGTGATTTATAATTATCATCCTTGCTGAGTAATTTAGATTCCTATAACTCTAGTCTTTCCTTAAGGAGTTGACTAGGACTTTAGGTGTTAAATTAATTTGTCCACTTAATTGACCTTCATAGTTAGAGGTTGACTTAGTGGTAGCAGAACTTTAATTTTCATCACCATTGATAAGGATAACTAGGATAGAACTTCCAGTTTTCACAACTTGCCAAGAGATTTCTTCGTTATTACTTTATTAATTTTTGCAAACCATTTCTCTTGCTCAAAACCCTTTTCAAAACCCAAAACACTGTTTTTTCATAACCAATAATAAATCATACTTCCCTGCAATTCCTTGAGAAGACGACCCGAGGTTTGAATACTTCGGTTTATAGATTTTATTGGGTTTGTTACTTGTGACAACCTACGTTTGTACGAAAGGATTTTCTGTTAGTTTAGAAGCTATACTTACAACGCAACTATTTTTATAAAATTCTTTACTAGCAAAAATCCTAACGTCAAAATGGCGCCGTTGCCGGGGAATTGCAAACGTGTGCCTTATTATTGGTTATTGTAAATGTTTTTCTTTTACTTGTTTATTTGTTTTTGTTTTCCCTTCTTATTTCTGATAGCTATTATGAATTCTCACCCCTCTCGCTTTGAGTTTGGTTCTAATTGTTTTGAAAGGAATCGAAGCTATAATAGGATTATGCATCAAGGTCTAAGCAATAAAAGATGGATGGAGCCAAGAGGATCTGATCACCCCTTTGGGTAAAAACACCTTCCAAGATATCATGGACAGAGACCATTCTGCAATGCATACCAAGCTGTTAGATTTGGTGGACCGCCTTGTTGCTACCAACAAACCACTACACTCACAAGCTTCTTTTCACCATTCGCCACCGTATGATCCCTATTCACCCCAATGCCAATCCAATTACTCCCAAGAACCACCATTCCCCTATGCACCATGTCTATATCCATCAAGCCAAGAATCACAGGTTCGCTTCAAAGAATTAGTAGACCAATTTCATACAACCCTTCATCAACTAGAGCAAGCAATAAATCAATTATCTTCCAGACGTTCGGACACTCAACATACTCCCAATACTTCATATGGAGAATCTAATGAAGAACGTAGCGTGAAGAAGACACAAGAAACTCCAGTGGACAGCATAGTGCATAACTTCGTACTAGAACAAGTAGAGGAAGCTGTCATTATAGAAGAAGAAGATTTGGTTGAAGATTTAGGAGATGCCGAACCTCCACAGGAACCCAGAGTTGTGGAGAATTCTGTCGAAGACGTTACAATTGATGCTAAGGAGGATAGTGCACAACCCCCAAAGCAGGCATCCTATGAGGATTTGAACGGAATAACCCAAGACGCATGTCTTCTTGATGATGACAATCACAAGTCAAGTTCTCTTAGCAATGAACTTGCATCTGCAAGTGAATTCTTTGAGACAGAAGAATCTTCCCCAAGTGAATACGAAGATGATGCAGAGATCGACTTTTCTCAACCTCCCAATTATGACTCCAGTGACGAGGAAGATATCAGTGACTTTGATTAAGACATGGTTAATCTGAAAAAGTTTGCAAAGAATTGAAGGAATTCATTGAAGACCACAAGGGAGTAGAGCTTGCAGAACCATTGGAAACACTTATCCCAAGGCCATTACCACCCAATACAGACTTCAAGTGGGTAAAATCCTTGGCTTTCATCTTTACTTTTCCACTTGAATATGGTTTACTTGAAACAGATGGCCAGCTTAGAGCTCTTTGCGGCTTTAAGAGCAAAAGGGAAATGACTCGCACTCAGAGATGGTATGCGAGATTCAATGAGGTTTCGCACTTCAAATTGAGGTGCAAGGATTGGTGTCAAGCTCAATTGAAAGGATCTCGGGAGCTGTTTGGTCACTGCAGTGAGAATTCAGATTACTCACCACCCGACTGGAAAAATGCAGATCAAGGCAAATACGAGTGTAAAAGTAGAGTTTGGGATCCTGAAATCTCTTCTGACATTCAACACCCCGGGAGCCTGAAAACCTATTTGAAACTGCTCAAAGGTTTTATGTGCCTTGTTTGAGACCCCGGAAGATGCTGGCATTCCAAACACTGGTGGAGATTTTTGGACAAATTCAAGCACAAGCCACCACAGCAGGAAGCTCATCAAAATGTCCAACTTAAGGACTTTAACTAAAAGTGCTAGGTGGGAGACAACCCACCATGGTATGATCGTTCTTTCTCCATTTTGCTTTGTTTTTAAATTTTATTTGAACCTGGAATTTTTGCATGACATTCATTTCATTTTGCATTATGCATACCGCACAAAAAAAAAGAAAAAAAAAGAGAGCGAGAGCACGCGTCGCGATAGCATCGCTGACGCGTCCGCGTCACAAGTGCATTAAAAGAAAAAGGAAAGTGAATAGAGAGTCATGCTGAAGCAAGGCTGGAGGCGTGCCTTTGGCACAAATTGTTCTATGCGACCGCGTGCCCCACGCGATCGCGTCAATTGCGAAAAAGGCCTCCCACGCGTCTGCATCACTCACGCAAATGCGTGATCTGGATATCGGCGTAAAGATCCAACACCCAGAAGGTTGGGCTGGAATCGTACGGCTGGCATGCATTTAGCACAAAACAACCCACGCGTGCGCATCCCTGACGCGAACGCGTCACTTACACAAACCCCATCCCACGCGAAAGCTTGAGCGACGCGATCGCGTCACGCGGATATTATGATCCCCCATATCAAACAGAGAGCTGCGCTAACATGACGCTGGAATCGTGCGTTTAGCACAAATTCTAGCGACGCGTTCGTGTCCCTTACACGTCTGCATCACCCATCTCTCCCCAACCCACTGATGTGTGGAAAACGATCCAACATAAAACTCACCGACAAGTGTACCGGGTCGCATCAAGTAATAAAACTCACGGGAGTAAGGTCGATCCCACAGGGATTGAAGGATTGAGCAATTTTAGTTTAGTGGTTGATTTAGTCAAGCGAATCAAGTATTGGTTGAGTGGTTTATCATTAACAGAAACTAAATTGCTTGGAATGTAAAGAGAGAGGGGGAAATTGCATTAAATTAAAGAGCAGGAAAGTAAAAGATGCTGAATCTTAAAGAACAAGAAATTAAATGACTGAAACTTAAAGTGCAAGAAATGTAAATTGTAGTAACTTAAATTGCAAGAAATGTAAATTGCTTGAATGGAAAGGGGAGTTGAGGATTGGGAATTCAGAATTTCAGCAAGGAAAATTAAATTGCAACGATTATCTAAAAAAGAGATGAATTGAAAGTAACTAGAATTTAAACAGGAATGAAATTAAATTTTAGTAGGGGTTCACAGAAGAACCAAAAGGAAAAACGAGATCTCAGGGCTCTAGAGACTAGATAGCAGAGTCTAGATCTCAATTCCCGTCCCAGATCCAAGTTCACAAAGCAATTAACAAGAAATTAAAGAAGAAGCAGTAAACGAAATGAAATTCAATTCAATTATGCAGAAGGGAAATTAAAGAGATCTTGAATGGAGATTGAGACAGAAATTCCTCAATTCTTCACACCCAAAACTCAAACAAGAAAAGTAAAAATGCTCAAGCAAGAAACAGGAAGAAGAGAGACCAATTCTCCTCCCCAATTCTCTGAAATCTTAGTGAAGTCTCCAAGAGAAAGTTCAAAAGTTCAAAAATAAAAGTAAAGATTCAAAGCTTCCAAGAAAAAGGTTAAAGTTCCAAAGTAAAGGAAAAGATCCTAATTACATCAAACTATCTCCTATTTATACACTTTCTATTCTTGGATTTTGGAATTTGGATGGGCTTTTGAGTTGGTGAAGAAATGAATTAAATTGGATTTTTAAACCAATTTTCAACCCAAGAACAATTGCTTCCAGGAGGCTGCCCTGCCCTTGTGGAGGGCAGGGCAGAAAATGGTGCGTGTTGGTGCTTGCGTGCATGTTGGGTGCTTGCGTGCGTGTTGGATTGCTGCAGGATGCTGCCCTGCCCTTGTGGAGGGCAGGGCAGAAATTTTTGGTGCGCCAGATTCTGCCTGTGCGTGCGCGATGTTGCTGCCGAAGCTCCCTTGGTGCGCCAATCTGGTGCGCTGGCCGTGCACCACGAAATGCTGCCCTGCCCTTGCGGAGGCAGGGCAATGTTTCCAAAAATGAAGCTCCGCGTTCGAGACTTGGTCGATGCACACGCTACTATTTTTCCTTGGTTTCCTTGGCACCAAAGTGAGGCCTAGTTCCTTGCTTCCTCTTGGTGCCGTGTTCGATCCTTGTGGCAAGCATGGGTGAGCTTTTTCCTTGAATTTATTCCTTTGATGAGCCCGATATTGCCCTTGAGGAGGGCAGGACAGAGTTTTTGCTCTCCTTGACCCATGGCACCAATTTGTGCTCCGCCCTTGAGGAGGGCAGGGCAGTGTTGCCTCTCAAAGCTTGCTTCCTTATGTTGCCCTCCTAGAGGGCAGTGTGCCCTTGTAGAGGGCAATGCTTGCTTCCTCCTTTTATGCACCACACTTCTTCTCTCTTGGGCCACGCTTTCTTAAGCCACGCTTCCTCTTTTCTTCTTTTCTTCACCTACAATAAACCAAAACAACCACTCAAAGTATCACTAAATTCACAAGGCTTATAAATCAATTAAAAATCAATTAAATTTAGCTTAAACCTCATGAGTTAGCATCAATTTAATGGTAGTTGCTTGATTTAAAGAAGTTATGCATTTTCATTCCAAATCTCTTACTTAGGATGCAAGAAAGTGCATAAAGACTAATAAAACAAGTGAAATTAGCTTGAAAAATGGGTATATGATGACTTGTCATCACAACATCAAACTTAAATCTTGCTTGTCCCCAAGCAAGCATCAAAACTAAGAGAAAATGAGATGAACAAGAAAAGAACACATATCCTTATTAGGCATATAGCAGAACTTGATTCATGGAGTTTTTATGCAGACAATGATAACTCAATTATTGTTGCTGTTACATAATATATATTTTTCCTTAAAGGCTTACTAAACTTGCTGTTATAAGGTTTATTCTTTCTTTGCTCCCTTGCTAACTTTTCTTTTCTTATAATGCTTAACAAGCTTATTATTCTTTTGGAGGCTTGGTGTCTAATGTTGTAGTAGTAGCCTTTGGCTTTATTTTTACTCAACATCTTTCCACCACAGACACATGGCTCACTATTTCTTCCTAGGATCATTGATGCCCAGCATCTCTTTGGATAACTAAATGTTCTATATCTAAGTTGCTCTTTATTGTGGACTTTCAATTGGCCATCCCAAAGCAGTTGATCTAAGTGACCGGGTTTTGAGATACCCCTTAGAATTTACTTATCCAAGCATATCTTAGTACAAGAACACCACAGGCATCTGTCCTAGGGTCCAAGCTATTGGTGTCCAGCCTTTATTCTTTGTTTTTCTTGCCACATTGGCTTTTTCTACTTCCTTTTCTTTCTGTTTTATTTTCTTTTGTTCTCAAGGGCTTTTTCTTTATTGATAGGAACCTTTATACAGCAAGCTAGCTCACACTTCAATGAAGATGATATTATGCAGCAATTATTTCATGAGTTATGCATTTAATCAAACACATACACCACCATTAACTTCCATTCTACTTAAGCAACATTGGATATTTACTTTCCAATTCAAACAATTCTCTTTTATTCAAGCATACGGGAAACAAAACAAAATTCAGCTCGGTTATGGATAACAAGCAAAATTCCGATTTGGCATTTCTCTAGCTATTTATTAAGTGACAAAGAACAATAAAATAAGAACAATGCATGAAGTAAAAGAAATAAACAATGGAGGCATATCATGTTTCAGACATGCATCTCCTTATTAAGGGTATGAAAGAAGAAGTATGAAAGAACTTTGCCACCTTCTAATGATTGTGGCTGCTGCTTGATTCTCCCTTTTTCTTCTTTCTCTTCCCTAGCTTGGAGTAGTCTTGGATTTCTTCACCAGGGCATCTTCTATCCCAAACAGAATCCAAGAGCCCTGAGAGTCCAACTTCTTCCAATCTGTTAAGTGTTAATTCCGTATAATGATGAGACCGTGCTTTTTTGCTTGATCTGTGGATTGAGTGTTGGCAAATTGTGGGTCAAATACTCCAACCTTGCTTGTATGTTTTCATCACTCTCCATTCTTTGCATATA
>NC_029777.3:54068311-54068841 GCF_000817695.3 Arachis duranensis | reverse complement strand
AATTTTAACTAAAAACTAATAAAAATATACTAAAAACTAACTAGATCATACTAAAAACATACTAAAAACAATGCCAAAAAGCGTACAAATTATCCGCTCATCACAACACCAAACTTAAATTGTTGCTTGTCCTCAAGCAACTGAAAATCAAATAAGATAAAAAGAAGAGAATATGCAGTGAATTCCAAAAACATCTATGAAGATCAGTATTATTTAGATGAGCGGGGCTTTCAGCTTTTTGCCTCTGAACAGTTTTGGCATCTCACTCTATCCTTTGAAATTCAGAATGATTGGCTTCTTTAGGAACTTAGAATCCAGATAGTGTTATTGATTCTCCTAGTAAAGTATGATGTTTCTTGAACATAGCTCCTTATTGAGTCTTGGCCGTGGCCCAAAGCACTCTGTCTTCCAGTATTACCACCGGATACATACATGCCACAGACACATAATTGGGTGAACCTTTTCAGATTGTGACTCAGCTTTGCTAAAGTCCCCAATTAGAGGTGTCCAGGGTTCTTAAGCACACTCTT
>NC_029777.3:54068029-54068288 GCF_000817695.3 Arachis duranensis | reverse complement strand
GGGTTCTTAAGCACACTCTTTTTGCCTTGGATCACAACTTTATTTCTTTCTTTTCTCTATTTTTTTTCGAATTTTTTTTCTTTTTCTCTCTTTTCTTTTTTTTTTTTATCCACTGCTTTTTCTTGCTTCAAGAATCATTGTAATGATTTTTCAGATCCTCAGTAACATGTCTCCTTTTTCATCATTCTTTCAAGAGCCAACATTCATGAACCACAAATTCAAAAGACATATGCACTGTTTAAGCATACATTCAGAAGAC
>NC_029777.3:54065838-54066876 GCF_000817695.3 Arachis duranensis | reverse complement strand
CCTTAGTGAGGGTGGCGTCTTCCTCTTGAAGAACCAATGGTGCTCTTGAGCTCCTCTATGTCTCTTCGTTGCCTTTGTTGCTCCATCCTTAGTGATTTTGGTGCTCCCGATAGTTGTGTGGAGGAAAATATATCCCTTGAGGTATCTCAAGGATTTTTTGATGAGGAAATTCCTCATGCTCTTGTTGAGGTCCATGAGTGGGCTCTCTTGATGTGTAGTCAAATGCTCTACTACTGAGTTATTGACCCTTGAGATGAATCTCTCCATCTCCTATGACTCGGAGGCGGAAGCTTTTGTCCTCCCTTTCTTCTTTCTAGAGGTTTCTCCGGCGTTAGATGCCATAAATGGTTATGGAAAAACAAAAAGCAATGCTTTTACCATACCAAACTTAAAATGTTTGCTCGTCCTCGAGCAAAAGAAGAAAGAAGAGAGTAGAAGAAGAAGAATTGAGGGGTAAGGGAATGGCTTTGTGTTCGGCCAAAGGGGAGAGAAGTGGTGTGTATGTTGTGTGAAAATGAAGGAGTGAAGGAGGGTTTATATAGGAGAGGGGGAAGGGAGGGTTCGTCCATTTGAGGGTGGGTTTGGGTGGGAAAGTGGTTTGAATTTGAATGGTGGGGTAGGTGGGGTTTTATGAAGGATGGATGTGAGTGGTGAAGAGAAAGATGGGATTTGATAGGTGAAGGGTTTTTGGGGAAGAGGTCTTGAGGTGATTGGTGAATGGGTGAAGAAGAGAGAGAGAGTGGTAGGGTAGTGGGAATCCTGTGGGGTCCACAGATCGTGAGGTGTCAAGGAAAAGTCATCCCTGCACCAAATGGCAAGCAAAATCTCATTTTGTGCCAATTCTGGCGTTAAACGCCGGGCTGGTGCCCATTTCTGGCATTTAACGGCAGCTTCTTGCCCATTTCTGGCGTTTAACGCCAGTCTGGTGCCCCTTTCTGGCGTTAAACGCCCAGAATGGTGCCAGACTGGGCGTTAAACGCCCAACAGCTAACCTCACTGGCGTTTAAACGCCAGTGGGTGCGTCCTCCAGGTTGTGCT
>NC_029777.3:54065085-54065523 GCF_000817695.3 Arachis duranensis | reverse complement strand
GTTTGAATGTGGGGGTTCAACACCAAACTTAGAGTTTGGTTGTGGCCTCCCAACACCAAACTTAGAGTTTGGCTGTGGGGGCTCTGTTTGGTTCTGCTTTGAGAGAAGCTCTTCATGCTTCCTCTCCATGGTGATAGAGGAATATCCTTGAGCCTTAAACACCAAGGATTCTTCATTCACTTGAATGATCAACTCTCCTCTATCAACATCAATCACAGCCTTTGCAGTGGCTTGGAAGGGTCTGCCAAGGATGATGGACTCATCCATGCACTTCTCAGTCTCTAGGACTATGAAATCAGTAGGGATGTAATGATCTTCAACCTTTACCAGAACATCCTCTACAAGTCCATAAGCTTGTTTTCTTGAGTTGTCTGCCATCTCTAGTGAGATTTTTGCAGCTTGCACCTCAAAGATCCCTAGCTTCTCCATTACAGAGAG
>NC_029777.3:54062717-54064090 GCF_000817695.3 Arachis duranensis | reverse complement strand
AGACCATCATAGAAAATACCTATGATACTCCATTCAGAAAGCATATCAGAAGGACACTTTCTGATTAGTTGTTTGTATCTTTCCCAAGCTTCATAGAGGGATTCACCTTCCTTCTGTCTGAAGGTTTGGACTTCCACTCTAAGCTTACTCAATTTTTGAGGTGGAAAGAACTTTGCCAAGAAGGCATTGACTAGCTTTTCCCAAGAGTCCAGGCTTTCTTTAGGTTGAGAATCCAACCATGTTCTAGCTCTGTCCCTTACAACAAAAGGGAATAGCATAAGTCTGTAGACCTCAGGGTCAACCCCATTAGTCTTGACTGTGTCACAGATTTGCAAGAACTCAGCTAAAAACTGATGAGAATCTTCCAGTGGAAGTCCATGGAACTTGCAATTCTGTTGCATTAGAAAAACTAATTGAGGCTTAAGCTCAAAGTTGTTTGCTCCAATGGCAGGGATAGAGATGCTTCTCCCATAGAAGTCGGGAGTAGGTGCAGTAAAGTCACCCAGCACCTTCCTTGCATTGTTGGCATTGTTGTTGTTTTCGGCTGCCATGTGTTTTTCTTCTTTGAAGAATTCGTTCAGGTCCTCTAAAGAGAGTTGTGCTTTGGCTTCTCTTAGCTTTCTCTTCAAGGTCCTTTCAGGTTCAGGGTCGGCCTCAACAAGAATGCCTTTGTTTTTGCTTCTGCTCATAAGAAAGAGAAGAGAACAAGAAAATGTGGAATCCTCTATGTCACAGTATAGAGATTCCTTGAAGTGTCAGAGAAAAAGAGAGTAGAAGACAGAAGTAGAAAATTCGAACTTATCAGAGAAGATGGAGTTCGAATTTTGCATTAAGGGATAGTATTAGTCCATAAATAGAAGGATGTGAGAAGGAGGGAAGTGATTTTCGAAAATTAAGTGAAAAATTTTGAAAACATTTTTGAAAAACATTACTTAATTTTCGAAAATGAAAGTGGGAAAGAAATAAAGTGATTTTCGAAAATTAAGTGGAAAAAGAAGATAAAGGTATCAAAATTCTTAATTAGAATTCCAGGAATCATGCAATGTTAGTCTAAAGCTTCAGTCTAAAGGAATTAGACATGGTCAGCCAAGCTTCAGCAGAACATTGCATTCAAGAGCTAAATTGATGAAGATCAATCAGCTTTGGTGATGATAAGAACATCACCTTGAAACACTAGAATTCATTCTTAAGAACTCTGAAGAAAAAAATACCTAATCTAAGCAACAAGATGAACCGTCAGTTGTCCATACTCGAACAATCCCCGGCAACGGCGCCAAAAACTTGGTGCGCGAAATTGTGAACAATACTTTTCACAACTCTCATAATCCCCGGTCATGAACCCCAAAAACTTGGTGTTCAATACCATGGCATTA
>NC_029777.3:54061823-54062122 GCF_000817695.3 Arachis duranensis | reverse complement strand
AAGAACAATAGTAATTGCATTAATACTCGAGGTACAGCAGAGCTCCACACCTTAATCTATGGTGTGTAGAAACTCCACCGTTGAAAATACATAAGTACAGGGTCTAGGCATGGCCGAATGGCCAGCCTCCCAATGATCTAAGATAGCATAAAACGAAGATAGCTACCAAGATATCCCAATACAATAGTAAAAGGTCCTACTTATAGAAAACTAGTAGCCTAGGGTGTACAGAGATAAGTAAAAGACATAAAAATCCACTTCCGGGCCCACTTGGTGTGTGCTTGGGCTGAGCAATGAAG
>NC_029777.3:54061276-54061645 GCF_000817695.3 Arachis duranensis | reverse complement strand
GCCATTAAATCTTGGGCAAAGTATGGACTATCATATATTGCTGGAAAGCCCAGGATGTCTACTTTCCAACGCCGTTGAGAGAGCGCCAATTGGGCGTCTGTAGCTCCAGAAAATCCACTTCGAGTGCAGGGAGGTCAGAATCCAACAGCATCTGCAGTCGTTTTCAGTCTCTGAATCAGATTTCTGCTCAGGTCCCTCAATTTCAGCCAGAAAATACCTAAAATCACAGAAAAACACACAAACTCATAGTAAAGTCTAGAAAAGTGAATTTTAACTAAAAACTAATAAAAATATACTAAAAACTAACTATATCATACCAAAAACATACTAAAAACAATGCCAAAAAGTGTACAAATTATCCGCTCATCA
>NC_029777.3:54045359-54061079 GCF_000817695.3 Arachis duranensis | reverse complement strand
CCTTTGGAAAATCCTTCAGTTGGGATTTTCTTATTCTTCCACCCTTTGTAAGCCTTCTTCTTGTTTTTCTTCTTTTTCTTTCTTGTTGATCTATCTCCCTTGGCAGTGACTTGAGTTGTGATACCTCCCTTTTTGTTTATCATCCCGGCTTCTTTTTGAATTCCTTTTCCTTCTTGCACCTGCTCATTTTTCTGTTCTACTGCATTGTTGGTTGCTTGGTTTGAAAGAGAGTCACCACTTGTCTTGCTTGTTTCTTCATTACTTTGTGATTCAGGAAAGACTTTCAAGGTGATGCTCTCCTCAGGCATCCTGAGGGTTAGCTCTCCCTGCTCTATATCTACAATGGCTCTAGCAGTGGCCAAAAATGGTCGACCAAGTATTATTGAGTCATTCTCATTCTCTGCTGAATCTAGGATCACAAAGTCTGCTGGAAAGATGAACTTGTCAACCTTAACTAAAAGGTTTTCAATCAACCCTTTAGGATATACCACTGATTGGTCTACCAATTCCAAGGACATCTGTATTGGTTTCACCTCTCCTATGCCAAGCTTTTTTACTAAAGAAGATGGAATTAGATTTATACTTGCTCCTAAGTCACACATCCCCTTGTTGATGAATAGATTTCCAATAGTGCAAGGTAGGAAGAAACCTCCAGGATCTTCAAGCTTGGGAGGAAGTCCTTTTCTGATTAGTGCACTGCATTCTTCACTGAGCATTACAGTCTCCTTCTCATTCCAACTCCTTTTCTTATTGATGAGCTCCTTTAAGAACTTGGCATACAGAGGCATTTGCTCCAATGCCTCAGCTAATGGTATGTTGATTTCCAGCTTCTTGAAAGTCTCTAGGAATTTAGAAAAGTGTTGGTCCCTAGTCTCTTTGTGGAATCTTTGGGGATAAGGCAATGGAGATGTCAAGCTTTTCTCCACTTGATGTTGTCTTGGATTTGGTTCTTCCATGATCTGCTTTCCCTTCTTCAGATTTTGTGGTCTATCTTCTTTTTCTTGAGGTTGATTCTGAGGGTGCTTGTTTGCTGTTGCCTCTTCATCATGGGTTGCCTCTTTTTCAACTTGTTTCTTGTCACTTTCTTTGGGCTTCTTGGTGGCTTCTTCATCTTTCAGCAGTATTTTTCCACTCCTCAACTGTATTGCCTTGCACTCCTCTTTTGGATTAGGAATGGTATCACTTGGTAGTGAGCTTGATGGTTTTTCAACAGAAATTTGCTTGGAGATTTGCCCAATCTGCCTCTCTAGGTTCTTCATGGAAGCTTCTTGGTTCTTTATTGTCAATTCTTGGTTCTTCATCATCTTTTCCATCAGCATCTCTAGATTAGTGATCCTCTGAGAGTCTTGTGAGATTGGTTGGTTTTGAGGTGTTGATGGATGATGATAGGTGTTTTGGTTAGTTGGGTGATTATTGGGTGGATAATGGTTAGAGTTGGGATAAGTATTTTGTGGTTTTCTGTATGTGTTTTGGTTAGTGTTTGGCTGGTTGTTGTGGTTTGTATTTTTCCAATTGTTTTGAATTGAGTTCCTTTGCCATGGCTGTTGAGTTTGATTGTTGTTGTCTCCCCATCTGAGGTTAGAATGGTTCTTCCAAGAAGGATTGTAAGTGTCTCCATAGACTTCATTTGTTCCAGGATTTTGGTTGTGTATGTATTGGACTTGCTCTTGCTGTTGCTCCTCTTGAATTTCTTCATTTTACCCCCAAATAGTTGGTGGTTGGCTTGTGGCACTCACTGATGCAACTTGCAGGCCATCAATCCTTTTGGCCATTTACTCAAATTGTTGCTGAATCTGTTGCTGCATCATTTTGTTTTGAGCTAAGATTGAATCCACTCCTTCCAACTCCATTACTCCTCTCCTTTGTGATGGTTGGCGTTGCCTTTGGTGAGCAAAGAAATATTGGTTGTTAGCCACCATATCAATGAGATTTTGAGCTTCCTCTGTAGTTTTCATGAGTTGTAATGAGCCTCCAACTGAATGATCAAGTGCTTCTTGAGCCTTCAGAGTAAGTCCCTCATAGAAGTTCTGCAGCTTGTCCCACTCAGTGAACATCTCTGGTGGGCATTTCCTCAGCAGTGCCTTATATCTTTCCCATGCTTCATATAAATTTTCAGCCTCCATTTGAGTGAATGTCTGCACCTCAGTCTTCAATCTTATGATCCTTTGAGGGGGATAAAATTTGGCAAGAAACTTGCTCACCAAGTCATCCCAAGTGTTGATGCTCTCCTTTGGAAATGTTTCTAGCCATTGAGTGGCTTTGTCTCTGAGAGAGAATGGAAAGAGCAGTAGCTTGTAGCTGTCAGGAGGCACACCATTGGTTTTGACAGTGTCACAAATCCTCAAGAAGGTAGATAAGTGTTGATTTGGGTCCTCCAATGGCCCTCCTCCAAAAGAGCAGTTGTTTTAAACCAAAGTGATAAGTTGTGGCTTTAGTTCAAAGTTGTTTGCATTGACATTAGGAGTAAGAATGTTACTCCCACAGTGTTTAGCATTTGCAAATGTGTAGGAAGCCAGTACTCTTCTTTGTTGTGGGTTATTATTAACTCCTCCTCCTGGTTGATTGAGATTTGATGGATCTCCTTCCATTTCTTGGAATTCCTCCTCAGATTCTTCCTCTCCAATGACGTTCTTCCCTCTTTCAACTCTTCTTATTCTTCGAAGAGTTCTTTGGTCAATTTTAGAGAGGATAGGGGAAGATCTTCCTGTACCTGACATACAAACACACAATAAGAAACACACAGATCCAGAAAACCAATAAAACTTCAATCTATTGCTAGAATGAAGTTTTAGTTAGTTTAAGCAAAAATTCAAACAGTTAGTGGGTTAATTAAAAAGGAGAGAAACAGAAAAGAAAAAGTGCTTGATCTAGATCTCCACTTCACTTAATCATTGTCAATCTATTTCAATCCCCGGCAACGGCGCCAAAAACTTGATGTGTGGAAAACGATCCAACACAAAACTCACCGGCAAGTGTACCGGGTCGCATCAAGTAATAAAACTCACGGGAGTGAGGTCGATCCCGCAGGGATTGAAGGATTGAGCAATTTTAGTTTAGTGGTTGATTTAGTCAAGCGAATCAAGTATTGGTTGAGTGGTTTATCATTAACAGAAACTAAATTGCTTGGAATGTAAAGAGAGAAGGGGAAATTACAGTAAATTAAAGAGGAGGAATGTAAAAGATGCTGAATCTTAAAGAACAAGAAATTAAATGACTGAAACTTAAAGTGCAAGAAATGTAAATTGCAGTAACTTAAATTGCAAGAAATGTAAATTGCTTGAATGGAAAGGGGGAGTTGAGGATTGGGAATTCAGAATTTCAGCAAGGAAAATTAAATTGAAACGATTATCTAAACAAGAGATGAATTGAAAGTAACTAGAATTTAAACAGGAAATGAAATTAAATTTTAGCAGGGGTTCACAGAAGAACCAAAAGGAAAAACGAGATCTCAGGGCTCTAGAGACTAGATAGCAGAGTCTAGATCTCAATTCCCGTCCCAGATCCAAGTTTACAAAGCAATTAACAAGAAATTAAAGAAGAAGCAGTAAAGGAAATGAAATTCAATTCAATTATGCAGAAGGGAAATTAAAGAGATCTTGAATGGAGATTGAGACAGAAATTCCTCAATTCTTCACACCCAAAACTCAAACAAGAAAAGTAAAAATGCTCAAGCAAGAACCAGGAAGAAGAGAGATCAATTCTCCTCCCCAATTCTCTGAAATCTTAGTGAAGTCTCCAAGAGAAAGTTCAAAAGTTCAAAAATAAAAGTAAAGATTCAAAGCTTCCAAGAAAAAGGTTAAAGTTCCAAAGTAAAGGAAAAGGTCCTAATTACATCAAACTATCTCCTATTTATACACTTTCTATTCTTGGATTTTGGAATTTGGATGGGCTTTTGAGTTGGTGAAGAAATGAATTAAATTAGATTTTTAAACCAATTTTCAGCCCAAGAACAATTGCTTCCAAGAGGCTGCCCTGCCCTTGTGGAGGGCAGGGCAGAAAATGGTGCGTGTTGGTGCTTGCGTGCGTGTTGGATTGCTGCAGGATACTGCCCTGCCCTTGTGGAGGGCAGGGCAGAAATTTTTGGTGCGCCAGATTCTGCCTGTGCGTGCGCGATGTTGCTGCCGAAGCTCCCTTGGTGCACCAATCTGGTGCGCTGGCCGTGCACCACAAAATGCTGCCCTGCCCTTGCAGAGGGCAGGGCAATGTTTCCAAAAATGAAGCTCCGCGTTCAAGACTTGGTCGATGCACACGCTACTATTTTTCCTTGGTTTGCTTGGCACCAAAGTAAAGCCTAGTTCCTTGCTTCCTCATGGTGCCGTGTTCGATCCTTGTGGCAAGCATGGGTGAGCTTTTTCCTTGAATTTATTCCTTTGATGAGCCCGATATTGCCCTTGAGGAGGGCAGGGCAGAGTTTTTGCTCTCCTTGATCCATGGCACCAATTTGTGATCCGCCCTTGAGGAGGGCAGGGCAGTGTTGCCTCTCAAAGCTTGCTTCCTTATGTTGCCCTCCTAGAGGGCAGTGTGCCCTTGTGGAGGGCAATGCTTGCTTCCTTCTTTTATGCGCCACACTTCTTCTCTCTTGGGCCACGCTTTCTTAAGCCACGCTTCCTCTTTTCTTCTTTTCTTCACCTACAATAAACCAAAACAACCACTCAAAGTATCACTAAATTCACAAGGCTTATAAATCAATTAAAAATCAATTAAATTTAGCTTAAACCTCATGAGTTAGCATCAATTTAGTGGTAGTTGCTTCATTTAAAGAAGTTATGCATTTTCATTCCAAATCTCTTACTTAGGATGCAAGAAAGTGCATAAAGACTAATAAAACAAGTGAAATTAGCTTGAAAAATGGGTATATGATGACTTGTCATCACCCATGCGATTGCGTTGACCACGCATCTGCGTCAACCCTATTTCACCCTACTCACGCGATCGTATCATCCACGCGTTCGCGTGGATTCACGATCACTAACCCCAAATCACGCGAACCCTATGCCGTCGCGTCCCCAAACCCTAACCCCATCTCTCTCTAACCTCTGCAACTCTCTCCCTAAACCACCCCCAGCCACCACCAACAACCACCCTAGACCACCGCCACGCCACCCAGACCACCGAGACCACCGCCATGCCACCCAGACCACCCGGAACCGCCGTGATACCCACCCCCTCTCTTCTTTCTCCCCTCTTCTTTTCTTTTCTCTCTCTCTCTTTCTCTTCCGTCCCTGCCCCCACCGTGGCTACCCTCGCACCACCGCTGCCTCCTCCACCGGCCACCACCCCGAACCTCCCCCCCCTCTCATCAAACCCCAACACTCTCGCCTTCCTCCGCCACTGCCACCTCACCGCGGCCAACCTTCGACGGCCATTGTGCCACTGCAGCGCCACCGTGCTTCTCCCGGTGCCGCCACTCCACCACTACCTTCCCTTTGCCCTATCTCTTGTTCGTACACGCACCAGGTTCCGCCATACTGCGATTCCTCCTTGCGGCTCATTAGTTCGTTTTCCAATTTTTTTCCAATAGGCTAGAGAGAGATGCATGTTTGTAGTGGATTCTAGGTGGTTAGGTAGCTAGGATCTGGTTAGTGGATTTAGGCCTGATAATTGCATCGTACTTGTTACTTGTTTTATCTGTTCTGCAATTTTACTCTGGCTATGATGTTAATACTGTTCATATGCTATTTTTTAACTGTTTCATGCTGTTGTTACACTGCTTTTTCTTATTCTTACAATTTGTGCAGCCTTATTTAAATTCATATGAACTGTTCTTGCTATTTGTTTTTCGGGAACATCCGACTTTAGCCGGAATGCTGCCCAATTTTCCGCAAGTTGTTTCCTTTTTACATTCAAGTCTTGGTTTTGGCATTTCTCAAATTTCCAATTAATCATCCAAACCCATTCTTGAATGCACGGGCCAGCATTTTTATTCCTTTTGATCTCCTGGTTAATAATTTGCATTATTGATGATTTGATTTTACTTTTTACTACTTCTATATCTATATGAATCATCATCAATACCCTGTTATCCCTGCTTGAATATGAGTTACCTGTTGTTTAAAATTGTGGAATTCTTGTTACTTGGAAACCAATCATCATGCCACTTACTCTGACTCCCTTTTTACTACCTCACTAATTTTCGCTTTCTACTTTCTTTTTCAATTTTACCCACTTTTAACTTTCTAACTTCCCCCCTTGCCTTTTCACTACTTCTTTCAATTAATTTCACTCATGGCATGATTATTGCTTTTCCTAATTAACAGGCTTTCCACTTTTAACAAATTTTGGAATGTGATTTCTCCTCTCAGCTTTTCAACTCCAAAATAATCCAACATATACATTTACTTAACTCATCTCATTTTTCTACTTCTCCTTTGCCACTTCGTGCTTATCTTGTTATTTGCCTACTTGTTTTCCTGATTTTATCCTCAATTATATCTTGAAAATTCTGTTTTTCAGGATGTCTGACTCTCAAGACAAGGGAAAGGGCAAAGTAACTACTAGCAAAAGGAAAAGAGGCAAATCCTCTTGTTCCATCCTTGGCATCTTATACGATGATTCCTGGCGGGAGAAGAACTTTACCCCGCAGGAAAAGGCTGATCAGTTGGTACCTTCGGCTGACCCGGTTAAATTTGCAAACAAATACTATGAGCTGAAGTACCCGACTTTTGCAACCTCCCGGAACCTACACTTGGAAAGAACTCTAAAAATTTCAGAAGAACTCAGGCAGTACACTTCAGATCAGATCAAACAGAGAGGCTGGTTCTTCCTGGAGAGAAATTTGACTGAGGTCAACTCATCCTGGGTCAGAGAATTCTACTGTAACTACTTTCTATCATCCCTGGATGCAGTACAGCTCAGAGGCAAATAGGTTCTGGTTACTGAGGAAGCAATTGAAGAGATCTTCCATCTTCTACCTAAATCAGATCAGCCAAATAGTTACCAGAAAGCTGAGGAGGATATGAGATTCATGAGGTTTGATTGGGATACAGTAAAGAAGGACATCACTCTTGATCCTACTGTTCCTTGGGTCATGGGAACAAGCACATTGGTACCCAAGGGAATCCGGCTCATATATCTGAATGATGAGGCCTGGCTATGGCAATAGATTCTGAGTAACTATGTGATACTGAGCACCCATGAGATGGAGGTGCCAGCTGCTATGATTACCCTCATCTGGTGTGTGATGACGGGTAAAGACCTTTATCTACCTCGCTTCATCCGGCATTACATGGCCAGGGTCCATGTTAGAGGCACCCTCTCCTTTCTTTACCTAATTACTCAGTTGGGTCACCGAGCTGAGGTACCTTGGGAAGTTGCTGATGAAAGGCCACCCGCCGCGGACTGCCGGAAGATCATTCCTCACAGTCGAAAGTTTCTAGCTTTCGGTACCGCCCTCCATTTCTCACTGACACTACTGAGGCAGCCACTTCTTCAGCTGCTCCTTCTGCTTCCACTGACCCAGCACCACCCACTGCACCCTCACCTGCTCCTGAGCCCGTCTACCGTCTGGTGCACCGACTCTTTGACCGCCTAGATCAGATAGAGCGCCATCACCAGTAGTAGTTTGAGAGGTCTGAATGCCACAACAGGCAACATTTTGAGAGGCCTGAGCGTCGCCACAAGCGACGCTATGAGCACCTCAAGCTGATGATCCGCTCTGGTGGTGACATTCCCTCCGAGCCCGACACGCCCTCTAACACATCTGAGGAGGAGGTGAGCGATCATGAGGAGGAGGTACTTACCTAGGCTGAGCAAGGAGGTCCCGGCCACACTGCACCACATCATAAGGAGCACCACCAGCTACAGACCGCAGATCCAGAGGTTCCTCTACGGACAGAGCCCCCACTTCAGCAGACCACTCCTCTGACCCTCACAGAGACTGCAGACCCTCAAACCACCACCGAGACTCCAGCAGCCCATCCTTCCGGAGATGACACTCCTTCACACCCGGCTTGAGTGAGCATCGAGGACGATGCTGTTATTTAAGTGTGGGGAGGTCGCCATCTCTGGCATCTATTTATTTTGGTGAACCACTATAGACTCTCTTCTTATTTTGGCCATTTTCTATATTTTATTTGCACATTTCTCTCTTTTGCTTTTATTATACTTTTGCATTATGCACTTTGAGCTGTATAATATCTTGGATATTTTAGCTTGATTTGCACCTTAGTTTACTAGTTATATATTAAGTGGATTAATTAGTATAGTTTACCCTTTTTAGCATATGATAGTTGATTTGATTGAAAAATAAAAAGAGTAAGCTAGAAACCATAGTATAGTAAAACAATCCACACACCTTATATATATAGCATTACATGTTAGTTAGTTAACAACATTTCATCAAGGAGAAACAATAAAACTTTAAAGCCACCCAACTAAATTTTACATTGAGAATAATAGAAACTCTTAATTTCTACTTGCATGACATACATAACTGATATATGATTCATGAGCTTGAGAATACACAGCCTGTGAATTTTGAGCTTAATTGTATGGTTGCATTCAAACCATAAATTTCATTCCTGTGTGTTTTATTATGATGTTCTTTACTTTGCTTTAATCTATATGTCCAATATAGAATATAGATTCATACTAAGAAAGTGATTGAGGCCATCATTTGAATTTTTCCTCACTTATCCCAAATAAAGCCTACCTTTTATGCCATCCTTGTTAGCCCCCTTGAGCCTTTTAATCCCCTTCTATTTTATAACCACATTACTAGCCTTAAGCAGAAAAACAAAATAAAAATCCCAAGTTGAATCCTTGGTTAGCTTAAGATAGATATTGTGTAACATTTAAGTGTGGGAAATTTTATGGGAACATAGGATGATAGAAAAGAGTAGGAATTTAAATCGAATAAATTATTTAAAATTTTTGTGAAGCATGCTTATGTGAAATTAAAAAAATTGAATTACCTTGTGCATAAAATAAATAAATAAATAAATAAATAATTTTATTTTCAATAAGGGGACACAAAGAATTTCCCCAGTTACAAAATAAAAAGAATCAATGCACATGGGACAAAGTTGAATTTAATGCATGAGTTTGCAGCACAAAGTGGAAAAATTTGGGCAAATAGGTTAAGAAACTTTGATTTATAATATGTATGTTAGGTGAGAGCTTAGACTAGTCAAGGATTCACTTATTGGCTCACTTAACCTTATACATATACCCTTACCTCTACCTTGGCCCCTTTACAACCTTGAAAAAGACCTCATGATTTTTGTATGTCTGTATTCTATAATTGTTGATTGGTTAGATGAAGAACAAAGTTATAGAAAGTAAGGATAAAAAGAAGAATAGAGTGATTAACCCAATAAACACTGAGTGACTAGAGAATAAACACAAAATCCAGGGAGGATTCATTAGCTCATCACCATATATCTCTGCCTGAATTGTTAATTGTCTTGCAAGTTTGAAAAATATTTTTACCCATCTCAATTGTAAAAGTGCTTTATCATTATCTGAGGTTGGCTATGCATATATGATTCCTTGAAGATATGAATTAATGTAACTACATGTATACTTTATATATAGGTGAATAATAACTAGATTTGCATGACTCATTTAGGTAGTTGCATTTAGAGTATATTGCATTGCATATGATTCCACCATTTCACCTTCACTCTTTTCTCTTGAATTTAGCATGAGGACATGCTATTGTTTAAGTGTGGGGAGGTTGATAAACCCATATTTTATGATATATATTGTACTTAAATTAAATGATTTATCAACTCTTCACCTACTTATTCATATGAATTTGCATGGCTTTACAATTCCTTCCTTAGAATATGATGTATGAGAAAACATGTTTTCAATGCTTCAAAATTATCAATTTTAATTATCCTTTATTACCATTCGATGCCGTGATTTGTGTGTTGAGTACTTTCAGGTTTTATAGGACAGGAATGACTTAAAGAATGGAAAGGAAACATACAAAATGGAAGGAAAGCCCAAATTGGAGTCCTTGGAGAAACGGGCAGTGACGCGTCTGCATGGACGATGCAAACGCGTGGTTTGCGCTAAAGAGATTCGACGCAAACGCATGGATGCGACGAACACGTGACTTGCGAAATACAACTGATGCGGGCGCATAATTGACGCGACCGCGTGGAAGAGCAACACTCCAAATGACACGACCGCGTGACCTACTCAGACGCATGACGTGCGCTATCTGCAGAATTTACAGATCTCATTTCCAGTAAATTCTGGGCCCCTTTTGGCCCAGATTCAAGCTCAGAGAACACAGATTGAAGGATTATAAATGGAGGAATTCATCCATTCATGAGCATGCGAAGATTAGATAGAGAATACTAGATTCATACATAGTTTTAGGATTTAGATGTAGTTTTTAGAGAGAGAGGTTCTCTCTTCTCTCTTAGGATTTAGGATTAAAACTCCCTCTTAAGGACTTAGGAATATTTTTATCTCATCTTTCTATCAGGTTCAATATCTTTTTATTTTGACTTCTCTTATTTGTTGAATTATTCATGTTGCCCAATTGGTTTATGAACTTGTCCATGTTAGGATTGACATCTTTATTTAAATATAATTTGAGGTATTTCAGACTCATGATTGCTTTTCCTTAATTTTAATTTAGATTATTTACTATTGGCTTTGGTTGATTAATTGGTAACTCTTGAGTTATCAAATTCATCGTGATTGATAATTATCATCCTTGCTGATTAATTTATATTCCTATAACTCTAGTCTTTCCTTAAGGAGTTGACTAGGACTTTAGGTGTTAAATTAATTTGTCTACTTAACTGACCTTCATAGTTAGAGGTTGACTTAGTGGTAGCAGAATTATAATTTTCATCACCATTGATAAGGATAACTAGGATAGAACTTCCAGTTTTCACACCTTGCCAAGAGATTTCTTCGTTATTACTTTATTAATTTTTGCAAACCATTTCTCTTGCTCAAAACCCTTTTCAAAACCCAAAACACTATTTTTCCATAACCAATAATAAATCATACTTCCCTGCAATTCCTTGAGAAGACGACCCGAGGTTTGAATACTTCGGTTTATAAATTTTATTGGGTTTCTTACTTGTGACAACCAACATTTGTACGAAAGAATTTTCTGTTAGTTTAGAAGCTATACTTACAACGCAACTATTTTTATAAAATTTTTTACTAGCAAAAATCCTAACGTCAGGGACATTGGGTGAGGTAAGAGCATATCATTGTTTTTATTGAGAATATTGGGGAGTGGATGCATACTCATGTGGTGACCAATAATGTAAGCCATGTGCATTGATAAGAAAGACAAAAAAAGGGAGAAAAGAAAAAGGAATAATGAAAAAGAAAACAAACAAAGTAGAAAAAAAAAGAAAAGAAAAGGGGACAAAATTCCCCGAAGTAAGATTCAATAATAATCAATGCATATGTGTAGTGATTAAAAGTGAATGCATGAGTATGTGGAAAAGTGAGGAATGGGTAGTTAGACTAGTATATAATTGTATAGGACGTTATATAGGTTAGGTGGGAAGCTTCGGTTAATCAAATGATTCAATTTCTAGCCCACTTAGCCAAATATATGACCCTACCTTAACCCTAGCTCCATTACAACTAAAGGAAAGACCTCATGATGTATGTATGCATGCATATAACAATTGTTGATTGTTAGAGGAAGAACAATCTTTGGAATAGCATGAAATATGGGAGAATTGAGTGAGTAACCCTATACATCGAGTGAATAGAGTGCAAACACTTTCGGTGAGGGTTTGAAGCTCAAATCCATATTCTCGGCTCTCACGAGCGTTCTTCACACAAGTTGGGCATATCTCACTTTGATGATTAAGAATTGGTATGGAATTCATTGTTTATCACCTTGCCCTATGTGACCATATATATGTTCTAGGAAGGTTGATTTGCTTCTTGATCAAGTAGATAGAAGTATCCATCTTAGTTGCATTCATGTAAGTAGATTGCATATCATGAATCTCATTCCTTTGTGAGCCTTTGGTATTTTGCTTTTCTTTCGCATGAGGACATGCTATAGTCTAAGTGTGGGGAGGTTGATAAATCCCGTTTTTAGGGTTTATCTTATATAGATTTTTAGGGTTTTATTAATGATCTTCTACACTTATTCATATAAAATGCATGATTTGGTGGTCCTTTCCCAATTTTGCCTTATAGATGAAAACATGCTTCTTTTGTATTGAATAAGATGTATTTTAATCCTTCTCTATTACCATTCGATGCCGTGATCCATGTGTTAAGTGACTTCAGAGCTTATAGGGCAAGGATGGCTTGGAGGAGAGGATAGGAGCATGCATAAAGGAAAGGAGCATGGAAATTGAAGCTTTGGAATTTCGAGCAAGGGCGCATACGCGCAGTGTATTTAGCGGCTAAACCAGAACCTGAAGGGATGCACCCGCGTACTTAACGACTGCGTGCATATCACAAAAAACCCCAGGGACGCGTAAGCGTACTGTGCGCATATGCGCCGATGACCGCACATGATTTTTTAAGAAGAAAATGTGTCCAGCGATTTCAGGCAGTTACCAACCCTGTTTTGGGGCAGAGTTCTACCGGGAGAAGCTTAATTAGACCAAAAATTGAAGGACTTGGGATCTATTCACTCATTAGACACATTTTCTAGATATTTTTCATTAGGTAGTTACATTTTGGTAAAGAGAGAAGCTCCAACCTCTCTCTAGGATTTCATTCTCCATTGCAATTTTCCTTTGATTTCTTGGTGAGATCAATTTCCAATTCACTTTTGATTTGATACAAGTTGTAGATCTACTCTTCTCCTATTCTCCATTTTGTGTTCTTTTGATTCCTTCACTCTAGATCTATGAATGCTTTGTTATTTTGATTTGAATCAATGAATTGAGGTATTTTCATGTTCATCCATTGTAATTGTTTGATTATTTGATGATTATTGTTTGAATTCAACTTCTTTCTCTCAATTTCACAACATCTTCCATGAATGCTCACCAAATATTTGATGAAATGATAACCCTAACTATGGAGTAGAACTTTCTTACTTGGCTTAGGGGTTGAGTTATTGGAGATACTTGAGTAGTGGATATCAATTATTGATTAAGAATTGAGAATTATTAATTGGCTTGGAGTGCACTAAAGCTAGACTTCCCAAGGGTTAGGCTAGGACTTATGACTCAAGTTAGTTACTTTCACTTGACTTTCCTCCATCATTAGGGGTTAACTAAGTGAAACAACACTCAATTGCTATCATAATTGAAGGAAACTATAATGATGGAACTTCCAATGCTCACCCTTGGCCAAGGCTTTTATATTAATTGATTGTTGTTTACCTTTTTGCTAGCCTACACTCTCATACCAACTCTCAACATCACAAAAGACTTCCTAATCAATAATGTGCATTCTAAGTCAATTTCTAGGGAGAACGACTCGGGACTAATACTCTGGATTGTAGATTGTAGAATTGTTTGATGCAAAATTTGTGTGTTAGTTAGACTATACTCACGATTGGACTTATTACCATTTCTATACCAACATAAAAATAACGTTCATCAAGTAGACCTCAGATCGGCATCTAACCTGCTGTAAGCACTAGCGGCAGGCTCTTTGTGATTAGTTATCACTTTCTATAAAATGCAGAGTAAAGCGTTTCTCTCAGCAAAAGCAAATATAAATAGGAGGTGGAAAAACTAAATTTAAAGAAGTGGTTTAGTTGGGAATATCCAATTAATAATACATAACATCATGAAAGTTCATCTCAGTAAAATCAATCCAAAAAAGTGGTTATACTTGGGAATAAAAGAACCCTACAAGCACAAGAAGCAAGATCTGGCTTATACATAATACTAGACTAAAAATAGTAACAGTATGGTCATCAATGTCAAAACAACATCTATCTTTTATTATCGATCTTAACTCGCTGGAATGTTAGATAAATGTTTCATCTTTCTTCCATGCAATTAATTATGTATGCCTATGTCTCTATTATTCCGAATGTAATTAAACTGATCTTAACATTTAGGATTCATAACAATAAAATTGCATATAGCAAAGTCTAGATTGACATGCAAGAAATAGCAACAAGTTCACTTACCAATTCGAGCAAGACGATTTATCTATCGATGGATGGAGCTTCTGCACTTTGATTTATCCATCAAACGCCTCCCATCATTTTGGTGAGACGATCACCACTCTCGCAAACGGAGATGTTGAGGACAAGCTTCTGCACTTTGATTTCCCTCATAGGATTCACATGCTTCTTCTCTTATGCCTGCATCCATTAAAGTGTTCACACTCATTCCAAGTTGAATAAGAACAAAAAGAATTCAATATACAAACAAAATCTGAACGTAGATCTAATCTGAAGAAACATATGCATATGAAGAAAGGAATAACCATGGTGCTTAGGGGAAGGAAGTGAAATGCAGCAGCGTAGCAGCAATAGAAATGTCAATTCACTCTACTTTCTAGGGTTTATAAAGTAATTATCTCTCGTGACGGTGCGACGGCGACGCGAAGAGGGCGCGGCGGCAGCGGAGAGGGAAGGTTGGTTTCTGAGGTGAAATGGAGAAGGCACAAATTGGGGTAAAATGTAACCTGTGAATTGGGGGAAACGAGTGAGGCGGGGAATAAGCACGGGAGTACTTTTTGTTGATAAAAATCGACGGCAAAGTGGTCGATTTTAGTTAAAAAATAAATCAACATCTTGGTCGTCTATTTTGTATAATAAATCTAACACCATCCATTTAATTTTTATAAAGAATCTCTATCGTCCAAATTTATCGAAGTATCTGTCGATTTCATTTTCGCCTCCCTTTGCGGTCGATGTTACGACGATAATATTATGGTCACCAAAAAAATAGACGACTTTGTCATCGATTTTAATATTTTTATTTTTGGATTAGTTTTTTATTGTATCAACAAAAAACTGTCGAAAAATATCGACATTAAATCTAACTGTCGATTTTTTGCATCAATAATTACAATATTTTTTGTAGTTGTACGGAAAAAACGCTTGTATGTGGAGAATGATTCTTTGAATTATTAACTTTTAATGTTTATTTTGAACTCAAAAAAAAATATTTTTTTCAACAATTAATTTCTAAAAATATCTTTAACATAGAGTAGTTCTTGCAGTTTATTCATAGCGTTTATGCATCACGCAAGAACACTACTAGACTGCTAGTTAAAATTACTTTTGTTTTAGTCTAGCGTAAATAATTGGGTGAATATTCATCCCGACCTCTTCTCAAAAGATTGAAATATTTAACAAAAAAATTTTTGTCGACTTTTGATATATAATTTTGTGAGATTGATTAATTTCTCTGTCAAATGAGGAGTAAAGATTTTATTAAAATTTATAAAAAATAATAGGCATTACATACATATGATAAATTATTTATTAAAAAATAATTCTTTCTTTTTACTAAAACTTAACTTTCTACTGTAACACTATTATATTTGTATAAATTATACATGATATATAATAATACGATTCTATAAATAAATAAAAAAGTAAATTAGCAAAACAGAATTACTAAGTAAACAAAAATAGATCCGCTGATCTCACAATTCCACTAAGAGATCTTACTTTATCCTGCGACACAAACCCCACGTTAAACTCAAAGACGGTCAAGCCTTCTAAGATTGTAAAAATGTAAGATTTTACGCGTCACGTTATATTCCTTTTATTATTATTCTTGTTAAGCTTCTTTGTCATAAATTAGGTTTTGGTGTGTATTAATGACGGCTCGTATTGGGAGCCGT
>NC_029777.3:54043258-54045321 GCF_000817695.3 Arachis duranensis | reverse complement strand
AATTTAAAAAAAAAAAAAAAACAAAGATGTTGAACATGGTCGTAGCAAAGGAACTAGCAATGTTAATAATGTCAGTTAACTGGATCTTGGAGTCTCTTTCGATTAAAATAATCAGTTTCAGATAAGCTTTCTAATATATCAGTTCTCATCAACACGAATCTTAAAGCTAAGCTTATTGTTTACGTACTTTGAAGTTTGAATGGTTTAAGAAACACATTTAAGCATTGAAATGACCCATTGGCTGTCAATAGTCTTTGTTGATGTTCAGAATTGTCAGTGTGGTTGTGCTGTCATCTTGAATTACATAACTAATTTAAAATTAAAAAAAATTGATTAAAAAATTTTTAAAATTAATTTAAAAATTGAATAGTTTTTTAAAAATTAATTTGACCATTTATTAATAAAAGTATAACAAATAATTTTGGATTATTTTTTAAATAATTTATAACATATAAGCTATTAATTCATGGATTAGTTTTGTAAAACATACAGAAACAAATGATATTCAACACGTGACATTTACTTAATTAATATTAATATCATTTGACTCTAACTCTATACATATAGATACTTAGATATGGTCTACTATAGCTACGGTAATTAACTGTTGACCCTCAAATTGAAATAATTAAGAAAAGCCGGGTTGAAAATTTACCGTTCATAATGATGCTAGTTTGCACTCAATACAGGTCATATGACGGTCAAACATGTGTGTCGTCACAATATTAATAGGACACTTGTTGTCCACTATAGCTGCCTCAATTTTGTGCCACATTTCATTTTTCTATAAAATTATGTAAACATATATAAAATAATATTATAAAACTTAAAATTGTCGTTATTATTTTTATATATATAAATTAAAATTAAAAATATATAAAATAACATATATATTTATAATATGTATTAATTAATTAAATTCTAACATAATATAGTATTTTTATTGTAACGACCCAATTTTCAACACATCATAATCGTATAAAAAATAAGACGTTACTAACCTAATTCTTTTATTATCTATTTAATATTAAGTCTTTACCTAATAATTTGTTGATAATTTTTCAAAAAAAAATTTTCTATCAAAAACAAATAACGCATATTCACATACTTAATATAAATAATACATTATAATATTACATACAAAACCAACTACAAAACCTAACACTCTGAATAAAATTTCAACTAACAAGGCGAAGGAAAAAATAAATTCTAATAACAACTCAACTTATGAATATATTCTTCTATACTCCTACAGCTTCGCAATAAACTTTCGCACCTATAATTGAAAGAGATGGAAATAGAGGTAAAAAATTGGAGAGTCTTTAGTAGGGTCGAAATTAGAAGTTAAATTTATTTTATTCTTTATTATACTTAGTCAACAGCAACAAACTTCGAAATACAAACAACTGTTAACAAACTAAAGATATCGAGAGAAAAAAAATCAGAAAGGCACATGCACAGTCATAACAAACCACATTGTAGAGAAATCACAAGTTAACACACAATCACAAAAAAATATTCGCAAACAAATATGATGCATGTCTGTCCTATGCAGGCTATGAGTTCACGTGTCTGTTGTCTATCCGCTTCCAACATTATCCGAGCGCAAGTCTCGGATATGGCTTTCTGATGAGCGGATAATTTATACGCTTTTTGGCATTGTTTTTATATAGTTTTTAGTAAGTTTAAGCTACTTTTAGGGATGTTTTCATTAGTTTTTATGTTAAATTCACATTTCTGGACTTTACTATGAGTTTGTGTGTTTTTCTGTGATTTCAGGTAAATTCTGACTGAAATTGAGGGATTTGAGCAAAACTCTGAAGAAGGATGACAAAAGGACTGCTGAGGCTGTTGGAATCTGACCTCCCTGCACTCGAAATGGATTTTCTGGAGCTACAGAACTCCAATTGGCGCGCTCTCAACGGCGTTGGAAAGTAGACATCCAGGGCTTTCCAGCAATATATAATAGTCCATACTTTATTCGAAGAATGACGACGTAACTTGGCGTTAAACGCCAAGTACACGCTGCTGTCTGAAGTTAAACGCCAGAAAAACGTCATGAT
>NC_029777.3:54031042-54036011 GCF_000817695.3 Arachis duranensis | reverse complement strand
GAAGTCGGAAAGTACTTCTTATAGAACTCCTCTTGGAAGACATTCCAAGTGATATAGTCATCACCCTGCTGCAGAAGACGTCGGATACCTTGCCACCAATGCGACGCTTCACCGACAAGCATATAGGTAGCAAACTCGACACGCTGCCTGATGAGCGGATGATTTATACGCTTTTTGGCATTGTTTTTAGGTAGTTTTTAGTAAGTTCAAGCTACTTTTAGGGATGTTTTCATTAGTTTTTATGTTAAATTCACATTTCTGGACTTTACTATGAGTTTGTGTGTTTTTCTGTGATTTCAGGTAAATTCTGACTGAAATTGAGGGATTTGAGCAAAACTCTGAAGAAGGCTGACAAAAGGACTGCTGAGGCTGTTGGAATCTGACCTCCCTGCACTCGAAATGGATTTTCTAGAGTTACAGAACTCCAATTGGCGCGCTCTCAACGGCGTTGGAAAGTAGACATCCAGGGCTTTCCAGCAATATATAATAGTCCATACTTTATTCGAATAATGACGATGTAACTTGGCGTTAAACGCCAAGTTCATGCTGCTGTCTGGAGTTAAACGCCAGAAAAACATAATGATCCGGAGTTGAACGCCCAAAACACGTTATAACTTGGAGTTCAACTCCAAGAAAAGCCTCAGCTCGTGGATAGATCAAGCTCAGCCCAAACATATCTATTGTATTAGATATCTTTGATCACTTTAGGTCTTTAATCAGTTGGTCTTGTGACCCCATGGGGGCTGGCCATTCGGCCATGCCTGAACCTTTTGCTTATGTATTTTCAACGGTGGAGTTTTTGCACACCATAGATTAAGGGTGTGGAGCTCTGCTGTACCTCAAGTATTAATGAAATTCTATCTTCTTTTATTCAATTCTCTTTTATTCTTATTCCAAGATATTCAGAACATGATGAATGTTATGAGTCAGATTACCCTCATTATTATTCTCACTTATGAACGCGAGTGATTGACAACCACTTCTGTTCTACATGCAACAGAGCTTGAATGTGTATCTCTTAGATTCCCCAACAGAATCTTTGTGGTATAAGCTAGATAGATGGCGGCATTTATGTGGATCCGGAAAGTCCAACCTTGTCTGTGGTGTTCCGAGTAGGATTCCGGTAATGAATGACCGTGACGTGCTTCAAACTTTAACTTGCTGGGCGTTGGTGACAGACGCAAAAGAGGGATTCTATTCCAGTAGGAGCGGGAACCAACCGGTGATTAGCCGTACTGTGACAGAGTGCGTTAGCATAGTTTTCACTGCGAGGATGGGATGTAGCCATCAGCCATGGGTGATGCCTCCAGACTGGTTAGCTGTGCGAGTGACAGCCGCACAGGTTATTTCCCCGTGAGGAATGAAAGTAGCCACAGTTGATGGTGAACCCCTATACAAAGCTTGCCATGGAAAGGAGTAAGAAGGATTGAGTAGAAGGAGTAGGAGATCAGGCGTCCAAGAGCTCTACAGCATCTCCATCCGCTTATCTGAAATTCCCACCAATGAATCTGTATAAGTATCTTTATCCCTTTCATTATTTATGTTTTCGAAAACCCATAAAACTATTCTAATCTGCCTAACTGAGATTTGCAAGGTGACCATAGCTTGCTTCATACCAACAATCTCTGTGGATTCGACCCTTACTCACGTAAGGTTTATTACTTGGACGACCCAGTACACTTGCTGGTTAGTTGAACAAGATTGTGAAGAAAATAAACAATACCTTCAGAGTATACATCCTTTATAAACAAAAGAACAAGTGATCACAATTTCGTCTACCACTTTCCAAATGCATACAGTATGCATATAAGTCTTACGTCCACGCCACATACAATGTGAATTTTAAATGTGTTGTAATATGCTTATATCTGAAAAATATTTCACAATGTAAGGGCGTCCCCATTATACATTTCACCCTAAGGCCCAAACACAGTTACATATGTTCTCATCTGGCAGACAGTCTTTTAAAGTCTTTCAATTTATCTTTGCCCTCTGCTCTTCTATGACAGAGATCTCTTTAATTAATACATTTTTTTTCTGTGCTCTACTCTCTTATGGCAAAGGTTCATTAAAATCATTTAGTCTTTATTCTCTGCTTTTCTGTGGCAAAGCTATGCTCTTATCTGGCAGAATCCCTTTAATCCTTTTTCTTTCTTCTTATTTTCTTTTCGATTTATCATTGTTTTATTTTTCTTGTTTCAATATCACAAATCATTTTTACATGCTTCACTCATCTCTCCCTAAATATTTTATGAAGAGTGAATTATAAGATTTTTAACTTAGATTCGACTTTCTACAACTTTTAAACAAGTTATTGTTTAACTCTTCTATTCTATTATAATACAAATTACTAATATATAATATTTTAATAATACATAGAAAATAATTTTAATACCGAAGTAAGAGTATTATTTTTTTTATTACCCAAAACTCATTAACTTGAACTTTAAATAATCTTATTACTCAAAGCTTATTAACTTAAACTTTATTATTAAGCTTTTATAAATTATTCTGTATCTCTAAGCTTTTTAAAACATTTATATTTTTACTCCAACATAGTTTATAAATTACTAAAATATTCTTATATATAATATAATTACCAAAATAACCTTACACATTTTATAAAATATCCACTTTATCCCTAAATTTTTAATTATTATCCAAAATTCTCCAAAACTTATATAATTACAAAACTAACTTCAATTTTTATTTAATTACTATTTCAATTTCAAAAATAAAATTTTATTTCCATGATTACAGCTTTACCAAAGAACCAAACCCCATTTCTAAAATTCTTTAAGTTTTTGTTTGATTTTTAAATTCATTTTTGAGCTTTACGGTTGTCAATTTTTTACAGTTTTTAATTTAATCTCTTGGCCAACAAACTACATCAATTTTTCTTAATATTTTCGGATAGACCAGCCCTAAAATTCACTCAAAACCCCCCATCTGTGCTGTTCTTCATGGCTGAACCAGCAAATCTCAAGCAACAACAATAATTTAACAAAAATTCAACATAAACTTAATTAAAATCAAACAAAAATTAATCAAATCAATATTCACTTATCACATTCACATTTAATCGGTGAAAAATTACCAAATCCTTCTCCCATATGAAAATAACCAAAACTAAAACACTAAGGAAACTTTTTGAATGAGAAATCGAAGAAGAAAACGTTAAAAATTTACGTACACAGCATGTCCTATCAAGTTTCGGCACACAGCAATATATTCTACACTTTTTAACCCTAAATTTGGAGGCTTTGGGGCAACAATCGAATGCAAATGCTGCCTTTCGGGGTCAAGGATTGCATCATGGAATTGAGTGCTCCTACAGAATTTCAAATTGGACAATCATTCCAAAATAAATAGGAAGTTATGTGGAGTCTGAAGGATTATAGCATCTGTCGAAGTGTTGAGTAAAGGGTGTTAGAGTCAGATCATCTTAAATACCATAAAAAATGTAAGAAATTTGGCAAATGTTGTACTTGGTTGATTCGCATCTCACTTTGTTTACGAAAGGGTACTTGAGAGATTAGAAAGTATAATGGTTCGCACACTCGCTTAGCTACATCGATTTTGAGTGATCACTGGTAGCTTGATTACCCCGTCATTTGTGCGAGGATCTTTCCAATAGTTAGAGTGAATGCTTGCTTTTATAATAAAGGTGTTACAAGAAGCAACAGAAGCAACTTATGGATTCCCTTCTACTTACAAGAAGGTTTGGATGGCAAAGCAGAAGGCAATAACTCCTGAAACCACTCTCACATTATTCTTTTGTCGAGAATGAACTGGTCAAAGTCAGTGAGGCACTTATTAACAGCCTTCCCATTAACGGGCAATCCCAACTGACACCACGTCTTGCAGCGTGATGGTGCACTCTCCAGATGGCATGTGAAAGGTGTGCGTCTCAGGACACCACCTCTCAATAAATGCACTCAGCAGAGACTCATCCACCCAGAACCAATAATTGTTCAGTCTAGCTAAGTGATACAAACCCTCATTTTTCAAATAAGGTCTAATCCAGTCATGTAGAGGCATGTTTTTGTTGCCTCCTAATACTACAAATACACCTAGTGAGGTGCATTATGCAAAAAAAAATTGATTCTAATCAAGTTTTGACAGATAAACTACTAAACTCTTAATTATTTATAAATTAAATAATTGACAAATAAAAATATAACACATTAATCAAAGAAAAAATTAATTCGATACTAATCAAATTTTAACATACAAATCACTACCTTATAAGTTATTTATAAATTAAATAAGTCACACGTAAAAGTATAACACAAAAATGAACAAAAACATTAATTCGGTGCTAATCAAATTTTAATAGATAAATCACTAACGTCTAAATTGTTTATAAATTAAATAATTCAAAGAAAAAAGACTATCACATAAATTAACAAATAAATTAATTTGGTACTCATCAAATTTTAACATATAAATCACTAACCTATAAATTATTTATAAATTAAATAATTCAAAGATAAAAATCTAACACTTAAATTAACAAAAAATTAATTCGTTACTAATCAAATCTTAACAGATAAATCACTAATGTCTAAATTTTTTATAAATTAAAGAATTTAAAAAAAACTAACACATACATTAACAAAAAAATTAAACTGGTACCAATGTTACCTAGATTATTTTTTTATCAATAGTAAATGTAAACTTATTTGTTATAATTTTTTTTAGTGAGAGTACATAAAGAGTACATAATATATAGAGTGTAATAACTAAACAGATGTTTTTAAGGGATTTTTTCATTCTCTTCAATAATGAGAATAACTTAATTTTCTTCCTCTTTAAATCGCTTGTGGTTCATCAAACCATCCACATCACAGCCTGAATAGTTTAGGGCACGAGATTTTCTTCATGGTGCAGTGAGCATGGAGAGCAATAAAGCTATGAATCAAATTGGAAAAGTTGTGAATTGAGATCCAATTGTGGCGAATTTTGC
>NC_029777.3:54028496-54031029 GCF_000817695.3 Arachis duranensis | reverse complement strand
TTCTTTTGACATTTTCTTTTCTCTTTCTTACCTCTTCCTTCAAACTCATTCAATAAAATTTGATGAGAGGCTATTTCGCAAGATTTTTTCTTGGTGAACATAGATGTTCTGATCAACGAGTTGGAAGAAAGAAGATCTAAATTCTTATCACTCTGTGATTCATTGATTTCTCAAAAAGACAAACATGGTAAACAGATCCTCCAGTGGTGATTTTGACAACCAGAGCAATCCCAATCTCCTCCATCAACTCACAAATTTTCAATCTCAAATTTTGAAGAACACTACAAGTCCGATTCAATATCAATCAAACCCATGTTTTCTTCTCCCCTAGAAAAAATCTAGGTAGTAGAGGTAGTGGAGCTATATTAGTATGCTCTCATTGTAATAAGCAAGGCCACACAGAAGATGTGTGCTATAAGAAGCATGGGTACTCCTCCCATTTCTATCAACGACAGCAACATAAAAGCACCATCAATCACATGGTCACTGAGGGGCATGATGCTATACTCAGTGACAAACAATCTTAGCTCAATTGTCTTCAAGTGAACATTGGAATATCAAGATCTAGGTTCACTCCAGAGAAAAGATTTGCGTTGTTAGAGTTGATCAAAGACAAAAGTGTGTAGCAACAACCACATAATGCAAATCAAATTTTGACAAATTCCATTCAGACCTCCACTCAAAGTAAAACCATTGCATTACATTTTAATGCGAGAATTATGAGTATTATCACTCCAAAATCTACACTATGGGTTATTGACTCCGATGCAACAGATCATGTGACTTTTGACTTAAAAGATTTTGCAAGTTTTAAAAATATTGCTCCAATCAATGTGATATTGCCAAATGGGACCAAAACTATTAGAACCATCATTGACATAATCACATTCTCTAAAAACTTTTTTCTCAAAAATATTTTATACATTCCTTCTTTTGATTTTAAACTGATATTTGTGTCAAAATTAACCTTAAACTTATATTGTCAACTGTTAATCAATGATTAGTGTTGTGAGATACAAGATCGATCCACATCAAAGATAATTGGCATTGTTGAGTGTATAGAAGGGTTATGTACAATGAGTAGAGTAGAATTCTCTCACTTTTCTCCTCCTCCAACAAAGCAAGCTTCATTGGCGGCAACTACGACTACTACTCATCCCACAACACCTTCACACAGTAAGCACAACAACATTTAGCATCTTAGATTAAGACATATACTCATGCATAAATTGATTTTACTGAAGGAGTATTATCCTTTTATAGATTGTATTGCTTCAAAATTTTCTTGTGACTCATGTTATTTTTCAAAAAAAAAAAGAAATTATCTTTTGATCTTAGTACCACTGAAATAAAAGACTATTTTGACTTAGTTCATATGGATATCTAGGATCCTATTTCTGTCCCTTCCAATGAAGGACATAGGTATTTTTTTTTACTGTGGTGGATGGCAAGAGCAGATTTACTTGGATATTTTTTATGAAAACCAAATCTGAGGCATCATAATTGGTTATTAATTTTGTAAATTTTGTCAGAGTACAATTTGAAAAACAAGTTAAGTGTATAAGGACTGACAATGGGCCAAAATTTACTTTAAAATCCTTTTTTGCATCAACTGCCATTTTACACCAAATCTCTTGTGTAGAAACACCAGAGTAAAACAGGATTGTAGAGCAAAAACACCAGCACATTTTAGGTGTTGCTAGAGCACTGTTATTTCAATCAGGAGTTTCACATTATTTTTGGCAATACGCAGTTGCTCACGCTATTCATCTAATTAATAGGCTGCCTAGCACTAAACTGGATAATGCTAGTCCTTATAAGCTTTTGTATGGTAATTTACCTAACCTTTCACATTTAAGAGTATTTGGTTCTTTTGCTTATGCCTCCACATTAACAAATTCAAGAACAAAACTAGACCCAAGAGCCAGGAAAATAGCTTTTCTCGATTTTAAATTAAAAACAAAGGGCTTTCAACTTATTGATTTAAAATCAAAGGAAATTTTCATATCAACAAATGCAACTTTCTATGAAACTCATTTTCCATTTTCACATTCCACTAGCATTGACATTCATGTGATACCCACTCGTACTCCACAATGCATTGATCTTTTTCAATATGATACACCATCCGCACATCATTTGCAATCACCCACACCTACCACACTCAGATTCAAATGAACATTTCTCAAGTTCAATGCACTCACCAATTTTCTCACACACCAACAATGCACCTGCATCACAAAAATACGACATTACACATAACTACATCACTAGAAAATCTGTAAGAGTCAAGAAACCATTTGGTTATTTAAAGAACTATCATTGTATGATAACCCATGCAGCTCACTCTAACAACTTTGCCAACTCTAACTCTTTATATCCTATCTCACAACACTTGTCATATAATAAACTAACCCCAAAATATAAGTCACTTTCTCTAGCCATCATCTCAAATTCAGAACCTAGCACTTATGAGGAATTGACTACACATAAATGTTGGAGAAAGGCAATACAAGATGAATTGACAGCTCTA
>NC_029777.3:54024958-54028282 GCF_000817695.3 Arachis duranensis | reverse complement strand
CTAGCCATTTTTTGTATGCTTTAGGTTGGTTTCATGCATTTTCTTAGGAAATAAGCAAGTATTTGGTTGAAAATACAATCATACCATGATTCAAGCAAACATTGTGAATTTTGAATGATTTCATGAGAATTATGCATGAATTGAATGATAAATTGGATGATACATGATCCCATGATTAAGAGCAAGACTTTGATGTACTTTGTTTGATTGATTTCAGGTAACAAGAAGCAGAGAAGAGCCACGTTAGTGGCTATGTTAGTGCCACTAACGTGGCCATTAACATGGAAGAAAAAGAGAAGCCCCAACGTTAGTGAGAAAGTTAGTGGCATTAACTTTGAAGAAGGAGAGCATGGAACGTTAGTGGTAAAAGTGAACGCCACTAACGTTTCCAAAGCAAAGAAGGACTATGTTAGCTTCCACGTTAACTACATTAACGTGGTAGTTAACATGGAAGGAAAGAGAAACGACAACATTAGTGGAAAAAGTGAGTGCCACTAACGTCTGCGAAGCAAAAAGACCCACGTTAATAGCCACGTTAACTACATTAACGTGGTAGTTAACGTGGAAGAAAAGGGAGATGCCAACGTTAGTGGAAAAGGTGATCTCCACTAACGTTTGCAAACCAAAAAAGACCCACATTAACGGCCACGTTAACTACATTAACGTGGAAGTTAACGTAGGCAAAAATCTCACCTGGTAGCCTGACCATGCTTTCTTCAAACAAGAATAACTTGAGCCACAAAACTCCAAATGAGGTGATTCCAAATGCATTGAAAAGAAGGATTCCAGAGTTTTCCAAGCATATATGGCACTACATGATGGACACTAAATTTGAGGGAGAAAACCTACCCCAAAATTGCAAGGATGAACATGGTATCAACCTGTAGTAAGGCCAACTGACCTCTTCACCTTCCAAGAAGTGTAACTCGAGCTGTAGAGCTCCAAATGATGCGCTTCCAAAGGCGTTGGAAAGTAGAAATCCAGATCTTTTCAATAATATATAATAGTATGGGGTGGAAATTAAGTTTGAGCTCCAGAATCTGGCAACATTAAGCCCCTGGTCGCTAGCGTTATCGTGACTCACGTTTTCCAGTAATGCTAGCGACTGTGCCAGCGACCTTGTCTACTTCAAAGGAGCATAACTTGAGTTACAAAGGTCCAATAGAGGTGATTTTAGTTGCGTTAGAAAGCTGACATTCAGAGCTTTCCAACGATATATAATACTCTATAGTGGGCATGAAATTGGAGTACAAACAAGAGGCATCTTTTAAGCCCTAAAAACACCAACTGGGTAGCAAGTGTGACGTTAACCACACTAACTTCAGCACTAACGCCACACTTGTAACATTAGTGTGGCTAAAGGTAGCACCAAATTTAGCACCTGGACCTCAACTTGATTCACTTCTCTTTCAAGGACCACCCAACCTCAAGGAAGCAAGCCCACAAGTGTCAACCAATCAAGGCCACAAGAAGCATCTAGAATAGGAATTTTCATTTAATTGTAATTTGCTTTTAATTTCATTTTGTAATTTAGGAGAGCCTATATAAAGGCCTTAGTTTGTACATTCAAGTTAGGCTGGAATTTGGGGATTGAAGAGGGGTCTTCGAACTCCCTCCCCTCACACACTTTTCCTTCTCTTTCTTTTTCTTTGTACTTTTCATTTATGAATTTGGAAGTTTCAATGTTAGTTTTTAATCTTCATCTTTATTTTTTGCTAGAAATGCTCTCTCACATTGGATTAGGTTGGGGGTTGGATGGATATTGTGACATTTAATCCTACCAATACTTTGATCTATGAATGTGTGTGGTATAATCAGTGACCAAACTTCATCTCTTTCCATGAGCAATTAAATCAAGGAATTGGGCAATTGTTCAAGCTTAGAAAGATTGGATTGCCAAGGAATTGGGATCTATTCACTTAAGATAGCCAATGAGATCAATGAATGCATTGATTGAGGAAGAGATGAGAATGAACTTGATCCGGAGGATTGCAATATCTCTTGATCCCAATGTTCATTTTATTTTTAGTTCTTACATTTACTTTTCTTGCCATTTTACTTTTCTGCACTTTATTGCTTTCTTTACTTTTATGCCATTTACATTTTTACTTATCACTCCAATATGATTCGTCTAACTAGGATAATCAATTAACCATTGATTGCTTAATCCGTTAATCTCTGTGGGATTTGACCTCACTCTTTTGTGAGTTATTACTTGACGTCAATTCGGTATACTTGCCGAAGGAGAATTTGTTGAGAGACAAGTTTCCCATGCATCAGTTATAAGCAGTTTTTTTTATGATCATTCACTCTTCATCAAGAAACAATCGTAAAGCTTCACTGCCATTCTAGTATATGTTGATGACTTGGTTTTAACCGAGAATGACATTGGCGAAATCAATACCATCAAGTAAATTTTGGATGACGAATTCAAAATAAAGGATCTTGGTGATCTCAAGTACTTCTTGGGAATGGAAGTGGCACACTGTAACTCTAGAATTCACATTTATCAGCGGAAGTACATCATGGACCTTCTCAAGGATTTTGGTTATCTAGATTGGAAGCCTCTCTCCACTCCTTTTGATTATAGTCAGAAACTCTGGAAAGAATCTGGTACCATTTTAACGGACAACACTATTTAAAGACATCTCATCTGCCGAATCTTTTACCTCACAAACACTAGATCTGATATCTCTTATACTGTGGGATGTTTGAGCTAGTTTTTGGACTGTGAACCACTTCTCACCTACAGGCAGCTTTTTGCGTACTCCGATATTTAAAGGGCAGACCTGCAACTGGTCTATTCTTCTCCTCTACTTCTAATCTGCATCTCACCGGATTTGCCGATACTGACTGGGCTACCTGTACTGATACTCGTCGTTCCATTTTCAGTTATTGCTTCATGCTTGGGAACTCTCTTGCTAGAATAACTTATTTTCTCATTAGAACTCCTTTGTGATTCATCAAACCATCAACATCACAGATTGAACAGCTTAGGGCATAAAATTTTCTTCAACCAATGAAATTTTAATATTTAACTCACCAACATTTTCAAATTATTTATAAAAATACCATAATCACCAACATTTGTCTTGCCAGCTAAAGAAGGTACTGAAGGTACTATTATAACGGAGAAAGACATTAGGGATGAATTCGTGTTCAAAATTTTGATTAGAAGGCATTTATCTACTTGTTCTGAGTTGTCAAATCTCTTAATAACAAAATTGCAAATTTACAATTGTGTTAGTGATAGAAATGTACAATACACCTTAAATTTTCTCATTTTGTCTTGAGCTAATCTTCATCTTTATTATTTCTTCTCTA
>NC_029777.3:54012458-54019958 GCF_000817695.3 Arachis duranensis | reverse complement strand
TGCCCCCACCCCATTCTTCGAGAACCAGAAAGATCCTTTTCAATCAAGTTTGAATTTGTTCGTTTGGAATCGGGACTCTTCTACTGTATTTTACTTATTTTTTTATTGTTTTCTTCCATTCCATCATTCCTTAAGTCCCACAGGTTTCATCCTGTAGAAGATGCTCTATTTTTGTATAGAAATAGATTCGCTCAAAAAGAACGCTAAAAGAGTTTAATCGTAAAAAAGAGGATTCTTTACATAAAAAAAGGAAGATCTTCTTGTGGCTTATGCATAAAATGACTTACTGTTCCCACAACATAAGCTATGTCATCTCGAGTATGTGATAAGTAAATTTGTTTTCCAACCAGTCGCTGGTACCTTTCCTTATCTGCTAGGGTGGCACTGATAAACCCAATTTTGTGGGTAATCTTGTGCTTAATTTGGGGGATTTTGTCAATTTATCTCACATTTATTCAATAAAATAGCATGATTTTGTAATTCTTCTTGAATTTGTGCTTAAGAGTGAAAACATTATTTTTAGGCCTTTAATCTGCTAATTTTAATTCACTTTAATTCCATTCGATACCTTGATGTGTTTGTTGAGTAATTTCAAGTTTATAAGACAAGTATTGGATGGAAGAAGTGAAAAGAAAAGCATGCAAAGTAGAGAAATCATGAAGAAATGAGTATTTAGAGAATTGAGGGCCACGCGCATATGTCATCCACGCGTACGCGTGAGTTGAAGATTTGCGAACCACGCGCATGCGTCACCCACGCATACGTGTGTGGAGGGATTGTGTCCAGCGACACGCACACGTCACCCACGCGCACGCGTGACGCTGATCACGTGACCTCATTAAAGTGAAAATACTGGGGGCAATTTCTGAGCTTCCCAGGCCCAAATCCAACTTGTTTCTGAGGGTATTTCATGCAGAATTCAAGAGGGAACAAGGGGGGAGCACTTAGTGTAGATTAGGTATCATGTAGTTAGTTTTCTAGAGAGAGAAGCTCCCTCTTCTCTCTAGAATTAGGGTTCTTAGATCAATGGCATTCTAGATCTAGGTTCAATTTCTTGATCTCATCTTGTTTACTTTACATTTTCATGCTCTAGTAGTTTAATTCTCTTAGTTTCCTTGTTAATTTCCCTTTTTGTTCCTCTTTTTAGTATATGGACACTATTGTTGGATTTGGCTTTTCCTTTAATGCAATTGATGTTTTATGTTCCTTTTAGTGTTGAATTGAGTTATTGATTTTACTTTTCTTGTAATTGGTAATTTGTATATTTTATTATTCTTGCAATTTATAATGTTTCCCTTTTATGCCTTCCAAGTGTTTGACAAAATGTTTGGTTGGATGCTAGAGTAGTTCTTGAGTATTCTTGGCTTGGAAAGAGAAATTGGGTAATCTTGAGTCATTAATACCCAATTTAGATTGGTGATCTAGAGTTGTTGGTTAATATTATTTCCGTTGACTCTAATCTCTTGCTAATTTAATTAGTGAGTTGATTAGGATTTTTGGATTGAGATTAACTAGTCTTATTTGACTTTCTCTCATGGAAGATCACTTTACACCTTCTTCCAACATTGGAGATGACGAAATAAGATAAATTCTTGTAAATCATTGTTATGATTAGTGACTAGGATAGAAAGTCTATATGCTCAATCCTTGCCATAAATTTTTCTCTTTATTACTTGCTTCCTTTAATTGTTTGTTTTACTTTTCTTGTCATTTATTTTCTTGCCATTTTATCAATCAAACCCCCCTTGTTCCTTTAGAGCCAATAATTGATCACTTTATTACAATTCCTTGTGAGACGACCCGAGGTTTAAATACTTTGGTTAATTTTCATTGGGGTTTGTACTTGTGACAACCAATCTTTTAAAATTTGATTTGAGGACCAACTATTGGTTTGGACTACGCTCACAACGAAATTATTTGGTTACATTTCGAATCGGTATAAATCCTCTCATTAGGCACCTTCTACTATCTTCAACTTGTGATTAACTTGCATGGGCGTATCTATTGGTTTGCAATCCACCATTCATGTTTCTGCTAGAAGGTCCAAAATGTACTTTCTTTGGGAGATAAAGATTCCTTTACTGGATCATAGAACCTCTATTTCTAAGAAATATTTTAGTCTTTTCAAATCCTTTATTTTGAAGTCTGTAAATAGGTTCATTCTCAATTTTTCAATTTCTTCAGCATCACTTCCCGTTATGATCATATCATCCACGTAGATTATTAGGCAAGTGATTAAGTCTCCCCATTTTTTCAAAAAAAGGGTATGATCAGAGTTACTTTGCTTGTACCCATACCTTTTCATGGCATCTATAAATCTTCCAAACTAGGCACGTGGAGATTGTTTAAGGCCATAAAGAGCCTTCTTTAACCGGAAAGCTTCATGTTTTCTAAATCCCATCGAGAAACCTGGAAGAGCTTCTATGTACACTTCTTCTTTCAACTCTCCATACAAGAAAGCATTCTTGTCGTCAAATTGATGAAGTGGCCAATCTTCATTTGCTGCTATTGAAAACAACACCCTGATAGGATTAATCTTTGCAACTGGTGAAAAAGTTTCAGTGTAGTCAATACCATAGGTCTATGTATAACATTTGGTCACCAATCTTGCCTTGCCATTCAATAGTGCCATCTGCCTTGTGCTTAATGGTGAAAACCCATTTGCACCCGAGTAGCTTTTTTTTCTGTCGGTAGGATATACTTCTCCTAAGTTCCGTTCTTCTCTAGAGCTTCCATTTCTGTATTAATGGCTTTTCGCCATTCAGCTTTCTCATTAGCTTCTCGGACAGTTTTTGGAATGTCTTTTGTTAAGAGTTTGGTGGAAAAAGCCTTTGCAATATCTGCTATTCCTTCTCTAGCCACTCTTATCGGGAATCCTGAGTTACGGGAAAGATGTTCTGTGAGTATCAATTAGGAATCATCCCTCTATTTCTTCTTGGAGGAAGAATAAAGGTATTGGGCCATGTTCTTCATGCTCCAGTGCTATACTATTATTGTTAGTGATCTCATTAAAAATAAGGAGTAAATTATCAGATCGATAATTACTTACCTCTTGTTTGACATTCTCAAAAGGACTCTCACTGGTTGTATGTACCGAGTTATTTTCTACGTTGAGTGAAGTATGCTAGGTGGCTCCATCTACTTACTCTGTTTGAACAGTTTCTGGGCAACAAAGGTTATTTAGCCAACTTGGTGGTTCATTATTGTTCTCCCCCTGAATGCCATGTTGGCGGTTGAAGTAAAATTCGGATTCTAAAAAATCACAATCAATGGTCACATGAATACGACGAGTGATTGGATTGTAGCACCTATACCCATTTTGGTGTGTAGCATACCCAACGAAAACACATTTTTCTACACAAGAATCAAGTTTGGTTCTATTGACTTTGGGGATATGCACAAAGACGGAACATCCAAATACTCGAGGTGGTAAGGTTAGAATAGGTGGAATTGCAATCTGAGTAGCCAAGACTTGTAAGGGTGTTTTGTGGTGGAGAACTTGGGTAGGTAGGCGATTTAGTAAGTAGGCAGAGGTCGCTATAGCTTCAGGCCAAAAATTTTTGGAACTTGTGCATCAAAAAGCATGGCTCGGGTCATCTCTAGTAACTTACGATTTCACCACTCAGCCACACCATTTTATTGGGGTGTATTTGGGAAGGAAATTTGATGGATAAGACCATTTTTCATAAAAAAAATCACGTATTGATTGGTTTATAAATTCCTCACCATTATCTGAGCGAAGTACTTGGATTTTCTTGTTGAATTGAATTTGAATCATTTGGTTGAAAGCAAAAAACTTATCAGGTACTTCAGATTTGTGTTTTAAAAAATATACCCAAGTCATGCGAGAGAAATCGTCCACAAATAACACAAAATATTAAAAATTATTATAGAAAATAGGGGTTAGGCCCCACACATTAGAGTGTATTAGAGAAAAACTGGAATTGACTCTAGTGTTGGTTGGAGGAAAAGAAATTCTGTGATTTTTTTGCACGAATACAAGTTTCACATTTGAGGGGTTCAGTACTACTTATAAAAAGACTAGGAAATAGAAACTTGAGGTACCCAAATGAAGGATGTCGAAGACGCCTGTGCCATAACCAAAGTTGCCTAGTAACCGTTCTGTGAGCAAGCATGGCATGACCCTGGTGTGCTACTTCTTCAACGTAGTAAAGGCCTTCTCGCTCAGTACCACGCCCAATGATCTCCTTCGTAAGAATGTCCTGTAAAAGACAAAAGGTAGAGTACATAAGTACCACACAATTTAGTTCCTTTGTTACTTGGCTAACAAATAATAACTTTGATGATAGTGTAAGGACATAGAGACAATTTTTTTATTTCAATTTTTCTAAAAAAAGTAATGGAGTCTCCTCCTTTAACATCAATTAATTCTCCACTAGCTGTTTCAATATGAGTTTTTTAGAGTATAGTCAAGCTGTTAAAATCATGGAGGTCATAAGTCATAGTTTCGGTAGTCCCACAATCGAAAATCCATTCATTTATCTTTTTAATTGGATCTTGATTTTGGGTCTCCCCTTTATATTAAGTCGTCGTCTGGGCTGAGCAATTAAGAAGTTCAGTAGTCCTTGCTCTTACCGCTGCTACTGCCTTGCCATCGTGACTTGCTTCCTCTCTTCAGGCCTCGCCACCGCTGCTGGTGACCACTGGGATGCTTACAGCGGCGGCTCCCTTACTCTGATTTCTCGATGACTTAGGAATGCTTTTCCACCAATCTGTGTAACCCACAATCTTAAAGCAATTTTTTTGGTGTGTTTCTTCTTTCTTCTTCCACCAATTACTTTTTTCATCAGAGTTGTCTATAATGGATAATTATATCCGTTTAGTTTGAAACCAATTGACAAATTGTCAGGTTTGTGATTATCGCATGCCAAAATTATTGTATAATATATTTGCAATTTGTAATGTCAATTTGTCAAAATTTTGAGTTCCTAGAATCTAACTCTGTTCTGATACCATGGTATAAAAAGTTTAGAAAAGAAACGAAGAATTATTTAAAAAAGTATTATTTTTATTATTTATTTATTTTTTTATCTATGATTATAATGTTCTTACCAATATATATAGACTAAAAATACGCTAAAAATACACTTGTTATGAAATAATATTCTCATAAATTATATTATTTTTTTAATTTTTTTATATTTTTTTAATTTTATTCTCTAATTATGATATTCTAATAAGGAGAACTAAAGAACCTTTTGAATTAAATTTTGTTAGTTTATTATTTTTGTTTATCGTTTCTCTCTTGAATGATTGTTCTTTCGGTGGATAGGACATTAACTCACATGACTTAATTGTTGACATTAATATTTATAGCAAAATATATAATATTGCTTAGCATGTTTAGTGACAACTATCTAACTATCTATATATTAACCATAAGCCTAATCTAATGAATTAATTTCCAGCAAAATAAAGTGCCTTTCTTAATTAATTAAGTAATCTTCATTCAAGTTGTTTTTATCTATTTGTCTCATCCAAACCTCAATCTCAAACGTCCACGTCCATTTTTTTTTTACCATCCCTTGATGTCTAGTACCATTTCAACTAATAGTAGCATACATAAATAACATATAAACAATTTCACATTATAGTTATACTCTATTAGGGACCAAATGTTAGCGTGTGGTTTAAATACTCTATTTTTTATAGTTATACTTTATTTTTATTTTCAATTGTCCATTCATTTGGTTCATTGCTGTTAATTATGATATGTGAAAAGGATATGTGTAATGAGTTGCGCATACTATGATGTGGATTTGTGTTATATCGTGTGTATTAGCTAGTATACGTATGATGTATATATTTTTTGATAATATTTTTTTAAAATTGAAAAAGAATAAATGTAGGTATTTATGTTTGATGTAACTTTGTTTTGCATATTATTGAAATAGGTGCTACACTTTTATATAGTAAAGTGGCTGAAATAAAAGTTCTCGAGCGTTAACAGGAAGAATAGTAATAATAAAAATAATCTATCTTGGTAGAGTCTGAATTGTATTACTCTCAAGCCTATGGAACAATTCTGTTAATAGTATCTATTTAGTGTTAGTGTATATATCACTGTTTAAAATTGAGATTGAGACAAGTGTATTCACTTAACTATATTGATAGGTTAGTTGATTATTTTAATAACAACATTTAGCATCTTAGATTAAGACATATACTCATGCATAAATTGATTTTACTGAAGGAGTATTATCCTTTTATAGATTGTATTGCTTCAAAATTTTCTTGTGACTAATGTCATTTTTCAAAAAAAAAGAAATTATCTTTTGATCTTAGTACCACTGAAATAAAAGACTATTTTGACTTAGTTCATATGGATATCTAGGATCCTATTTCTGTCCCTTCCAATGAAGGACATAGGTATTTTTTTTACTGTGGTGGATGGCAAGAGCAGATTTACTTGGATATTTTTTATGAAAACCAAATCTGAGGCATCATAATTGGTTATTAATTTTGTAAATTTTGTCAGAGTACAATTTGAAAAACAAGTTAAGTGTATAAGGACTGACAATGGGACAAAATTTACTTTAAAATCCTTTTTTGCATCAACTGCCATTTTACACCAAATCTCTTGTGTAGAAACACCAGAGTAAAATGGGATTGTAGAGCAAAAACACCAGCACATTTTAGGTGTTGCTAGAGCACTGTTATTTCAATCAGGAGTTTCACATTATTTTTGGCAATACGCAGTTGCTCACGCTATTCACCTAATTAATAGGCTGCCCAGCACTAAACTGGATAATTCTAGTCCTTATAAGCTTTTGTATGGTAATTTACCTAACCTTTCATATTTAAGAGTATTTGGTTCTTTTGCTTATGCCTCCACATTAACAAATTCAAGAACAAAACTAGACCCAAGAGCCAGGAAAATAGCTTTTCTCGATTTTAAATTAAAAACAAAGGGCTTTCAACTTATTGATTTAAAATCAAAGGAAATTTTCATATCAACAAATGCAACTTTCTATGAAACTCATTTTCCATTTTCACATTCCACTAGCATTGACATTCATGTGATACCCACTCGTACTCCACAATGCATTGATCTTTTTCAATATGATACACCATCCGCACATCATTTGCAATCACCCACACCTACCACACTCAGATTCAAATGAACATTTCTCAAGTTCAATGCACTCACCAATTTTCTCACACACCAACAATGCACCTGCATCACAAAAATACGACATTACACATAACTACATCACTAGAAAATCTGTAAGAGTCAAGAAACCATTTGGTTATTTAAAGAACTATCATTGTATGATAACCCATGCAGCTCACTCTAACAACTTTGCCAACTCTAACTCTTTATATCCTATCTCACAACACTTGTCATATAATAAACTAACCCCAAAATATAAGTCACTTTCTCTAGCCATCATCTCAAATTCAGAACCTAGCACTTATGAGGAATTGACTACACATAAATGTTGGAGAAAGGCAATACAAGATGAATTGACAGCTCTA
>NC_029777.3:54009216-54012278 GCF_000817695.3 Arachis duranensis | reverse complement strand
CTAGCCATTTTTTGTATGCTTTAGGTTGGTTTCATGCATTTTCTTAGGAAATAAGCAAGTATTTGGTTGAAAATACAATCATACCATGATTCAAGCAAACATTGTGAATTTTGAATGATTTCATGAGAATTATGCATGAATTGAATGATAAATTGGATGATACATGATCCCATGATTAAGAGCAAGACTTTGATGTACTTTGTTTGATTGATTTCAGGTAATAAGAAGCAGAGAAGAGCCACGTTAGTGGCTATATTAGTGCCACTAACATGGCCATTAACATGGAAGAAAAAGAGAAGCCCCAACGTTAGTGAGAAAGTTAGTGGCATTAACTTTGAAGAAGGAGAGCATGGAACGTTAGTGGTAAAAGTGAACGCCACTAACGTTTCCAAAGCAAAGAAGGCCTATGTTAGCTTCCACGTTAACTACATTAACGTGGTAGTTAACATGGAAGGAAAGAGAAACGCCAACGTTAGTGGAAAAAGTGAGTGCCACTAACGTTTGCGAAGCAAAAAGACCCACGTTAATAGCCATGTTAACTACATTAACGTGGTAGTTAACGTGGAAGAAAAGGGAGATGCCAACGTTAGTGGAAAAGGTGATCTCCACTAACGTTTGCAAAGCAAAAAAGACCCACATTAACGGCCACGTTAACTACATTAATGTGGAAGTTAACGCAGGCAAAAATCTCACCTGGTAGCCTGACCATGCTTTCTTCAAACAAGAATAACTTGAGCCACAAAACTCCAAATGAGGTGATTCCAAAGGCATTGAAAAGTAGGATTCCAGAGTTTTCCAAGCATATATGGCACTACATGGTGGACACTAAATTTGAGGGAGAAAACCTACCCCAAAAGTGCAAGGATGAACATGGTATCAACCTGTAGTAAGGCCAACTGACCTCTTCACCTTCCAAGAAGTGTAACTCGAGCTGTAGAGCTCCAAATGATGCACTTCCAAAGGCGTTGGAAAGTAGAAATCCAGAGCTTTTCAATAATATATAATAGTATGGGGTGGACATTAAGTTTGAGCTCCAGAATCTGGCAACATTAAGCCCCTGGTCGCTAGCGTTATCGTGACTCACGTTTTCCAGTAATGCTAGCGACTGTGCCAGCGACCTTGTCTACTTCAAAGGAACATAACTTGAGTTACAAAGGTCCAATAGAGGTGATTTTAGTTGCGTTAGAAAGCTGACATTCGGAGCTTTCCAACGATATATAATACTTTATAGTGGGCATGAAATTGGAGTACAAACAAGAGGCATCTTTTAAGCCCTAAAAACACCAACTGGGTAGCAAGTGTGACGTTAACCACACTAACTTCAGCACTAACGCCACACTTGTAACATTAGTGTGGCTAAAGGTAGCACCAAATTTAGCACCTGGACCTCAACTTGATTCACTTCTCTTTCAAAGACCACCCAACCTCAAGGAAGCAAGCCCACAAGTGTCAACCAATCAAGGCCATAAGAAGCATCTAGAATAGGAATTTTCATTTAATTGTAATTTGCTTTTAATTTCATTTTGTAATTTAGGAGAGCCTATATAAAGGCCTTAGTTTGTACATTCAAGTTGGGCTGGAATTTGGGGATTGAAGAGGGGTCTTCGGACTCCCTCCCCTCACACACTTTTCCTTCTCTTTCTTTTTCTTTGTACTTTTCATTTATGAATTTGGAAGTTTCAATGTTAGTTTTTAATCTTCATCTTTATTTTTTTGCACTTTCTTTCTTTTCTATTTTAGGTAGAGCAATGATCAACTAACTCTTTTCATTGGGTTAGAGAGCTCTATTGTGATTCAATGGGCAATACTTTGATCTATGAATGTGTGTGGTATAATCAGTGACCAAACTTCATCTCTTTCCATGAGCAATTAAATCAAGGAATTGGGCAATTGTTCAAGCTTAGAAAGATTGGATTGCCAAGGAATTGGGATCTATTCACTTAAGATAGCCAATGAGATCAATGAATGCATTGATTGAGGAAGAGATGAGAATGAACTTGATCCGGAGGATTGCAATATCTCTTGATCCCAATGTTCATTTTATTTTTAGTTCTTACATTTACTTTTCTTGCCATTTTACTTTTCTGCACTTTATTGCTTTCTTTACTTTTTTGCCATTTACATTTTTACTTATCACTCCAATATGATTCGTCTAACAAGGATAATCAATTAACCATTGATTGCTTAATCCGTTAATCTCTGTGGGATTTGACCTCACTCTTTTGTGAGTTATTACTTGACGACAATTCGGTATACTTGCCGAAGGGGAATTTGTTGAGAGACAAGTTTCCCATGCATCAGTTATAAGCAGTTTTTTTTATGATCATTCACTCTTCATCAAGAAACAATCGTAAAGCTTCACTGCCATTCTAGTATATGTTGATGACTTGGTTTTAACCGAGAATGACATTGGCGAAATCAATACCATCAAGTAAATTTTGGATGACGAATTCAAAATAAAGGATCTTGGTGATCTCAAGTACTTCTTGGGAATGGAAGTGGCACACTGTAACTCTAGAATTCACATTTATCAGCGGAAGTACATCATGGACCTTCTCAAGGATTTTGGTTATCTAGATTGGAAGCCTCTCTCCACTCCTTTTGATTATAGTCAGAAATTCTGGAAAGAATCTGGTACCATTTTAACGGACAACACTACTTACAGACATCTCATCTGCCGAATCTTTTACCTCACAAACACTAGATCTGATATCTCTTATACTGTGGGATGTTTGAGCTAGTTTTTGGACTGTGAACCACTTCTCACCTACAGGCAACTTTTTGCGTACTCCGATATTTAAAGGGCAGACCTGCAACTGGTCTATTCTTCTCCTCTACTTCTAATCTGCATCTCACCGGATTTGCCGATACTGACTGGGCTACCTGTACTGATACTCGTCGTTCCGTTTTCGGTTATTGCTTCATGCTTGGGAACTCTCTTGCTAGAATAACTTATTTTCTCATTAGAACTCCTTTGTGATTCATCAAACCATCAACATCACAGATTGAACAGCTTAGGGCATAAAATTTTCTTCAACCAATGAAATTTTAATATTTAACTC
>NC_029777.3:53999216-54001716 GCF_000817695.3 Arachis duranensis | reverse complement strand
TGTAGTTAGTTTTCTAGAGAGAGAAGCTCCCTTTTCTCTCTAGAATTAGGGTTCTTAGGTCAATGGCATTCTAGATCTAGGTTCAATTTCTTGTTCTCATCTTGTTTACTTTACATTTTCATGCTCTAGTAGTTTAATTCTCTTAGTTTCCTTGTTAATTTCCCTTTTTGTTCCTCTTTTTAGTATATGGACACTATTGTTGGATTTGGCTTTTCCTTTAATGCAATTGATGTTTTATGTTCCTTTTAGTGTTGAATTGAGTTATTGATTTTACTTTTCTTGCAATTGGTAATTTGTATATTTTATTATTCTTGCAATTTATAATATTTCCCTTTTATGCCTTTCAAGTGTTTGACAAAATGTTTGTTTGGATGTTAGAGCAGTTCTTGAGTATTCTTGGCTTGGAAAGAGAAATTGGGTAATCTTGAGTCATTAATACCCAATTTAGATTGGTGATCTAGAGTTGTTGGTTAATATTATTTCCGTTGACTCTAATCTCTTGCTAATTTAATTAGTGAGTTGATTAGGATTTTTGGATTGAGATTAACTAGTCTTATTTGACTTTCTCTCATGGAAGATCACTTTACACCTTCTTCCAACATTGGAGATGACGAAATAAGATAAATTCTTGTAAATCATTGTTATGATTAGTGACTAGGATAGAAAGTCTATATGCTCAATCCTTGCCATAAATTTTTCTCTTTATTACTTGCTTCCTTTAATTGTTTGTTTTACTTTTCTTGTCATTTATTTTCTTGCCATTTTATCAATCAAACCCCCCTTGTTCCTTCAGAGCCAATAATTGATCACTTCATTACAATTCCTTGTGAGACGACCCGAGGTTTAAATACTTTGGTTAATTTTCATTGGGGTTTGTACTTGTGACAACCAATCTTTTAAAATTTGATTTGAGGACCAACTATTGGTTTGGACTATGCTCACAATGAAATTATTTGGTTACATTCCGAATCGGTATAAATCCTCTCATCAGGCACCTTCAACTATCTTCAACTTGTGATTAACTTGCATGGGCGTATCTATTGGTTTGCAATCCACCATTCATGTTTCTGCTAGAAGGTCCAAAATGTACTTTCTTTGGGAAAAAAAGATTCCTTTGCTGGATCATAGAACCTCTATTTCTAAGAAATATTTTAGTCTTTTCAAATCCTTTATTTTGAAGTCTGTAAATAGGTTCATTCTCAATTTTTCAATTTCTTCAGCATCACTTCCCGTTATGATCATATCATCCACGTAGATTATTAGGCAAGTGATTAAGTCTCCCCATTTTTTCAAAAAAAGGGTATGATCAGAGTTACTTTGCTTGTACCCATACCTTTTCATGGCATCTATAAATCTTCCAAACTAGGCACGTGGAGATTGTTTAAGGCCATAAAGAGCCTTCTTTAACCGGAAAGCTTCATGTTTTCTAAATCCCATTGAGAAACCTTGACAAACCCCAATTTGACGGTTTATTTTGCATTGAGTTTAGGGGATTTTATAACCTTTTACCCACATTTATTCAATGAAATAGCATGGTTTTATAACTTCTCCCTTAATTGTGCTTAATAGTGAAAACATTCATTTTAGGACTTAAAATAGCTAAATCTAATTCTCCTTGATTCCATTAGATGCCTTGATATGTTTGTTAAGTGATTTTAGATTTAGGAGGCAAAGATTGGATCAAGGGAATGAAGAAAGAAAGCATGAAAAGTTGGAGAACTCATGAAGAAATGAATGAACCAGAAAGATGTCAAGCCGACCTCTTCGCACTTAAACGACCATAACTTGAGCTACAGAGGTCCAAAAGATGCGGTTTCAGTTGGGTTAGAAAGCTAACATCCGGAGCTTCGAAACGATATAAGATTTGCTATAGTTTCTATACATATAAGGACGCGTACACGCCCTGTATACGCACGCGCCGTTGGTGCACGTGATCACTTCATGCAAACTCGTGGCTAGCGAATTTACAAGCCTTGTGGGCCCAATCCAACTCATTTCTAATGCAATTTAAGCCAAGGATTGAAGGGGGAATGAAGACACTTTTTCATACTTTCCATACTTTACATGTTAGTTACCATTAGTTTAGTTTAGTAGTTAGAATTAGTTTCTAGAGAGAGAAGCTCTCACTTCTCTCTAGAATTAGGATTAGGATTAGGATTAGTTCTTAAATCTAGGTTTTAATCTTTGCTTTCTTCTACTTCTACATCTCAATTCTTTGTTGCTACATTCATCTTCTTCTATTCTTTTATTGTAGTTTCCTTTATGTTGTTCTTATACTTTGTTGTAGATCTACTATTGTTCCTTCCATTTTCTTTCAATTCAATAAGAGGTAATTCATAATAATTGTTCTTCTTTGCTTTTCTATTGTTGATCTCTTGCTTTTGTAGTTAGATCTCTCTTTAATTCTTGCAATTTATGTTGTTTACTTTTATTGCCTTTTATGTGTTTGATGAAATGTCTCTTATAGCCATTAGTTAGATTTTGTTCCTCTTGGCCTAGG
>NC_029777.3:53998477-53999163 GCF_000817695.3 Arachis duranensis | reverse complement strand
AAGGATAACTAGGATAGGACTTCTAATTTTCATACCTTGCCAAGAGCCTTTTATAGTTGTTAGTTTACTTTCTTGCCATTTATCTTTCATGCCTCTTATCAAAACCCCAAATCAACTCAAACCAATAACAAGACACTTTATTGTAATTCCTAGGGAGAACGACCCGAGGTTTGAATACTTCGGTTTATAAAATTAGGGGTTTGTTACTTGTGACAAACAATCTTTTGTATGAAAGGATTTTTGATTGGTTTAGAAACTATACTTGCAACGAGAATTCATTTGTGAAATTCTAAACCGTCAAAAATCCATTCGTCAAAATGGCGCCGTTGCCGGGGAATTGCAATGGTGTTATGTTATTGGTTATTGTATATATGTGAATATTGTGAATATGTTTGCTTTTTGCCTCTTTCTTAGTTTTTAGTTTGTTCTCTTTATTTGTTACTATTTTTTTTTTTGCCCTCTCTTGCTATCATGAATTCTCACTTTGGCTATGAGTGTAGTCACAATTATGTTGTAGGTGATGAGAACTATAATGAAGTTGTGTATCAAGAATGGGATAATCAAAGGTGGGAAGAGCCATATGCTTATGATCAATCCTCATGGCAACAACCCCCACCAATGCACTATGAAGAAGAGCCATTTTTCGATGCATATCAATCCAATGGCTATGGTGAATCTCCTTGTGA
>NC_029777.3:53988076-53995829 GCF_000817695.3 Arachis duranensis | reverse complement strand
AAGCATCTCAAGCATACTAGAATGAGTAAAGTGCATGCTTCTTTGGTGACATAGCTTTTTATGCTAATGTGTGTTCTAAACTGCGCAATTTAGAATTCACACACCTAATATTTCTTAATATCACACTAATTCACTCACTCAACTCTAGTGATTTACCTCATTCCAACAATTATGCTTCCTTGCTTTTGTATTACCCTACCTTATGGTGTTATATTTTTGTTTTTCATGATGAATGCACCACAAGCAAACATGGAAGCAAGACTAAGAACATTCTTATAACCACTTATTTTTCCTTCTTGTGTGCATTATTCTCTTTCTATGAATGTAATCTTTGATTTGTTTGATCCTTTATATCCATTATTTTGTGTATTTATGCATTTATATGATTGAGGCCATCATTTCATTTAGCTCACTTACCCAAAAAGCCTTACCTTTTATCTTCCATTGTTAGCCAAATTTGAGCCTACGATTAACCCACTTTGTTCTTAATTTTAGCACATTACAAGCCTAAAGCGAAAAACAATAAATGTCCTTAATTTGGATCTTTGATTGGCTTAGACTAGTGTGTGTGAGTATCATTCAAGTGTGGGAATCTTGGGACATTGGGTGAATAAAAGGGTAGTTTTGTATTTTTATTGAAAATGTTAGGAATTGGGTACATGCTCATGTATTGATCAAATGTAAAACCTTATGCATTGAGGTTCTTGTATATAGAAAGAAATAAAAATGAGAGAAACAAAAGGAAAAAATAAAAAAAATAGTATGGAAAAGAAAAAAAATATAGAAAAAGAAAGAAAAAGAAGAAAAAGAAAGAAATAAAAAGGGGACAAAATGCCCCAAAGCAAAGTATAGCTCAATAAAACCAATGCATAAATGTTGTGAAATGAAAAAGAAATGCATGAGTATGTGAAAAAGTGAGGAATGGGTAGTTAGATTAGTACTTAATTGTATAGATCATTATATAGGTTAGGTGGAAAAGTTTAAGTTAATCAAAGATTCAAATCCTAAAGTCCACTAGCCATATATGATCCTACCTTGACCCTAGCCCCATTACAACCAAAGAAAAGACCTCATGATACTTGTATGCATGCATGAAATATATGTTGATTGTTAGAACCAGAACAAATCTTGGAAAGCATGATTAGGGGAGAATTGAGAGAATCAACCCTAAACACTTGAGCGAATAGAGTGCAAATACATCCGGTGAGGGTTTGATGCTCAATTACATGTTTCCACCTATGATCATCTCTTCTCACGCAAGTTTGTAAAAATATTTAATAACTCAATTCAATTGCGGATTAGACTTGCTAGTCCTTAGCCCTTGTGCATATATGCTTCTTGGAGATTGATTTATTTTGACCAAGCAATTGCATTCATTTAGATAGTTGCATATAGGTAGATTGCATTTAGTTAGTTTCCATTAAATAAATGTCATCCCTTACTTCATTCTTGGTTTAAGCATGAGGACATGCTTGGTTTAAGTGTGGGGAGGTTGACAAACCCCAATTTGACGGTTTATTTTGCATTGAGTTTAGGGGATTTTATAACCTTTTACCCACATTTATTCAATGAAATAGCATGGTTTTATAACTTCTCCCTTAATTGTGCTTAAGAGTGAAAACATTCTTTTTAGGACTTAAAATAGCTAAATCTAATTCTCCTTGATTCCATTAGATGCCTTGATATGTTTGTTAAGTGATTTCAGATTTAGGAGGCAAAGATTGGATCAAGGGAATGAAGAAAGAAAGCATGAAAAGTTGGAGAACTCATGAAGAAATGAAAGAACCGGAAAGCTGTCAAGCCGACCTCTTCGCACTTAAACGACCATAACTTGAGCTACAGAGGTCCAAATGATGCGGTTCTAGTTGGGTTAGAAAGCTAACATCCGGAGCTTCGAAACGATATAAGATTTGCCATAGTTTCTATACATATAAGGACGCGTACGCGCCCTGTACGCGCATGCGCCGTTGGTGCACGTGATCACTTCATGCAAACTCGTGGCTAGCAAATTTACAAGCCTTGTGGGCCCAATCCAACTCATTTCTAATGCTATTTAAGCCAAGGATTGAAGGGGCCTTGTTGTTAGATTCATCTTCTTCTATTCTTTTGTTGTAATTTCCTTTATGTTGTTCTTGTGTTTTTGTTGTAGATCTACTATTGTTCCTTCCATTTTCTTTCAATTCAATAAGAGGTAATTCATAATGTGTTTTCTTTGCTTTTCTATTGTTGATCTCTTGCCTTTGTAGTTAGATCTCTCTTTAATTCTTGCATTTAATAATGTTTACTTTTATTGCCTTTTATGTGTTTGTTGAAATGCCTCTTCTAGATATAGTATAGATTTTGTTCCTCTTGGCCTAGGTAGAGTAATTAGTGACACTTGAGTTATCTAATTCCTTTGTTGATTGGTAATTGGAGAGATTGCTAATTGGTTTGGAGTGCACTAAAGCTAGTCTTTCCTTGGGTGTTGGCTAGGACTTGTGGCTCAAGTCAATTCATCCACTTGACTTTCCTTTATTTAGTAAGGGTTAACTAAGTGGTAGCAATGAACAATTCTCATCACAATTGAGAAGGATAACTAGGATAGGACTTCTAATTTTCATACCTTGCCAAGAGCCTTTTATAGTTGTTAGTTTATTTTCATTGCCATTTACTTTCATGCCTCTTATCAAAACCCCAAATCAACTCAAACCAATAACAAGACACTTTATTGTAATTCCTAGGGAGAACGACCTGAGGTTTGAATACTTCGGTTTATAAAATTAGGGGTTTGTTACTTGTGACAAACAATCTTTTGTATGAAAGAATTTTTGATTGGTTTAGAAACTATACTTGCAACGAGAATTCATTTGTGAAATTCTAAACCGTCAAAAATCCATTCGTCAAACCTGGAAGAGCTTCTATGTACACTTCTTCTTTCAACTCTCCATACAAGAAAGCATTCTTGTCGTCAAATTGATGAAGTGGCCAATCTTCATTTGCTGCTATTGAAGACAACACCCTGATAGGATTAATCTTTGCAACTGGTGAAAAATTTTCAGTGTAGTCAATACCATAGGTCTATGTATAACATTTGGTCACCAATCTTGCCTTGTACCATTCAATAGTGCCATCTGCCTTGTGCTTAATGGTGAAAACCCATTTGCACCCGAGTAGCTTTTTTTTCTGTCGGTAGGATATACTTCTCCTAAGTTCCGTTCTTCTCTAGAGCTTCCATTTCTGTATTAATGGCTTTTCACCATTCAGCTTTCTCATTAGCTTCTCGGACAGTTTTTGGAATGTCTTTTGTTAAGAGTCTGGTGGAAAAAGCCTTTGCAATATCTGCTATTCCTTCTCTAGCCACTCTTATCGGGAATCCTGAGTTACGGAAAAGATGTTCTGGTGAGTATCAATTAGGAATCATCCCTCTATTTCTTCTTGGAGGAAGAATAAAGGTATTGGGCCCTGTTCTTCATGCTCCAGTGCTATACTATTATTGTTAGTGATCTCATTAAAAATAAGGAGTAAATTATCAGATCGATAATTACTTACCTCTTGTTTGACATTCTCAAAAGACTCTCACTGGTTGTATGTACCGAGTTATTTTCTACGTTGAGTGAAGTATGCTCGGTGGCTCCATCTACTTACTCTGTTTGAATAGTTTCTGGGAAACAAAAGTTATTTAGCCAACTTGGTGGTTCATTATTGTTCTCCCCCTGAATGCCATGTTGGCGGCTGAAGTAAAATTCGGATTCTAAAAAATCACAATCAATGGTCACATGAATACGACGAGTGATTAGATTGTAGCACCTATACCCATTTTGGTGTGTAGCATACCCAACGAAAACACATTTTTCTACACAAGAATCAAGTTTGGTTCTATTGACTTTGGGGATATGCATAAAGACGGAACATCCAAATACTCGAGGTGGTAAGGTTAGAATAGGTGGAATTGCAATCTGAGTAGCCAAGACTTGTAAGGGTGTTTTGTGGTGGAGAACTTGGGTAGGTAGGCGATTTAGTAAGTAGGCAGAGGTCGCTATAGCTTCAGGCCAAAAATTTTTAGAACTTGTGCATCAAAAAGCATGGCTCGGGTCATCTCTAGTAACTTACGATTTCACCACTCAGCCACACCATTTTATTGGGGTGTATTTGGGAAGGAAATTTGATGGATAAGACCATTTTTCATAAAAAAAAATCACGTATTGATTGGTTTATAAATTTCTCACCATTATCTGAGCGAAGTACTTGGATTTTCTTGTTGAATTGAATTTGAATCATTTGGTAGAAAGCAAAAAACTTATCAGGTACTTCAGATTTGTGTTTTAAAAAATATACCCAAGTCATGCGAGAGAAATCGTCCACAAATAACACAAAATATTGAAAATTATTATAGAAAATAGGGGTTAGGCCCCACACATTAGAGTATATTAGAGAAAAACTAGAATTGACTCTAGTGTTGGTTGGAGGAAGAGAAATTCTGTGATTTTTTGCACGAATACAAGTTTCACATTTGAGGGGTTTAATACTACTTATAAAAAGACTAGGAAATAGAAACTTGAGGTACCCAAATGAAGGATGTCGAAGACGCCTGTGCCATAACCAAAGTTGCCTAGTAACCGTTCTGTGAGCAAGCATGGCATGACCCTGGTGTGCTACTTCTTCAACGTAGTAAAGGCCTTCTCGCTCAGTACCACGCCCAATGATCTCCTTCGTAAGAATGTCCTGTAAAAGACAAAAGGTAGAGTACATAAGTACCACACAATTTAGTTCCTTTGTTACTTGGCTAACAAATAATAACTTTGATGATAGTGTAAGGACATAGATACAATTTTTTTATTTCAATTTTTCTAAAAAAAGTAATGGAGTCTCCTCCTTTAACATCAATTAATTCTCCACTAGCTGTTTCAATATGAGATTTTTAGAGTATAGTCAAGCTGTTAAAATCATGGAGGTCATAAGTCATAGTTTCGGTAGTCTCACAATCGAAAATCCATTCATTTATCTTTTTAATTGGATCTTGATTTTGGGTCTCCCCTTTATATTAAGTCGTCGTCTGGGCTGAGCAATTAAGAAGTTCAGTAGTCCTTGCTCTTACCGCTGCTACTGCCTTGCCATCGTGACTTGCTTCCTCTCTTCAGGCCTCACCACCGCTGCTGGTGACCACTGGGATGCTTACAGCGGCGGCTCCCTTACTCTGATTTCTCGATGACTTAGGAATGCTTTTCCACCAATCTGTGTAACCCACAATCTTAAAGCAATTTTTTTGGTGTGTTTCTTCTTTCTTCTTCCACCAATTACTTTTTTCATCAGAGTTGTCTATAATGGATAATTATATCCGTTTAGTTTGAAACCAATTGACAAATTGTCAGGTTTGTGATTATCGCATGCCAAAATTATTGTATAATATATTTGCAATTTGTAATGTCAATTTGTCAGAATTTTGAGTCCCTAAAATCTAACTCTGTTCTGATACCATGGTATAAAAAGTTTAGAAAAGAAACGAAGAATTATTTAAAAAAGTATTATTTTTATTATTTATTTATTTTTTTATCTATGATTATAATGTTCTTACCAATATATATAGACTAAAAATACGCTAAAAATACACTTGTTATGAAATAATATTCTCATAAATTATATTATTTTTTTAATTTTTTTTATATTTTTTAATTTTATTCTCTAATTATGATATTCTAATAAGGAGAACTAAAGAACCTTTTGAATTAAATTTTGTTAGTTTATTATTTTTGTTTATCGTTTCTCTCTTGAATGATTGTTCTTTCGGTGGATAGGACATTAACTCACATGACTTAATTGTTGACATTAATATTTATAGCAAAATATATAATATTGCTTAGCATGTTTAGTGACAACTATCTAACTATCTATATATTAACCATAAGCCTAATCTAATGAATTAATTTCCAGCAAAATAAAGTGCCTTTCTTAATTAATTAAGTAATCTTCATTCAAGTTGTTTTTATCTATTTGTCTCATCCAAACCTCAATCTCAAACGTCCACATCCATTTTTTTTTTACCATCCCTTGGTGTCTAGTACCATTTCAACTAATAGTAGCATACATAAATAACATATAAAACAATTTCACATTATAGTTATACTCTATTAGGGACCAAATGTTAGCGTGTGGTTTAAATACTCTATTTTTTATAGTTATACTTTATTTTTATTTTCAATTGTCCATTCATTTGGTTCATTGCTGTTAATTATGATATGTGAAAAGGATATATGTAATGAGTTGCGCATACTATGATGTGGATTTGTGTTATATCGTGTGTATTAGTTAGTATACGTATGATGTATATATTTTTTGATAATATTTTTTTTTAAATTGAAAAAGAATAAATGTAGGTATTTATGTTTGATGTAACTTTGTTTTGCATATTATTGAAATAGGTGCTACACTTTTATATAGTAAAGTGGCTGAAATAAAAGTTCTCGAGCGTTAACAGGAAGAATAGTAATACTAAAAACAATCTATCTTGGTAGAGTCTGAATTGTATTACTCTCACGCCTATAGAACAATTCTATTAATAGTATCTACTTAGTGTTAGTGTATATATCACTGTTTAAAATTGAGATTGAGACAAGTGTATTCACTTAACTATATTGATAGGTTAGTTGATTATTTTAATAACAATTTATCTTAATTGTTGAAAATTTTTTTCCTCTAAATTTTTGTTGCCAATGAGATGAGTAATATTGTTGATTACTAGACTAGAACTTGAAAGTTAATTACAAATTTTTTACTTTATGAATTTTTAATATTAAAAATGTAAATATATTATATGAAATTTTTAAAATTTTGAATTTCAATAGATAAGTTATTGTCACAATAAAAACTGTAACCACAAATAAGGCTATGGTTACGGTTTTAAGGTAGGGTGACCATAGATAAGCTAACCATGACCATAGATAAGGCTATGATAACGATTTGGTCACGGTTTTAGGGTGGAATGACAATAAAGGCTATGGTCACGGTATAGATAAGGCTGTGGTCACAGTTTTAAAATAGAGTGACCATAGACTAAGATATGGTCACGATTTTAAAGTAGAGTGACCATAAATACCTATGGTCATGCTAAAACCGTAACCATAAATTAGGCTATGGTCACGGTATAAAACAAGGGTGACCATAAAGTAAACTATGATTATGGTTTTAAAAAAGGGTGACCATAGAAAAGTTATGGTCACGCTTAAACTGTGACTATAGATTAGACTATGGTCATGGTTTTAATAAAGGGGCGACCATAGAGTAATCTATGGTTACGGTTTTCACGCGTGACTATAGATTAACCTATGGTCACGGTAAAAAAACGTGGCTTAAAGTGATAAAATTTGAACACTACAACCGTGATCATAGAAACTGTGACCATAAATAAAAAAATCGTGACCATAGGTCTATAGCCACGATAGAATAGACTACCGTGAAAAAATTATAACCATAGGTCAAAACCTATAATTATAGACCTATAATCACCTTTTTCACTAGTTTTCACTGTGATTATAAAGCTGTTTTTTTTTTATAGTGTGTACATAGTAAAATGTGGTAGAGGTTATGTGATTTATATAAATCTATAGGAGATATATAATCGATTTAAAATTATTGTATTTACGTAAATATAAATCCTAAATATTTTATTTAAATAAATTGACTTTTTTGTGTGAATAAATATAAATAAATACCATGAGCTTTGACAATGATTGATGTAAAGAAATTAAACCAACTAGTTGAGAATGCAAATGCTTGAGTT